>NC_143131.1:74499564-74841564 GCF_059928025.1 Delphinapterus leucas | reverse complement strand
TCAGTTTTACTACCAAAATATTTAACATTTTCTATGAATAAAATGTTTTATTTTCAGACATTGTAAATGGTTAATCCTTAGTTTCTGGCTAAGTGTAGCTTGATTCGTAAATTACTTAAATGAGTTATCCAAATCTCTACAAAAATCTTCCCTGGCAATTTTCACATGTTGCATATAACTTTGTTTCCCATGAAGCATTAATTTCTCTGAAAGCTGTTACATTATAAAGTTCCACTTAAGATTTCCAAAGGTTATTGAACTACAACAGCATGCCCTTTCAACATATTTAATGAAAAGTTTGTAGTGACTCCTTCAATTAAGAAGGAAAATTGATGTGTATCATTAATTACGTCAGTAGAAATCATAAATCATCACTGAGTGCTGCAATTAATTATTTTTAAATCATGTGAAGAAAAATGCCAGACACAAGATAAATCAACAGGCTCTTCAGATTAGAGTGATATGGGAGGAAAAATATGAAGAAGAAAGGATACTACAAATTAAAAGCAATTCATAAATAAATAGTCACCTTATTTTTTTCTGTAGCTCAGTATGAAAAATGATATTGGGACTACTTAAAACACGAATATCATACATCTTTGTTAACTCAGTAACACTTGAGCTTCAAGAGTTGATTATTTATCCACTTTATTAATTCACATCACACCGGTACAAAGTGAAATAAAAATTCTCAGTCCAGATGCAATTTTTTCTTGTTTAGAATAACAGTGAGAAATGGTTAAGCACGTGTTTCATTTAGATGAATAAATACTTTTTTCCAGCAGTTTTTGTCCTTGGACTATTTAATTCAAAAGCATATTTTGTTAAACACACACACACAACTTGTTGAGAAGTCCTTCAATTTTAAAATTACTTTAACAAATAGAAACAGCATTGATAATTTTCAGAGTTAGTGGTTTACCTAAATAGTAAACCAGTTTTTATATTATATACCCTTAATGGATTCCACCGTCAATCCCTCTGATTTTCTGATTTGGGGGCTGTCAAACATGTCTCCTATATGCAATCATAAACTGCTCATCCTACAAACCTGTATTTGCCTATATTAAGATAAAAAAGACAATGTGTTGAGATGGAACTTACAGCTATAATATACTCAAAACAACTATTGTTTTTAAAGTTTCATCGATAATTTAAAGATTTCAAATAATTGATAATTAGCCTTAATACTAAATAGTGTGATTAGAGGTAGTTCTTCATACTCAGTGCTCACTCATTCTCTCCCCCTCTCTTCCTCTCTCCCACAGCCCCCACATGCAAAACCATTCTATCCTTTGAGCTATTTCACAGCCTCGATTATCACCTGCAACGCCAAGCTCTCTCTAAATCTCTAGCCTCAATTTCCCCACTTTCTCTTGGGCAAAACAATCCATGTGCTCTACGAGAACTCCAAAAATATTGTATGTCCAGAAAAAAATTCATTTTCATTCCAAGCTTAGTTTTCTTCTTGTACCCCTAGTCGTAAGAATGGTATTAACACCCTCCTAGCAACAGGCTCAATACTTTGACTTACCAGAGACATCCCTTTCCTTGTCTATGACACCCAGCCCTTCCAAGTCCAGCTGCATCCTCCCCTTCCCCTTTACTGCCCAAATCTCTATCCTCATCCAGTCCATTATTCTCTCTTGTCTGTTCTATTTCACTTGCTCCCTAATTGGTTCCCTACCTCCTACGTTTTCATCTAGTATTTAATCTTCCCATTTTTGCCCATTGAATTTGTTTAAAGCACAGCTCTAAACTCTACTCACTACTCAAAAAACTATATGTTGACAGCAGAATATACCTCCAACTAAAATGTTTTTAAGAGGTGAAACAAATAAATCAAAGGAAAAAAATTACTGATGTCTCAGCTCCTCAGTCTGATGTTCAAATTTGCCAACATTCCCACATCTGGCCACAATATTATTTTCATGCCTCCTATCTTCTCTAGGGAGTGTGAAGTAGAAGAAATAGTGAAATAGAAATATGATGGGGAAGTAACATAAGTAGGAAAACAGACACTTTCGTCAATTTTGTTATTGATGCAATCCTAGGCCTACAACATCAGAGTGCTCAAAAAATTGTTGCTTGGTAATTGAAAATTCATTTGGATTCCAGGCCATTAATTACACTGTGAATATATAAGATACAGTAAAATTTATTTACTTATTTATTTGTTTATTTAACCTGTGTGTGTGTGTGTGTGTGTGTGTGTACCACTTATAGCTTAATTAGGACTATAGGAGGCAATGTTTGACCAATAAGCTGTGTCACTTATTAGCTATAGTAACTTTAGATAAATCACACACAATAAAAATGAAGTCTTCTATTTTATCTTTTAAATGGAGCTAATACTACCACATTTGAAGGGTTATTTGTGCCACTAAATGAAACTGGTTTTGAAAAGTGTATTTCTTAACACATGGTAGATGCTGAATAAAAGTTTCTTCTTTTTTTCTTTTCCATTCAGCCTGTTCTCTAAAAATTAAACTTGCCTCCGACATACATACCAGATGGCTCTGCCTGGCATGCCCTTACTTCCTGTTCCAGCCTGCCTAAATCCTACCTATTCTTCAAGAATGAAGAGTTCCAATGACACCTCTTTTAATCCTCTCTTCCCAATTCCTACTGGTCAATAGTGACCTTTCCAATAACACTTCATCTGTTCCACTTTGGGGCATTTATCTCATTTCCGTTCTTATAGTCTGAGACTGATGGCAAATTCATATCTGGCTCACTTTTTAATGACTCCTCTCTCTCTAATATCTAACACAGTGCCCTACAAACAAGCATAAAAGTAATTAATGAATACATAATGTTATCTGAACATAACTTATTGCCAACAAGGAAAATCAGAATCGTAGAAGCTAACTGAAAGTCATAAGTGCTACAGTTAACACAGGGTAGCAGCAGAACTGGAGACCTGTTTTCCTGCATCTTATAAAGGGAGCGTGGGATGTGCCATTTTCTTAGATTTGAAATATAGCCCTAGTTCCTAAGGCAAAATCTAAATAGACTGAATGTTCTTTACTTTGGATATGTACAAGTTGTTCCTATAGTCCAAATAGAAGCAATCAAAAATTTCATGCTTGGACTTACACTCACTGACTTTTCTTAGACCCATGAGAAAACATAAGTTGCAAGAAAAACTGCCACTCCAAAATCTGGAGAGATAGGAGAATCCAGAAAGTTACACAAGAACTGTCTACTGGTGATGCAAGCCACTGGAATATAAAGTGGTAATAACACTTAAATGGTAATTTTGATGAACTGCTGTAGACTGACTGTTGACTAGCATGAAAGTGAGAAACTCCTGGGGGGCATCAGTCTTAGGAGAGCCCCCGGAGTTTTGTGAGATTTACCTCTGGAAATGTCACGAGGTTCTCATGGTGAAAATCCAAGAAAAATCCTCTCATGGTTGCAGCAGAAGAAGAGGACGAGTAATTATTGTGAGATACACCCAAAGCATTCTGCATAACAAAGATCTTCTTTCCAGGGGAAAAGACTTAACCTTATTCTTATTCGTTACCTTATTCTTATCACAGCTGGAGGGAAGAGCATTCCTATAATTGCAGCCCCTCCAACCTTTCTGTCTCACCTAAAGAGATAACAAAAAGCTATACCTAATGATAAAAAGTGCTCAGCAAACTAGGAATAGGAAGGAACTTCCTAACTTGATGAAGAACATCTACAATAAACCTACAGCTAACATACATTATGGTGAGAAACCAGATGCTTTCTTTCCCTCTAAGATCAGGAACAAGGCAAAGATGCCACTACCACCACTCTTCTTCAACATTGTACAGCAAATCCTAGCTAACGCAGTAAGACAAAAAAATGGAAGTAAGAGGTATACAGATTGGAAAGGAAGAAATAAAACTGTCTTTGTTCACAGATGACATGATTGTGTATGTAAAAAATCCCAAAAAATCAACAGGAAAAACTCCTGGAATTAATATGTGATTATAGCAATGCTGTAGGATATAAAGTTAATATACTTTCTTATATACCAACATCCAATAATTGGAATGTGAAATTAAAAACACAATGCCATTACATTAGCACCACAAAAATAAATAAAACACATAGGTATAAAGCTAACAAAATATAACAAGATCTATAGAAGGAGAATTATAAAATGCTTATGAAAAATACAAAGATCTTAATAAGTGGAGAGATGGTTCATGTTCATGGATAAGAAGATAATATTATTAAGATGTCAGTTCTTTCCAACTTGATCTATAGGCTCAACACAACCCCAAGCAAAAACACAGCAAGTTATTTCGTGAATATCTACAAACGGATTCTAACATTTACAAGGAAAGGTAAAAGACCTATATTAGCCAACATAATACTTCAGAGGAACAAAGATGAAAGACTCACACTACTCAATGTGAAGACTTCTAAAACTATGATAATCAAGACATCATGGTATTAACCAAAAGTAGACACATCGATCAATAAAACAGAATAGAAAACCCAGAGATAAACCTATACAAATATAGTCAGCTGACCTTTGACAAAGAAACAAATGCAATACAATTTAATGGAAAAAGGATAGTCTTTTCAACCAATAGTGCTGAAGCAACTGGATGTCCAAATACAAATAAACAAACAAACAAACCTGGGCACAGATCTTACACCTTTCACAAAAAGTAATTCAAAACAGTAATAGAACTAAATTTAAAATGCAAATTATAGGGCTTCCCTGGTGGCGCAGTGGTTGAGAGTCCGCCTGCCGATGCAGGGAACACGGGTTCGTGCCCCGGTCCGGGAAGATCCCGCATGCCGCGGAGCGGCTGGGCCCGTGAGCCATGGCCGCTGAGCCTGCATGTCCGGAGCCTGTGCTCCGCAACGGGAGAGGCCACAACAGTAAGAGGCCCACGTACCACAAAAAAAAAAAAAAAAAAAAAAAAATGCAAATTATAAAACTTCTAAAACATAGAAGAAAAATTCATGCCACCTGAAGTTTCATAATGAATTTTTAGATATATATATACATATAGCTGATTCACTTCATTGTATAGCTGAAGCTAACACATCATGGTAAAGCAAATATACCTCAATTTTATATATATATATATATATATATATATATATATATATATATACACACACACACACATCACAAGGCCAAGAAGACAAAACAAAAGCATGATTTATGAAAGAAAAATTGGTAAGTTTGAAGATTAAAACTTCTGTTCTGCAAAAGACACTGTTAAGAGAATGAAAAGAGAAGCAAATCACTATGACAGAATATTTTCAAAACATGTATCTGATAAAGGACTTGTATTCAAAATATAAAAAGATCTCTTAAAACTCAATAATAATAAGGAAACAAAAACCCTATTTAAAAATGGGCACAAGATCTGAACAGACACACATCTCATCAAGGAAGATAAACAGATGATAAATAAACATAGGAAAAGATGCTCAACATCATTTGTCATTAGGGCACTGCAAATTAAAATAATGAGATACAACTACACATCTGTTAGATGCCTAAAATCCAAAAATCTGATAATACTAATGGCTGGTCTGAAGCACTCTCATTCATTGCTGGTGAGAGTGCATAATGGTAAAGCCACTTTGGAAGACAGTTTAGCAGTTTCTAACAAAGCTAAAAATAGTGTTACCATACAAACTAGCAATCATGATCTTAATTATCTACCCAACTGATTGGAAAACATATGTCCACACAAAAACCTGCACATAAACAGTAGCAGCTTTATTTGCAAATGCCAAAAACCAGAAGAAACTAAGATGACCTTCAACAGCTGAGTGGATAAACAACCTGTGGTACATATGTACAATGGAATATTATTTAGTGATAAAAAGAAATGAGCTATCAAGCCATAAAAAGATGTAGGTGGATCGTAAACACATTGCTAAGTAAAAGAAGCCATTCTGATTCCAGTTATATGAAATTCTGGAACAGCAAAACTACAGAGTTGGTAAAAAAGATCAGTGATTTCAGGATTTGAGGAGGGAAGGGTTGAATAGGTGAAGCACAGGGGATTTGGGGGAGCAGGGAAACTATTCTGAATGATACTATAACAGTAAATACATGATACTAGCCATTTGTCAAAAGTCATAGAATGTATAACACAGAGAACAAACCTCAATGTATGCAGGGTTTTTAAAATTATTTAAGAGGTCAGGGGATGGAATGCAGAATGTACAAAATTAACTGTATTACAAATGTATACAGCAACCTCACTTTGGAAATGAGTGGAACCTATAAGACTAAAGACAAAGGAAATTATACATAAGCACTGTACTCTAGTTGATAAGGTTCTTTTCTAAGGTGGTATGTTTTTATAATTCTGATATCTCAATACATGTATACCGGACTTGAACAATTAAGTGAATGGAAGGTGGATGGAGGAAGCTAGGCTTCTTACTATAGTAGTAGGAGGTTACAGATGAACAAGGAGAAGAGGCTAAAATGATCCATGAAGTAATAGGTTAGAGTTGCATCTGTCTAAATATAGATACAGATGGCTATATATAGAAATATTTATCTACATGTATAAATGTGTATGGTTAGTACACACACATGTACTTTCTTGCTCTGTCAACTAAGAGGGCCTAGAAGTATTAAGAAGACCTCATTTAATAACGTGCATGCCTAGTACCCAGATTTTAGTTTCTAATAGCATCATTCAAAAAAAGGAACCAGGGCTCCTTAGAGAAAGCTACTTCTAAGACTGGGGCAAGAAATATACAAGATAAGCCTGGAGCTCCCAGTGGCCAAGCTGGAACACTGAGAACCACAATAGATGAACAAATATTGGATTATAACACAAAGTATACAATAAATATGCTGATATAAATAGATGATTTAATAAATACACAAATAGGAAAGAAAAGACAAATCTCCAATGCAGAAGAATCCCAAGTAATTTGTGTAGATACCTCACCCTCAAAAAGGTGGAGCATAACTCCCACTCCTTAAGTGTGGGCTGTGCATAGTGATTTCTTTCTAGAGAATACAGTGGAGAATTCCAACAGTCACCGCCTTATTCAGGCAACTGAGGTTAACTTCAAAATCAACTCATGTTGATAGTATATACTCTTGATATGATATGATGTCATAAAAACGGCGCTTGACTTCTGTCGTCTGCCTCCCAAAAACTTATAACACCAGTCTAATCATGAGAAAAACATCAGAAAATTCTTAGTTGAGGAACATTCTACAAAATACCCAACCAGCACTCCTCAAAGCTAAGTCATGACAAAACTAGGAAAGTCTGGGAAAAGGTCACAGCCGAGATTAACCAAAGGAAACCGGAGGACTAAATACAATGTGGCATCCTGGATGAGGCCCTGGAACAGAAAAAGTTAATCTGAATAAAGTATGCAGATACTAATAATTATCAAGATTACTAATTAATGAAATGTATCATATATGGCTAATATAAAAAGTTAAAAATAGGAAAACCTGGTTACCGTGTATATGGGAATTCTCTTTACTACCTTCATAATTTCTCAATAAATCTAAAGCTGCTCTAAAATTAAAAGATTATTCAAAAATGGTAGGCTTGGAAATAGATAAAATTATGCCCTAAATGTTGGCAGGGGGCACACTTCCTTAAGAGTCCTCTGCTGAACAATGGGAACAAGTGTAGCCCAGCAAAGACTGGGGAAGAGCCTCGCCACAGCAGCCTATTGTTCTGATTGGCTTCAAGGCTGGGGTTCTTAATACAGGGAGAAAAGGTCAGAGCATGGAGGCCAATCCCCAAGATCCAAAATTTTGGGGTTTAAGGCTACATCTAGGCAGGATCTTTGGCTGAGTTTCTTCATAGGCAGAAACAGACCAAATTCCAACTAAGATATGTAGGGAACTGAACTACGAAATAAACCAGCTGGCCGAGAACTACTTGTGACTATGCAACTGGCAAAGGAATTCCCAGGCCTCCAGATCTGCACCACAAGAAGTGGGAGGAAAGGTGCATAACTACCAAGGGGGCTCACCCTAAAACGTACATCAGATGTGGCCTTCGTGACATTGGGTATCAAAGCTCCTCGCAAAGATAAAACAGGACTAGGCGCTGTAAGACAGGAAGGCCCACTGCTACTTCCAATGAGACTCAAACATTGCAGAACCATGTGACTGCCATGTGCTC
This sequence comes from Delphinapterus leucas, assembly GCF_059928025.1. Lineage (NCBI taxonomy): Eukaryota > Metazoa > Chordata > Mammalia > Artiodactyla > Monodontidae > Delphinapterus > Delphinapterus leucas. The sequence continues at coordinate 74,833,435 of NC_143131.1, read as the reverse complement.
CCTTCTCCCCATTCCAAACAGGACTTTTCCATTGAGCAAATATTCTAGCAGCAGGATTCAACTGTACATAGAGTTGGATTAAGTCAGTGAGCCCCTCCATATGTATCTAAACACAGAACTATACAAAATCCCATGCCTAGAGTGCCATTTCAAAGGGAATGGGAAGCAAATAGAAAGGTAAGGCTACTGAAGTCGCTAGATTCTTAGACCCTATTCATGCAAGGACAGAGGTAAGTGTGAACATTTCTAGACAGTCCACATATCTTAAAGATCGCTCATTTCATGAATGAGTAATCATTTCTAAAGTCAACTATTCATAAATCCTTTGTTGGTGGTGAGGTAAAAAAAATCCAAGGGCTTATCATAGCTTCAGCGGTGGAGCTAAGTTTTAGTGAATGCAAGCACAAATAAAGTGCTTCAAATGTTAACCAATTACTCATAGGATATATATTTAAATGACACACACACACAGATCTTCCTCGAGTTACAATGGGGTTATGTCCAGATAAAGCCATCGTAAGTCAAAAATATAAATTGAAAATGCATTTAATATACCTAAATCAACAAACATCATAGCTTAGACTAGCCTACCTTAACTATGCTCAGAACCCTTACGTTAGCCTATAGTTGGGCAAAATCTTCTAACACAAAGACTATTTTATAATGAAGTGCTGAACAGTTCATGTAATTTACTGAATACTGTACTGAAATTGAAAAACAGAAGTTGTATGGGTACTTAACAGTGTAACTGTTAGCAGCTGTTTACCCTCTTGACGGAGTGGCTAACTAGGACCTGTAGTTCACTACCTCTACCCAGCATCTAGAGTATGTGCCACATAACACTGGCCAAGGAACAGGCCAAAACTCAAAATTTAAAGTATGTTTTTTACTGAAGGAATATTGCTTTCACATCATTGTAAAGTCAAAAAATTGTAAGTTGAATCATCATAAATTGGGGACTACCTATATAGCACCATGCTTAAAATAAAGTATTTTCAATCAAATTACAGATTTGATTTTTCTCTGCCATTGTGTATTGGGCATGTAGGGGGCAGATAAGTTTTGGTTTTAAGAATCTCCATCATGGGAAACCACATCTTGACCAATGAAGAGAACTGTTCACCACCTAGAAATTCTAAACTTTGAGTTGGATGCAATAAGGAGATGAGATTTAGCGACTGTTTACTTTGGAGAAAAGAGGAGTTCTCTAGTTTTCTGGCAATATGCATTCTTTTGATAGGAAAAAAAACCGTAGTCTGGGATTCTGTCTTATATCCCAATATTCTACAGTCAACATATTGAATGGCAAGGATACTACTTTTCTCAATATTTAACCAATTGCCTCTAAATTCTTCAGGCACTAGTAAAAATAAATAAATAAATAAAACAAAAGCAAAAAAAAAAAACCACACCAAGTGAGCCTAAGGAATGTACACAAATACACACACATAGAGAGTATCATTTAAAAATTATTAAAATTGAGCTGAGAGCAAGACACTTAAACACTAATGTCACTATAGTAGTTACATAAGGCCAAGTAAACAAGACGCCTACATTAACTTATAAGATATTTTGTAGGACAAAAATTTTAAAAAGAAGATTGTGTGATTTGCTACTTCACGCATCTTTCCAGTCTTTACTTAAATGACACCATCGCATTTAGGCCCTCCTTGGCCACCCTATCTAAGACTGACCATCCCCAATACTCCCTCTACCTCTTTTCTTTACTATTTTCTTAGCACTCATTACTATGTGTCATACTATATACTTATCACTCTTGTTTATTGTCATATAATTTCCTTGAGAGCAGGACTTTTTGTCTATTTGGTCCACTGTTATATTCCCAGTGCCAGATCAGTGCCTAACACATAGTAGTAACTGCTCCGTGTTTGTATGGATCAATTAAATAAAATTAAAAATGCTTTTCTCTGATCCTGCAGTCCCACTCCCAGGCATATATCTGGAGAAAACCATAATTCAAAAAGATACATGCACCTCAATGTTCACTGCAGCACTATTTACAATAGCCAGGACATAGAAGCAACCTAAGTGTCCGTCGACAGATGAACGGCTAAAGAAGATGTCATACATATATACAATGGAATACTACTGAGCCATAAAAAAAGAATGAAATAATGCCATTTGCAGCAACATGGATGGACCTAGAGATTATCATACTGAGGGAAGTAAGTCAGACAGAGAAAGATAAATATCATATGATAGTGCTTATATATGGAAGCAAAATAAAATGACACAAATGACCTTATATACAAAACAGAAACAGACTCACAGTCACAGAAAACAAATTTATGATTACCAAACGGGAAAGGGGGAAGGGATAAATTAGGTAAATTAGGAGTTTGGGATTAATATATGCATACTACTATATATAAAATAGATAACCAACAGGGACCTACTGTATAGCACAGAGAACTACACTCAGTAGTTTGTAATAACCTATAAGGGAAAAGAATCTGAAAAAGAATATATATATATATATATATCTGAATCACTTTGCTGTACACCTGAAACTAACACAATATTGTAAATCAACTATACTTCAATAAAAAAATAAAAATTTTAAAATGATTTTCTCTTGTGGGGAAATTGTAGATCATAATTGTGATAAGTTGCTTGTTTATTTCAGTGACAAAATTAGGAAAAATAATACAAGGATTTCTTTAATTCAAAAAATCAATACCTTGAAATTTTATCGAAATGACAAATGATGACAGACAAGAAAATATACAAGGTCTGGGCGAGTACACTCAGGTATAAAAGTCCTGGTGTTACTGTAGATCCATTATTTTCCTTCTTTATCTTGAAAATATGTACTAGCCTTAAATCAAATTAGTTTACACGTGTACCTTTTATAGTGAAAATTTATATTTTAGCCTTTTTTAAAAGAAAAATTTTTTTTTTTTTTTGCGGTACACGGGCCTCTCACTGTTGTGGCCTCTCCCGTTGCGGAGCACAGGCTCCGGACGCGCAGGCTCAGCGGCCATGGCTCACGGGCCCAGCCTCTCCGCGGCATGTAGGATCTTCCCGGACCAGGGCACGAACCCGTGTCCCCTGCATCGGCAGGCGGACTCTCAACCACTATGCCACCAGGGAAGCCCTAAAAATTAATTTTAAATTACTATATTAGCATTCTATAATGAATTTTCTCCCATTATATATCGAGAAGTATATTATCAAAAAGCTGCTAAGGATTATTCATTATATTAATGAATAATAAGATACTGACTCAAAGCTGAGAGTGATACAGAAAGGGCACTTTTAGTAAAATAAGAAGATAAACTATGATTTTGACCAAAGCACTAAGTAAGCAAACATGTTCCAAACCAAGAAATGGAAAAGCTCTTTAATTCTGTTTCCCAGCAATATTTTCACTACTATGCACAGACACAGAAAATATAAACATAAAACCTTAATTCTATTTATGAAATAAGCATTTGTCTTACCATAAAAGTGATGGGAAGGAAGAATAATGTGACTAAAAAGTGGAATTATCTTGGAATTATATCCTGGGTCTGTCACTTATTAGCTTTGTGGTTTGGGGAAAGTTACTTAACATCTTTGAGCTAGAGTCTTAGTTTATTCCTCCTCTGCAAACAGAGTGAAGAGATTGGGTATAATACTTTCCTCTCCAGGTAACTGTAAAAAGTAATGTTATAACGTCCATCAAGTGCTTGGCATAATGCCTGTATACATTATTTCCTTAACAAACTGTAGCTCTATTTAACCAATCTGCAGCTAAACCACAAATACCCTTATTAATGTATACCCTTTGCTGTACTGAAGACAAAGGTTAACTAGGAAGTGTTAGTGTTCTAGTCAAAAGACTTCCATATTAGTAAACTTCATGGCATGAATGAGATTATTTACGAAAACTTGTTTTAAGATATCTATAATGAAACAAGATGTTCCATTAATAGCCAGTGGTACATTCCCAAGGGAAGAAAAAAGTTTGTTCTAAAGACGAGAAGATATAAATGAAAACAGAGTACCTAGATTTTAAATTACACAGAAAACAGAAAATAAAATGTTGATATCAGCAAATTATATATAGGGACACTTAAAATGAGTTAAAGTGCAAATACTAGGATGGAGTGCTAGTATAAGTTTATTTTCTTGAAGGCAGATCCATCTAGAAATATCTTGTAAGCTATCTGACCCTTCACACGCAATCTAGGATTCTACATCAAATAATAATTCACAAAGGATCCCTTAGTACTGATGAACAATCAACTCACCTGGGACAAACACTGTGGATGCCTTAAGGAATACAACTTCACTTGTTTAAAAACTATATTTGTAGTTTGTGATAATAAATTGGATTAGAGTCACATTCATTGTTAACCTATGTTTTATTTTTTGTTAGTAGGAAGTTACTACTTCGATGAATGTCTTTAAAAAGAGATCTAACTTGATTGAGACTTAACAATGACTCTGGGAAAAAACTAGCTGAGAATGTTGAAGGTATTTTAAAAAGAAAGTCTCAATGTCACACCTGCACATTTAAATTAGGTCTAATGTTCTGGGGCTCCCTTTGCCCAGTTTGCTAGAAGTTTCAGGACCCCTTCAAAGATGCTAAGGGTATATACAAACATCCAATTTCTGAGACTAGAATTCAATTACACTGACAGACCGGCTCCTCTTTTCTCTCATGGAGTCACAGCCTAGTGGGAGAGATGGAAAGCAATTATAATCAAGTACGATATGGGCTAAGATATGGATTGTACATCTGCTATAGGGTCCCCTTCGATGGATAAAATAACCTCTCAAATAGATGAAAATGCCATTTGACAGTGAGGTTTCAATTTCCTTCCAAAAGGTGAACCGCCCAAACTTATCTTGAAGGCTGTCTCTCACACAAAATCCCAAGACATTTTTTTTTACTTAAAGTTCTTTATAACATGTTGATAAGCATCAGATATCCCTTTGCACTGAATATCTTGTGATAAGTTCTTTGCCAGGAATGGTTTCATATTCCTTATCACTTATACTCATGACAATGATACATCCCAGAAGTATCTTCTAGAATAGATACTATAGATCAGGAAGGATGTTACCTCACATTAATTCTAAATAGATAATGCTATCGCCTAATTTAATAATATTTGGTAACCTGATTTGAGAATCATGGCCATTCTAAAAATCATAAAAGGAAATTTTTTTACCGTACCAGGAAACAAATGGATTCAAAGAACATTAAATGTAGTAGCTTGAACACTGGAGAAATGGAAGAATAACAGTTCTTTGATAAAGTCAGTCTCTAGGTTCTTTTCTCAGAGAAGACCTTAAATATGTTTCAAAGTTCTCTGAAAGTTTTAATTCTTCCCTGGGTATCAGATATCATTCCTTTCATTATGGTATAAAACTTTTCCCTTAACAAAAGTCACAGTCGATTATTATGTAACCGACTGTTAAAAATATTCCCTTGCGTCAATATATTACAGCCACTGTTTTGGTTCCTGGGTGCTCTCTAACCTACTTATTAAACTAATCTGGAGGTAATGGTGAATGACTCATCAGTCTTTATTTACACTCAAGTAGACCATTTTTAGACCCAACCAGAAAGTATTTTTTTAAACACCCACCTTTATAGTAAAATTGAAAACAAAACAAGGAAAAAGAAATAATCTAAAGAAAAATGTGAAAGAAACCAAGATTTTTTAAATATTTGCTTATTTAAGCACTGTACTTTATTATTATTAATTTTAGAACTAGGATAGTTATTATTTATTATTAGTAGGATAACATGTGAAAAGAAATCATGACTGTAAATATTAATTCTTAAACAGAGCTACATTGTTGATTAAAGCTGCCATTGTGTGTGTGTGTGTGTGTGTGTGTTTTCACATAAAGGATGTACAATGTGCAAAGTGGAAAGTATTTCATAGTGTTGCTGGATGGATGGATGCGCTAATAATCTGGGTCAGCACACATGCCCCCACTCAGCAGCTCTGGGTGCGCTGTGATGTTTAGGAATGCTATTTTGAAAGGTGGAGCAAGAGGTCTGCCCTTGCATACACAAAAGTACAGTCCTAAGCAGCTAGAGGATAATTACTCATTCCCATTACCATTCTTTATAAAATAAGCTATTAGTTGTAGAAAAATTACATACATGTACTGGGAGAAATGACTGAGGCCCATAAATATTACTAAGTGCTTAGACTCCCTTAGTGTCATGAAATTACAGATGCATATAGTGAAAGCTTAGCAACTGAAATCAACTCTGCCCACATAAAAGACACTTAACACAGTTTTTATTATTATGCACTTTATATTTTGCTACCTATGTATCGGTGAAGCTTAACTTCATATATCCAGTCTACAGATTCTAAGTGATGTGGGAGGGTCAGGATGGAGAACAGGACTGGTAACCTTCTATACTAGATCTCATGCCCATAGCTTCCTGGTTTTCTTATTCTTTTTTCTAACCAGTTTTTCATGTCCTCATGGCCCTGTGTTTCCTTTTCCTTTCTGTCAGCTATCCTGGTTCTATATCTCAGGTGGGGAGTGGCATCTGTTTGCCATCCAGGAAACTGAAATATTTAAGGGACTCTCAATAAATATGTGTGTAGCATAATTGAAAAGCTGCATCAATGAATTAAAATTTACCCTTGTAAAATCCTTGTTTTAAAAAATAATTTGGGAATAAATAAATGTGGGGGGGAGGGTGAAAAGTTTTTTCAAGCTGTTGAGAGGTTCTAAGAAGATTCTCTAAAGTTCAGCATTGACAATGCAGTGTGCACCATCATTATTTTCTTTTATCTTGCTCTATAGTGGTTGAGGGGATACATTTTTCTTTCCTTCTTTTAAAGACATTTAAAAGCAGTGTTCCAGTTTCACAGCCAGCATCTTCACACCATTCAAAAGACATACAGTCAATCATAACCCCGAACAGGACGAAGAGGGTTAGTTTTCACTTAAGTAAAGTTCAGTGAAAAGCCAACAGATCAGTGTGATTATAGCTAGATCAATGATGCATAGTCCTGAAAGGTTTTACACAAGCAGCACTCTTAGGATGCAGCTCTAAGGAGCAGGTAGGTCAAGAAAAATACAAACGCAATGCCCAGCATACGTACCTCCCTTTGGTCCATCAAGAATCTGATCAGATTGTCTAACGGGAAGCCATTCTTGCCACAGGGGCAGGGTTGGAGTGTTTCCATTTCCGCTGACTGCATTTCAGCCTTGAGTGTGTCAGCTAAGGTTTTCTGCTGGTCAAAGTCACAAACATTCTGGTCAATATCTTTTATGAGGAATGACAAATGTAAAAAGACAAACTCTACTGTGTCAGATAAACTATATGGGGTTTTACTAGATCCCAAGCAAAGATTTAACAACATGTAGTCAATTTCAAAGTCTTCTGCTAATTCAAGGAAACAAAAAACTCGCACTAAAAAGATTCCTGACCAGGCTAGAGAAAGACTGTTATGTTCAGAGCTATGGACATCTTGAGAGTTATCCTTTTTAGCTATGAACGGTTATAGAGAACTTTTAAAAAGAAGTTTCTCATGAGGTAGCAGATAAAAATGGGAATCACAACAAACCTCAGAAAAGATCAATTTTGAATAATCTACCTGTGGCAGAATACTTTTGGAGCTTTTACTATCTCAACTTTTCCAAAACCACCATAGGAACTTTTGTTTTTAATATAGAAACAACAGACTTTCATGAATAATTCGTCCTGGACCTCACCTCTAAACAGTAGAAAGAGTTGCTCTTCACTTTATGGAAGTGTGTTCTAAACAATCTCTGGATTATTTTTAAGAACAGGGATGGCAGGTTGGGGGCGTTAATCCAGCAGAAGTTTGAATGAGGACCTACTTACTCTTCTGAGCATTAAAAAAAATTACAAACTCCTCACCCCTGTTAGCATAAACACTATTTCTGCATATGTCTCAAGTGAGATGCTTATCTGATCTTTTCTTTTGAAATCGGTATGGTAAAGCCAAAAGTGTTTCCCTTTTTCTTCTTTCTCTTTCTCTTCTCTTTCCTCTTTCTCTCTTTTGCTTCCTTATTCTTCCAATTTTAACCTGTAATATTCTAATATTTCTGTTATAATAAATTATAATTATCATTTTATTGTATCTCACCAACCTCATTTACAATAATTTCCATTTAGAAGTCCCATACAGACACCAAAGAGATTATAAATGGGTTTGCAGTATGTGCTTCATGGATTCTAATCACAGCTATGTCACAAACTTACTGTGTGACCTTGACCCAGCCACTTCTCTACTCAGTCTGATTAGTCTAAAATATCACAAAAATATCTCCTTCACTGGCATGTGCAGCAGAATAAAAAACAATTATTTGGTACTTCAGAGCAGCAAATTCTAGTTAAATGTTTTCATTAAGTATAACCTTAAAAATATTAGAATTGTATATTTGTCATGCACGAAGCAAGTTGGTACTATATTATATCAGTCAAGTAAATTGTACGTAGGTACCCTCAAGTCAAGTTCAAGGTTCTTGTGTACATATAGCATGTCTGTGCTCAAAATAATAGTGAAGTAAAAATGACTCCTATACAAATGTCCTTAGGAATAAAGAAAACAATATATGACATAGAATGTTTTTCGTATTTTTCACAGCTTCAGTAGCTTTCAAAGAAAGATTTCAGGGACTACACATCCTGTAGAAAGCATCAAATCAAAAGGATTGGCTATTAAGTTTAGCTGCATGATTCATCTTATCAACTTTCCCCAGCCTCCTAATACTCCTTTTTAAAAACTGTGCAAACTGTGTGAGACTGCGAGTATATTACACCATTATGTCCTCAGAGGAAATATTTTCTATTATTCAGCCAAGGAATGATCTTAGCTCAACCATGACAGATTCGCAGCTACCTGATCTAGAATTCTTGGTGTTGAACACAAGCCAGTCAGCAATGAAAACAATTATTTATGAAGAGTTTTACTGGTGCAATATCCTGGGTCCAAAAGAATATGAAACTTTGGAGAAAGAAGAAAACCCTTGTAGCTAATATGTTGCTTCCTACAGTAAAGTAATTCCAGTTATATGAACACAAAGAAACTATTTAAATTTAAAATAAAAATGACTTTTTCAACTGTGGGTAAAATTTTAAAATTTAACTTTAGTTCCCTGAATTGAATTATCTGTCCATAACACATGTTCTCCTTCTGGTTAAAATAGGTCTACAAAGAAGCTGTCAAACTGCTGTCAATAGTGCAGGACAAGGAATGGATCAGAAGGTAATTAGCTTGAGATTTCTGGTAAAATATCATAGGTATTGCTACACTCTATTAGCAATGCTTTATGCTCATAGGTATTGCTACACTCTATTCCAAAGCTTTTTGCTTTCTTCTAACTTGAGAAATTTATTTAACTATAATGTTTCTCTTTCCCAAATAACATAAATCATAAATCCTAAAATGTACTTTTTTATGATTTCTAATAATGTCGAGTTACAGAAAATTCAACATCTGCAAAAACGTTATTAAACCAAAGAATTTTAGAAAAATCATGTATTTTACTAATGCAAACAAATCAATTGCCAAAATAATGACTCATAAGCAAGAAATAAAATAAAACAAATTGCTTTTTCAAAGAGATATTGAAGTCAGGAAACAATTCATGCTTAGAACTATTAGTCACAGCACTGTGACCTTTCACCTTAGGTGATAAAATACACAGGTCAGAATTGAGAATACATACTCATGGCTGATCATGGCTGCTAGTTATTGATCAAAAGAGAAAAAAAGTACTTTGCAGGAAAAACATTGCTCTGAATTACAAACATCCATTCTCGTGAGACTCAGCAACTCTCTGGGTTTCTCCCTCTGGAATTGGAAGCAAGAAGTGAGTTCAGCCAGTATTTAATATCAAGTGAATGTGGTGTTTAATCAATAGTCTTCTGCTTTGTTCCTCGATGTGGAAAGCAGTGTCTATTCATTCAGCAAAGGTTAATGCCAAGGGTCAAGTGATTTCACACTCTCAGTAGGATCCACAACATTGCAGTAGTTCAGATGCCTTGGACAATAATGACTCAGTTGGACTGATTTATTGCCACTCGAAGGCCCTGCTTAATACTAAAGTGCTCTCTTATGATAATACCTCAGAAAAGAGCACTGATAAAACAGGAGGCAATAATTACCTACATTTTGAGGTAATGTCTTCATTTCTAACAACCTATGAAGACGTAAGGTTCATTTTAAATGATCTGCTTCTTGTATTAGCAAGCCATTTAAACAAGATCTTACCAGCATCATCTCTTTTATGGAATACACCATGAACGAAATTTAGTAACCCTATGACACAAATGTAAATTATAAGTAATACATGATTTAACATATGTTTTAGATAATGCTTTTTAATATTTACTTAATGCAATATTTTTCATATCAGACAAATAAAGGAAAAATATTTACAGATGGCAGGAAAAATATGAATTAATATAGTCAACTCTACTAAACAATGAAGACACAGTTTGCAATTTGATTTCTTTCTTTTTCACCAATTCTAGCACAAGACAGGGAAGCTGAACATATATCCCTATATATTCTTTCTAAATATGATTCACTTAAAGCAGCATTAGTTGAGGTCACTGTTTTAAACCAGAACACATTTGACTATGTCAGGGGTTCAATCTTTTAACATGTTAGCATCCATGATTATTATTCAGCAATGTCTCATTCCAGATGTGTTTTATACAATGAAAGAAGTTCAAATGTCACTAGGAAAACAGTGTGAGAAGAATTAATTGGAAAGCTTATATAGGAAAGTCATTTAGAATCCAGCTTTCACTAATATATCTGTGGATGAATTATATATACCAATTAATTAGTAAAATAAAATAAATTCTGTGAATTTATCTAAAGACATCCTATCATTACAAGTGGAAGGATATTTGAAACAGTTTATTACATCCCATTCTAGATGATTAGTATGTAAAGCACTCCAATATAAATTTTCTGCCTTCCACTCCCTCTTTTCATAGGAGATACAGTTTTCAGAACTCTTAATCTAAACTATTCAAAACAATGATTAATTCAGAAATCCTACTTCAAACTATTTTAAACAATTATTTTAAAGTATATGTAAAGTGTTATGCATTAAAAATAACTTTTGCATTTGTATAATTCAAGAAAACTTATTTTTAGTCCTCAACATCAGGGTTTGCCTTACAAATGAACAAAATGGGTAACAATCAGTAATTTTGATGTGAACAACAATTTCATTGCACAGCAATCACCTATATGATGTCCAGAGGCCTGAATTTACCTTTTAATTAAAACTGTCTTCAAAGGATGATGACTTTTCTGCCATTCTTTCCCAATGGAAATGATTTTATAGGCCATATAATAGAAAATGACCTATAACAGAAAAAAAAAGAAAGGTAATTAAGAACAAAGCTTTTGAAAATAAGACAAAAAGAGCAACAGACTAAATACATTGGCTTATTTTTAGCAAAAATAGCATTAGTGACCTAAGCACCTGAAAGAAAAGACTGTGAGTAGATAAGATGGGATGTTTCAAGAATCTTCCAAAGGTGTTTTTACTCAATAAGTTTCCCATACACTGTACTTCAGGCTAAAGATAATTACTGGGAAATATAGGTCAATTAATTCAGAAATGGATAAACAAGTAGCCTAAAAGGAAAATATGCGCATGTCTAATTTTGCATTTCAAATACTGCTAAATAAATTACAAGTAATGTGATCATTTTGAATGGCTAATAAAATATTTGCATATTTTGAGTTTTACAATTGCATTTAACATGTATATAATGACCAGAATAAAATGTGCTACATTGTTTTTTGCCTATAGTCATAATTATGAAATATAAACAATTGTTCAGGTTTAAGTAAGGTTTAAGACTGAGAAAAAACATTTTTAAGAGTGTACTTTTTATATTTCAATAGTAAGCGTCTCTTCAGATCCTAACAAAGTATAAAAAAAGTGTGGTCATTGTCTTTTCTACTCTTCTTTTATGTGTTCATATGTGCAAAAAAAAAGGAAGAAAAAGGTACCTATGAATCTCTATTAATGCATCTCTTAGAAATTTTTTTTTAACACAACAAAAGTTTATTTCTTATTCCTACAAAGTCTATTATAGGTCTGGGGGACACCCCTGAACAGATACATCTCTCCAATGTGGGGGGCTGGGCATTCCGGGCTGTTCTGACTTGTGGCTCCTCTCTCTGTATGTGCTTATATGACTGAGGCAGGAAAAGACAGCACTAGAGAGTCCTGCACCAACAAATAAATGCTTAAGCCGAGAAGTTAAAAACTGTTAAGAACTTTTAAAAAATTAATGTCTCTTTTCAGCCTTGCACACTCATTAGCCATAATTCAAAACCCTTTAATGCTGATTTTAGTGCCTTATATGGGAATTATCTTGAGTACTGTGCTTCCTTCGATAAAAACATCACCTAGGTCAGGACAGCAAGCTTAATAGGCTGATTTTTTGATAATTGTTGTGGAACACATCTGTAGCTAAGTTCCTTTAGTATATCAATTTCAAAATACCTAAATAGGAAAAAGGAAAAAAAAAAAACCCTTTCCTTTATATTTTCAAAATTATTAGTCAAAAGTATTCACAAAACCTTTATTCAAAGGTTCAAACTATTATTGTAATGAAGTTGCCAGATATTCTAATAAAATGAATTTTCTTTTTTTTTTTTTAAACATCTTTATTGGAGGATAATTGCTTTACAATGGTGTGCTACTTTCTGCTTTATATCAAAGTGAATCAGTTATACATATACATATGTTCCCATATCTCTTCCCTCTTGCGTCTCCCTCCCTCCCACCCTCCCTATCCCACTCCTCTAGGTGGTCACAAAGCACCAAGCTGATCTCCCTGTGCTATGCAGCTGCTTCCCACTATAAAATGAATTTTCTATAACAGTGTTCACTAATGAGTCACAAAATGATACTAAAATATATTTTTTTACTCAATACAAAGACAATACTTGTTCATTTTACAAAATTAAGAAAATTAAGTACAGCATGGTGACTATAATAAACAATGTGGTATTATACACTTGAAATTTGCTAAGAGAATAGATCTTGTGTGTTCTCACTACAAAAAAAGAAATTGTAATTATGTGAGGTGATACAGGTGTTAACTAATGCTACTGTGATAACCATTTAGCAATATATAAGTATTTCAAATCATCACCGTATATACCTTAAACTTACATAATGTTATGTCTATTTTATCTCAATAAAGCTGGAAAAATATTTTTAAGTTTTTAAAAACTAAATTCAAATAAGCAAAAAACAAAATTAAAAGACCTTTAACTTTATGTATTTATCCATACATCCAGTGTTTTGTACATATGTGAACAAAGATATAGACATATATACACTATACGTATGTATATGTAAAAAATATCTAAAATATAATGTGTTCATAATGGGGTCAGAGTGGTACATATCATTTTTTAACTTAATTTTTCTCCTAGGAATATACTATGAATATCTTTGCACATACTTATGTATTCTTAGGTATGATATTAATGATTATATCAAATTTTACTTTATTGATATACCACAGTAATTTGGTTAGCCATTTTTTCTCCTCTTAAGCATTAGAATCATTTTCCTTTCATTACTATTACAGATGAAGCTGTGATAAACATATTTTCAACTAAGTTTACTCAGGAAAAATATACTAGAAAAAGAATCAGAGGCATGAAGGATATAAAAACTCATAAAACTTCAGACAGGGTGGAGGAGTAATGTCTTAAATTATGAAAATTTTCATTGTTAACTTCATGAAGCAAATAAGGAAGGAAACATTTTTGACCATTTTAAACACATAATTTCCCTGATACTGTAATATGCTCCACAGTAGGCTTTATATGTTCTAATATTTTTCTTAGTAATCAATAACTGATAAGTTTCCACTCACTGTTTTGTGCAAAAATTTATTTTTAATAGGCAATACTGGATATAACCTTCCTCAGTCACACAATGGGAAATTATGAAAGTTTCATCAGCTTTTAAAGGTTGAATAGAGTATAACAAGTGTATACCCTTCTAGAATGTCCTAGATTCTTAAGTTTGTAGCCATTTTAAAGACACAGTTTGACTCTATTACTGAGATTATGTATTATTCAGTACAATGTACAGTAATAAAATGAATAAGTACCAAACCACAAATCTTATTTAGATGAGTTAAAGTCAACTTTGTTAGGAAACTCGACATAAAAAATCATTATTTCCAAATCCCAACAGAAAACAAAATCCAAATTAAAGGTATTTTTGGTATAATTTCCTTTCTATAGTATGGAATTAAATGAAAAAAATTAAGTATTTATATATTGCCCTTTGCTTGTTTATCAACAATCATTAACTTAAAATTAACTTTAAATATTTTTGTTATTATATACATGTGGAAATTAAAGTTGCCCTTTAATCCAAAGACATTAAAAAATAACTCAAATATTCTCACATTAACTCATCAGTAGTTAGAGTCAACATTTTTCAGATGCCAAGTTTGAAAATAATTGTATTAAAGTGATATTTGATTGATTTTGATCGTGCAAAAATCAATAGGATAAAAGTTTTTAGATCATATTACTAATTATGAAAACTTTAATTTAGAACTGTTAATATCAATAAACACTATATACCAAAAATAGTCAAAGGATAAAGTTGACAGAATTCACTGTGAAGTAAATTTTATTTATAACCAAACCTAATGTTGTTTGTGAGTTTTATTTGCTCATTTTTAGATTAACAATTATCCAAATATATTGAAAAAGACTACTAGATAGATCAACTAAATGAAAAGTAAGATATGTCATTTTTTCTTTTGACCCAGTTTTACAACTTAGACATGCCATTCACAGAATTAGGTAAATCACAATCTTGTTGGGGTTTAGGAAGAGTCATTGGTAGCACTTTTTTGGTTAACTAAAAATAAAAAATTGTCACAGCATAGTTTAAATGTTAGTACACAGGCTACTATTTTTATGTACAATCTAAAAATCACGACAAATGTGGATACTCCACCAAATTTTATTATATGGAGCTAAAATGTTTTTGAATATACATTTCAAAGATTTTCCTTTATCTTAGCATGATTTTCAGGTATTGCATTCAAGAAGAAAACTTACATCTACAATGATTGTACAGATTAGGATAGATAAGGTTATATAGCAGAAACAAACAATACCCAACTATTAGTGGCTTATGCTAACAAAATTTTATTTCTAGCTCACACAATTAGTCCTAGTCAACAGGTGGATAAAAGGTTCTATTCATTGTAAAGGCCCCAGGACCCAGATTGATGAAGATTATCTCGACACAGATTCCATAATCACAATGCCAGGGAGCAGAGAATGTGACAAATCACACACTTCTCACAACCCATTTGCCAAAGCTACACTTCATATACCTAAGTCTGAGGAGGCAAAGAAGAACTGGAAATATTGGGTGATTGGCTTTAATGCTAGCACAAAAAGTTAACAAGCTAGGTAGGTGATAAAAATGCATTTTATTGGACAATTAATGAAAAAGCAATGTATACCAAAATAGGGAAATAGTAAAAAAAAAAAAACTCTCAATCCGTTTGTGAATTGAGTTATTGCCATAACATAGGCCTTTATTAAATGTTGGAGAATTAATGAATGAGTGAATGAATGAATGAGTTGGTTAATGAGTAAACAATCACAAACCTTTCTCACTGAGAAAAAGACAATGACATCATAAAGGTAATTCTAATATTGTATGAGAAATTGGCCAGGCAGAAAATTTAATGGAAAATTCAAAATTTTGTATTTGCTAGCGCAATAAATTACTGTTTTGACATTATGTGAATTAAGCATGAGGAAATAAAATATTTTCCTAACTTGCCTTCCTTTTATGGTAATTGTCCATCCACTTAAACAGTGTTCCCCTCAGTACCACCCAAATATGTAATACTGTTCTTGATTCTGCAGAAAAAAAATTTTTTTAAAGTATAATGCCATATTTAGACCTGTCCCAGCATTAGAGGACTTTTCAGTTGAGATAGGAAACAAGCACAGAAACATCTGATTGCAATATAGAGCAGAATGAGATAAGTACAATTACACAGATCTGAACTGGCCCCAAAACATGAGTATTTTGTGCCACAGGGATTTTACTTCACCATGTTTTTCAAAATAAATGTTCACAGCTCAAGTAATTTCTGCAGAGCAAATATTTCTTCTAATTATAGAAGGAAAAATAATCCCAAGTGGTATCCTTTAACAAAAATGCATTCTTAACATTCCCTGTGTAAACCTGCAGAAAGTTTTCTCAGTTTATAAGAAAAAAATCAGAGATGTTAATGTAGTTTTATGATTATGTTTGTTGGTCTTCTTAAAAGTGCTCAAGGTACCTCTTCATACATATGTGTGTACACATACACACATATACACAAACACACAATTAACTTCTTTGATATTTAGCAGTTTATATAGGGACTAATTTCACTAATTTAAATGTTACTGACACTGGTAAGTATAATAATTTCTCCATGTAGCAAATGACCCTCATCAACTGTTCAGACAAATTATCCTATTCTTGAAGTAATTTCGCATTCAGGTTTTTAGTTTTCCTATCTGCATTAACTAAAAAAAAGGAAAAAAAAGCATTTAATGTTTTCATTTGTGTATAAGATGTAATGACACTTATTCTAAAGAACACGTTTGTTAATCACCTCATAACTTAACAATACAGCCAGTTCACAAAACAGTGTGAATCATCCTTAATCGTTTTTAGAAAAAAACATTAGGTTAAGGACTGTTTCAAATATTCAACACTTTGGATTATTCTTAGACCACGAGTAAGACTGTGTGCCCTTCTAGAAATCTTGGCAGCACAGCTGAAATCTCATTCTGTATATTTCATAAGGCTCCTTCCAGCTCTACAATTCCATGATACTATGCTGAATACTGCAAAGATAAAGATACTCTCTGCCTAAGGCAATTGTGAGCAAGGATTACATAAAAAAGAAAGTAAAGAGAGAATGCTGCAAACACAATGCAATATTTAATACTGGAGGAGGGGGACTAGCTGAATTTTAAGACATAGAAAGACATATACGAAACCTTATTTCTGAGATCATGATGAAACTATCCATTTCAATCCATATGCATGTTTGAACCGGGTTCAGATTCGGGAATGAAGCTATTATTGATTCTGTGGAACATGACTTCAGATCTGAGCAAATACTGAACAAACTAAGAGGAGCTCTTAAACTCTGGACGTATGTACCTAGACATCTCAATTTAACAACCAGGCATACATTAAACAGCATTAATAGCCAGGCACTTGATGGATCAATTCCCACTGTTTGTGTAATGTGGAAATAAAAAAGGCTTATTAAATGACAAGCTTTCCCTGGTTTGTGCTAATTAATTATACACCGCATCTGACTGCTAATTTAGTGGGAAAATGCAGCCCCAAACCACGGTTTCGGCTTGAACTTTGCCTCGGCATCACCCAGTTCAGCACAGAGTGCTGCCGCAGCCTGCCACTGAACGACATCAGTATTAAATTAGAGCACAAGGCCGTCAATTTAATAAGTGCTGCAGCAGGCAATTTGAATAAGGACATATTAGTATTCTACCAGTGCACAACTAAAAGCAGCTGACCTTTCAGACCAAAGAAGATCCTTGAACACATTCAGCTGAATTTGAGAACGCAGTAATAATCTGACAGTGGTAAGAGTGCCAAGAGAGACGTTTACGATCCTGGACCCATTACTATACATCAGGCTCTCTGTGGTGTTCTTCACATAGTTTATATACCTCTGCCTTTCATTTTGCTCTTGCTCCCCACGATGAAAGAAAAGAATCTGAAATAAAGCTTCTTAAAAAATCATATATTCAGCGATATGTGTTGAAACTCTTCTTACTATTTGGATTTATGGTACAAAGAACACAAAACTAACCAATGCACATGTAAATTAGATGTGAGAATCCACACAAGAAATCATCAAGTTCCGAAGCTATAAGGAAAATTTAACATTAACAAACATAAATTTGCGTCTACCAGATGTGAAACCATTAGAAAACACCCCATATTATAGTGGGTACGAGCTTGGACCCAGGAGTGAGAAGAGAACTGGGTTGGAATCCCTGCTCTGTCAAGTGCTCACCATCAAACCTGCAGGAACCAAATTCATTGAATTCAGTTCAACAACATTTATGGAGTTCCATCGTGTACAGTGTTGTAAACCCTGAGGTCATAAAGTTGAAAAAGATTTGATCCCTGTTTTCAAGGAGATCAAAATCTAGCAATGGTGACAGAAACACACTATTAATCACAACACAGAGTGAGAAGTGCTTTCAAGCACAGAGAACGGTGATCAATTTTGCCTGATGGTTTCCAGGAAAGGTTCTCAGACATGGCAATAACCGTGCTGGGTGTTGTGAGCATTTCACCAACAGACAGAATGGAATGTGATCTGATGGGAAGTATTAATCAAATGGAAATCTATTGTATTGGGAGAGGAAGATACACTGAGTTAGGATATAAACACAGTGGATGTAAATATTTGGTTGAAGGTATGTCAAGTTGCAATTACCTGATCATGTATGCTTAAAAATGGTTTCTATGTAAGTAGAAATAGAATGTATTAGTGGATTTAAGAACAAAATGTCTTAGTAAAATTAGGACTCTAGATTTGGAGGAATGTTTACTTTCATGGCCTCACAAGAATGCTGTAGGCCAAAAACACACCTGGCGTTCAACCCAATAGACAGGAGCCAAGAGTATGCGATTGCCACACTCTGGTTACTGGGTGCCCCTCCTCAGCTGATGCCTATGCCATCCTCCTTCTCTATGACTTAAGTAGCACATTGGAGTAGGAAAGCTGGTATCACAGATCTTGAATCCGCTTTCTTTAAAAATTGTGAACTCTGACACATTACCTACTAGTACTTACAAAATACTTCTTCAACACTGCACAAACAGCACTGATATTTACACAGTATATACTGGTGTCACCTTCCTGATTATTTACAGCTGCATCTGTTCTAACTAGTTGTTGCCCTTGCCTTACAAGTTATTAAATATTTTGAGCATCACCTGTATTAGTCACAGTCCCAGCACAAAACATATGAGATACTCAAACAAGGTAACTGAAGAGAAGAACTATTCAGAAAGTGCAGGTAGGAGTAAGAGAAACCATCAAGGTATACTGCAATGCCTTGGGGTCAGTACTTGTGGGACTGCAACCACCCCTAAAACTGAAGAGGAGAGAAGAGCCACAAGAGAGAGACACAGACAACACTTTGGCGAAGGTGGCAGGACAAAACTTGGTGAATAAATACCCTGAACCTCACTGAGTTGTCACACTTTGATCTTCTGCCAGTGTCTCTCACTGGCCATGCCCAACCGGAAGCTAAAGTCCAAGAAAAACCCACTGATGCAGAAATCAAGGTTCTTTGCACCTATGGAGCAGAAAGCAGAGAAGAGGAGGGTGGAGAGCGTCTCTGGAAGGGCAAAGAAAAATTACCTAGTACATTATGCCTGCTAATGTCAACTGAGTTACACCAGCATTTGAAACTCAGTGGAGAACGTCTTCCCAAGTCCAAGTCAGTCTTCTAGGTTTCTAGGGTTCTAGATAGTTTATACTCCAGGAATCCCATTTCTAATCTTGCCTTTGTCCAGAAATAGCCCACTGTCAACAGCTTTCTGAAAATCTGAGTTGCCTGTTAAAGCATATCCCTCTAGGCTACTCTCTTTGTAAATGATAGCCAAAGCCAAAAGTGGTTTTGTACCAATAGCTGCTGATGATAAACTCATGTGTGCTCTTTTCGGTTAACTTTTGAAAATTGCCTTCTTTGTAGTGCAAAGCTGAACCATAAGCGCTATCAGTAATGAGACTCTTCTTTGAAAACTACAAAATCATGTAGCCGCCTTCTACTGCAGTCAATAAAAGTAAAATGAGAAGCAATGAAGGCTTGGACTAGGATAGTGACGTGGAGAGAAGATGGGGAGGAGATGACATATTCACAAGATAGGACATCATGACAACTGAATTTGGAGGGTAACGTAGGAATCATGAATAACTGATTTAAATGACTGACTCATTGCATAAAAATTCAATTAATCAAGATGAAGAAGAAAGGGAAATGTGTAGGCTTAATAAACTTCATGAACCATTCAAGACAAATTCTCGATTTACCAAGTTTATTTTTTCCTTATTCACTAAAACATAACAATAAAGAAAACAATTAAGTTTTCAATGATTTTCCAGTGGTATATTTTAGCAGAACTGCAAGAGGTAAGCAAGAGATATTTGGGCATCCCTTAAGGAAACTCTCCATATTTTGAGTGGTATTAGATCAGGATGAATCTACCCCATAAAAGTGATCTAAAGCCTCTTTACAACATTCTAAATAGGAGGTATCATAGTACAAACATCAGGATATCTTAAATAGCAGTCATTATTATATTTAGTTATAAGTTACAAGGTGAGGAAGGAAAACAACTCACTCAAGCATTAATTTTCAGTAATATGCAAGGAAATGAGGGATAAAACATAAACACAGTTGAAGTAGCATAGATAACAAATACATTCAATGTTATACTCAATTATTTTTTAAATCTTGATAACACTCTTATCATCAAGATACTTAATTATAGGCAGTTTCGGTGGTTTCTTACAAAACTAAACATACCATACAATTCCACAATCATGCTTCTTGGCATTTACCCAAAAAAGCTGAAAACTTACATCCACCCAACAACCTGCACACAAATGTTGTAGTTGCTTTATTCATAATTACCAAAACTTGTAAACAAACAAGATGTCTTTCAGTAGGTGAACAGATAAGTAAACTGGTACATCCAGACAGGTGAATCTTATTATGCACTAGAAAGAAATGAGCCACTAAGTCATGAGACGACATGGAGGAATCTTAAATACATTTTATTAAGTGAAAGAAGCCTACCTGAAAAAGCTATACACTGTGTGATTCCAACTATATGATATTCTGAAAAAGGCAAAACTGTGGAGACGGCAAGGAGATCAAGGTGGTTACTAAGGTTGGGAGGGAGGACGGAATCAGTGGCAGAGAAAAGAGGATTTTTAGGGCAGTGAAACAATTCTATACAATACTGTAATTGCAGATACATGTCATTGTACATTTGTTGAAACCCATTGAATGTACAGCACCAGGAGTGACCCCTAGTATAAACTCTGGACTTTAGGTGATAATGATATGTCAATATAGGTTCATAAATTGTAATAAATGTACCACACTGGTGTAGGATGTTGATAGAGGCTGCGGAGGGGGGTACAGAAGGTATGTGGAAACTCTTTGTAGTCTCTGCTCAATTTTGCTGTGAACCTAAAGCTGCTCTAAAAAAATTAAGTCTACTTAAAAAATTGCAAGGTAATAGGTTTAAATCTGATCATATAGATAATTCTATTAAATACAAATGGTCTGAAAGCCTAAATTAAAAGGCAGAGTTGTCAAATTATTGAATGTATTTAAAAAGAAGAAAATCCAACTATATACTACATACAAGAAATCTACTTTAAATATAATGACACAGATAAGATAAAGGGATGAAAAATGAATCCTAAGTAAGCTAGAGTGACTACGTTAATTTCAGACAAAGTACTTTTCAGAACAAGGAATATTACCAGATAAAGAACATTTCAGAGTGACAAAATGGACCAGAGGACAAGATAATACTAAATGTGTACATATCTAATAATAAAGCTTCAATATATTAAAGCAAAGACTGATAGAACTGAAAGGAGAAATAGAAAATATCTAATTTAGTTGGAAATTTCAACATTCTTCTCTCAGTAGTTAATAAAACAAATAGCAAAATCAGTGAAGATATAATCTACTTGACCTAACTGACACTTTTTATACTCCAACTCAAAACAGCAGAAAACAAGTGCACATGGAGCATTCATCAAGATCCACCATATTCCCGTCCATAAAACACATCTCAAAAATTTTGAAGGATTAAAATCATACAATGTATGTTTTCTGAGTGGGGTGGGCAGAACAATGAACCCCCTACCCCAATGATATCCACGTCCTAATCCCTGCAGCCTGTAAATATACTGGGTTACACAAAAAAATAGGAAATAAGGTTGCCAATGGAATTAAGATTGCTAAATAACTGACCTTAGAAGAGGGACAGCATCTTGGATTTTCTAGGTGTACCCAGTGTTGTCTACAAGGTTCTTAAAAGTAGGAGGAAACAGACGAGGGTGAATCAGAAAGAAAGCAACATGAGAAGGACTCTGCCCAACATTGCTGGCTCTAAAGATGGAGGAAGAGGCCCATGAGCCAATAACTGTGGGCAGCCTAAAAAAGCTGGAAAGAGCAAGGAAATGGATTCTCCCCTAGAGCCTCCAGAAAGAAATGTAGCTCTGCTGTCCTCTTGATCTTAGCCCAGTGAGACCCACTTTGGAATCCTGAACTACTAACTTGAAAGGTAATGGCTTAACACAGATTTATTAAGTTTGTTGTCATTTGTTACAGCAGCCATAGGAAACTAAACAATGACTATGGTAGAATTAAACTAAAAATCAATATCAAAAAGTTCTCTAAAATAATTCCTAAATATTTGGAAATTAAGCAACATACTTCTAAATAACCCACAGGTCAAAGAAGAAAATTCCAGGAAAATTGGAAACTATTTTTAACAGAATCATAGTGAAAATAAAGCATATCAAAATTTGGGAAAACAGATATTAACCAGAAATTCTACTCCCAGTTATTTACCCAAGAGAACTGAAAATATATGCTCACAGAGGATATCTGTAAGAATGATTATGATGCCACCAATAATAGAATAGTTACATGAATTGTAGCATATTTATACAATTAAGTACTAGCCAGAGACAAAAAGAAATGAACTATGGAAAGGCACAGCATCCTGGATGAATCTCAAAGCAAAAGAAGCCAGACACAAAAGAATATTTACTTTAGGATTCCATTTATATGAAGCCCATGAATAGGCAAAACTACTTTATGGTAGTAGAAATGAGAAACTGCTTTTCTTTCGTGAGAAGATCAGGTTGTATTGACTAGAAAGGAGCATAGGATGATGTAACATTCTATATCTTTTAGGGGGTTGTGGTCTCCAGGTATATAAAGCTGTCAAAACTGATCAAAGTAAACACTTAAGATGTATGCAAGTTAACATATATAAATTATACCTCAGTTTCAAGTACCCATAGAATTTTTGCAAGGGCTGCAGACCAAGTCAAAAACTCAACAGTCAACAGTACTTCCCCGTTTGTCCCGTGGCTAAGAATCCACACTCCCAATGCAGGGGGCCCAGGTTTGATCCCTGGTCAGGGAACTAGATACCACATGCCACAACTAAAAGAGTCCGCATGCCACAACTAAAAGATCCCACATGCCTGAACGAAATCCCGCACATGGCAACGAAGATCCCACATGCTGCAACTAAGACCTGGCACAGACAAATAAATAAATAAATATTAAAAAAAAAACAAAACAAAGAACAATGCTCACAACTTCTACTTCACACAATATGTCACAGATTGGATCATCGATAACGACCATCACTGGACTGTGGATGCAGCCACTGGGGACACCATGAAGGCTGCCTCTATAAACTGGACATAGTGACACAATTGTAGTCATCATCTCCTGAGTAGGTTCTACAAGGTCCATCCTTTGTCCCTTCACAGGTTTCTTGTCAAAGACTCTGGGGAAGGGATCTGATTGACAGCACCCAGGTTACGTGTCCACAGAAGGGAAGCTTAGAAAGTGAATAACTGGCATTTTCAGGAAGTAAACTCTACCTCTTGCAAGTAATCCTTCACACATAGGAGGAGACTTCAGACACTGAAAGGTCAAAAAGACTTAACAAATATCCTCCAAACTCACTTATAACTGTGTCATATATCAGGGTGCAAACACTAACCACCAAAATTTTTTTTAAAGTTTTAAAATGAGAATTTTTTCAGAGATCAAATGGTAAATGTGAACACTACTGTTATCAAGAGTTTCTGTATCAGACTTGCCTACAGCCCTGGCTCCTGCCTGTGGTGCACTGTGAACAATTCAGGAACTAAGAATATGGTCAAACCGTTTTCCCATTGTGCACTTTCATCTTACCCCCTGCGATTTCCATATAAACCTGCTTCAGGCTACCAGACCACCCTGGCTCAGAGGTAGCTAAATTCCTCAGTATGTCTTTTTCATACTCATTATTCACGAGTCTTACCTGGTTTCTAGCATCTTGAATATATTCAGTCCTGCCCAGTCCTTGTGACCAATCCTGACCTGAGATGAATGTGTAAAAATTTACCTTGTCTGCCCCAATACTCAGTAGTGTGTCATGCTCTCTGCTAGGGACTGTTCTGAACCTCATATCCCATATCTAAGAGCTGCACCGAAGGCTTTTTAATGAAAATGAGGGCATTCTACCTTGTGCATAGTTCTGGTAACTTTATCCCTTCTATAACCCTGGCTAACTCTTCTAGGGACTGGGGTTCAGCTTTGGCTTTGGACTGTTAAAACTCTCCCGTTTCTGACTATGATCATAAAATACACATAGTTGCCAGCAATACCTTGAGGACACTATGTAGTTTTTATAAAAGCAGTTGAGCCTCTCAAGTCTGGAAGTAGTCCTACCTTTTGGTCCCTTCCATAGCCCTACTCCTGCTAAGAGAGCCAAGCATAGTCAGATTCAAAGATATGATGACTATACAACTAATTGGGCCTTTCCTTTTTTTTGTCTGTTTTAACTTTTTATTCTTTGACCATGTAACTACAGCAATGATTTTCCCCCAGCAGGGCTTTATTGGGACCCTACCTTCTCCAGGGGATGTTTGGAAATGTGGAGGTATTTACTGGTACACATTGATGGGGGGTGTGTACTATCATTTAGAGAGTGGACTAAAGATCCTAACTGTCCTGCAACACTCAACAAAGAGTTAAACAATGAAGAACTGCCCTACACCAGAGGCCAAGAATCACTGTATAAGTTAAGGATATGAGCTCTTTATTCAGAAAAATCCCATTCAAATTGAATCTTGAGAAAGATATTAGATCTCTCTCTCTCTCTCTCTGTTTGTTTTTTTAGCTCTGCTTAAGAGTAAGATAATATTTAACTTACAAGCTTGGGGGGAAAATTGAGCAACTATATGTAAGTTGCTTAGCAGAATGTCCACCATGTAGAAAACAGTAAATATTGGTCATCATTAATAGCAGTATTAGCAACATTGGTAGGAGACAGAGTGTTAAGTCTAAAGGGTAGAAAAGTATCAAAATACTCTGCATCTAAGATTCAGTTTAGAAAGACAGAAGAGAGTCTGGATGTCAAATATCAATGCATGTTGCTCCAGTTTGTGAAACATATATAGCTGTTTTTTGAATTTAAAGTAAAGAAGAATGTAATCTGAATATTATCCTTTAGGATTCAAAGAAATATTCTTCATAATCCATATTACTAGTTAAATTAATTAAAGAGGATTACTATTTGGTCTTCTTTTGTCTTTCACAAAATGTTCAAAATCAATAAGACCATCTCCGGAAACAAAGAACTGTGGCTTCCACTGCACTCACCACTTTGCCTACCCAGGTCAGAAAGCCATCACAATGATTCAAATATACTGGGGAACATCAGATCCCTATAATATGCAAATCGAGATCTAAGAAAATGCTATTATACGTATTGATTCAAAAAGAGAAGTTGAGAGTAAACCCTATTGTAAACTATGGTCTTTGGATGATTATGAGGTGTCAGTGTAGGTTCATCAATGGTAATAAACGTACCACTCTGGTGGGGGATGTTGATAAAGGGGACATGTGGAGGCAGGGAGTACATGGGAAAGCTCTGTACCTCCCTCTAATTTTGCTTTGAACCTAAAACTGCTCTAAATAACAAAGCCTATTTTTAAAAAAGTTATATTAAAAAATAAAGCTCAATAGAGCTGTTATATTAAAATAAACTGAATGCTGGTTTCATAACGTGGTCAAGAGCTTGAAAAAATCTGTCATTATAAAAAAAAAATGGTTCTGAAGAACCTCGGGGCAGGAGAGGAATAAAGACACAAACATAGAGAATGGACTTGAGGACACGGGAAGGGGGAAGAGTAAGCTGGGAAAAAGTGAGAGAGTGACATGGACATATATACACTACCAAATGTAAAATAGGTAGCTAGTGGGAAGCAGCCGCATAGCACAGGGAGATCAGCTCGGTGCTTTGTGACCACCTAGAGGGGTGGGATAGGGAGGGTGGGAGGGAGATGCAAGAGGGAGGAGATATGGGGATATATGTATATGTATAGCTGATTCACTTTGTTATACAGCAGAAACTAACACAACATTGTAAAGCAATTATACTCCAGTAAAGAGGTAAAACAAAATCTGTCATTATACTGATAGAGAACACCACTTAATGTTGGAGTGTGCCCTTTTCATGTTGTATGTTCTTAAAAGAAAAAGGCACATTACTTGATTTTTCAGTAAAACTTGCATGTACTACATGAAAAAGAAGCATGAACAGAGAATGACTCATTCATGAATGGCACCCTTAGCCTGATATGGGGCAGCAAGCATGATGTTATAGGTATAACTTATTAGCAGAAATGGATAAAATTTCCTTTTCTACAATAACTAAAATTTCTTCTCTGCCTTCCGAGTGAACTTGATTCCAAGCATCAAGAGTTTCCTCAAATTTCAGCATCAGATGTTTCATAATTAAAACATTAAATACATTTGCTAAAAGAGGACAAGTAAAAGTATGATCTTTTTTATATTTAAAAGGCATCCAATATCAGAAAATACTACAACTTATAAGTACCTAGTTTAAAATATAGTACTGCATAATGCTACACCCTGCTAGTCCTGGCTGAACAGAGACAGTAGAGACATAATGCACAGTATCATTTAAGGCAAAAAAAATCATATATCTCAAACTCAAATATGTGAAACATCATTCTGCAGTTATAACAATAGATTAATATTTTTCATATGAAATATGATACCTAGTTAAAATGGAATAAACTTAGTATCCAGAATATTTAAACCTTATTAGGAGATAAAACACTTATTTAAATTACCTATTTTTTTCCTACGTTCAGTTAAGTTTTTCTAATAAAAAAGAGCTTCCTGACACACTTAAGTTCATGAATAGTAATTTTCTAGGAACTTCTCCCTTTACTATTTACTTTCTCTTTCACATTTAAATCTTTCAACACCACTAACTTGCTCTTGATCAGTTTGTAAAAAATTATTATTGAGAACAAATTGACTCATTATTACAGTGTAAAAATGTATACATAAAATATGCACATGCATGTATATTTGCCATCATTTTCTTTACAGAAAGAAGCAGATTTGAAATTTCCTTTACCAGGATTTCATTGCCTCTTAGATACTTTTACTGTGGTAATTTGACTTTAATCTTGTATCCTAGAGAGCACAACACGAGCCTGACAAAATCTAATATGATCTAAAAAAATCAAAGCTAAGTATTTCCAAAACTTCAAAAGCCAGAATTAAAAATAATTCTATAATAAACTCTGAACTAGAGTGCTAGGATATCTGATGGACCCCGTGGCAAAGTATAAGCAATAGAATTTTTTCCTGCTGAGTATTTGAATAGCAGGTTCAAAAAAAAAGTTTGTTTTCTCTCTACTTCTTTTTAATACTCAATCTATTCAATTAATATTTGTTAATAATTATTACATATGGCCCTAGACAAACTGCTGTGGTTGCCACAAAGGCCCCTCAAGAGAAAAACTGATTGTATCAATATGTGCAACATGAAGAAACTGCTGCTAAGAAGTCAATCTAGTGCAATATTCCTAAGAATTGAGCACACGTTGATATTGCTACAAACTAAGCCACACCGCTGTACATTTATTTTAATATCACTACCAAACACATAGACTCTGATATGGAAAATCATTTCTAGTTCTACTATTCTTTTTGTAGAAAGAAATACTACATGAAGTGTTACATACAAGAAATACTTGTATGGAAATACCTCAGTGCATTATAGTCAAATTTACCATGTAACACTTGGAAGGAAAGAAGAAAGAAAGTAGAAGGGAAAGGAAGGAAAGAGAAGAGGAGACAAAGAAGAAAGCCTGGAAGGAACTGAGCATTCTGCAGACATTACCTCCACCGGTTCACATCAGACTCTTATAAGGGAGAGATGTTATTGTCTATATTTTATATATGAAAAAACTAGCTTGGAAATACATTTTATTCAAGGTAAATACATAACAGAATTGGTATTTAAACCCAGGTCTTTGCTGAATCCAAAGTCCATGTCCCCTTTTCTCATCCCCAGGATACCTTCTCCTGCCACCTACTTTTTGATTTAGGAATAATATCACACGTGCTTAAAGCCAAGTTCTGTCCTGTGGGGAAGGTTCAACTCCTTCCGATAAATCCTGCAATAGACAGTCAGTTGAGTACTGAATGTGCCTAAGCATTCAACAAATATCTTTTCCTTCTCTGACCACAGTAAATGACAGAGAGATTTCTCACCTTCTAGTTAGTATTGATTAGCAAGCAAGCAACACTCTGGAAGCCTAGTCTTCAAAAAACCGCAATGCAACAAATGTGTTGAGGATAATGCACAGAAAGACTGTAGAATGCCTCACCTCCTGCTTTTTTCTCCCTCTGGGTTTGTCACCCACTGTTATTTTTTATTTATGTAGTATTGTAAATGTGAAGCTCTATTGATGGGGGTAAAGCCTGTGCCAGAAAGGTCAGGGACTTAGTTCACTTCCTGTGCCTTAAACAGTTCTTTGATTCATTAGCTTTTAAAAATATTAATCAGTAAGTTTTTTTTGAGTGCCTAATTGAGGGGAAAACCCATCAGCCTTTAATGAATTGTTGTAATATACTAATACATACAAGAAATATATAAACCTAATTAATGTTTGGCTAAGATAATAAACTTTAACATTTATTTGTTTATTTATTTGTTTATTTATTTATTTTTGGCTGCATTGGGTCTTTGTTGCTGCGCATGGGCTTTCTCTAGCTGCGGCGAGCGGGGGCTACTCTTGGTTTTGGTGCGTGGGCTTCTCATTGCGGTGGCTTCTCTTGTTGTGGAGCATGGGCTCTAGGCACGCAGGCTTCAGTAGTTGTGGCACGCAGGCTCAGTAGTTGTGGCTGGTGGGCTCTAGAGCGCAGGCTCAGTAGTTGTGGCACACGGGCTTAGTTGCTCCGCGGCATGTGGGATCTTCCCGGACCAGGGCTCGAACCCGTGTCCCCTGCATTGGCAGGTGGATTCTTAACCACTGTGCCACCAGGGGAAGCCCTAAACTTTAACATTTTTAAAAGACTTTTGTCCATATAAGAGGTAATGTCTCCACTGAAAGATGAGTCAATGTCACTGAATGTCACAGACCTCAACAGCAAAGGCAAAACTAAATTACTTGTTCAACATTTCAGATTTGGTCTAGTTGAAACAACACACATTACTACAAAATAACATTATTCATTTCCTAATCCTAACACTAGGCCCATAACCCAGGGTGGACCTGTCCCCCTAGCAGGAGTACTAAAATGTAGAGGAAAGTGCTTGTTGTAATATCCAGAGCTGGGAGATGGGGGTGAAAGTGGGGTGCTACATGCATATAGTTGCAAAACCCAGTGAGGGGACACAATGATAATCATCTTGCAATGTGCAGGACAGTCCTTTACAAGGAAGAATTGTCCAAAATGTCAGTAGTACATGGACCCATTAAAGTTAAAAATGAACATTTTAAGCCCAATCTATAACACTTTATTTGGTTTTCATGGCGTTACAAAATAAATTTGAATGGAGCATGTGCACTCCAGGATGACAGACACCTGAGACTGTTTTCTTAAGCCTATCTTTCGGACTCAGTTACCTAACAGCCCCCCTAAACGTTCTTAAAGTTGAAAACCTCTAAATCCTGATCATTGTCCAACCATGTAAATGGGTGACTTCAACCAGCTTAGGTAAATGGTACATTCTCTAAAACTCTTTTAGTTCTGGGAATGTATATCAATCACAGTTCCTGAAATCCTGAGCAGGTCTTTTTCCTGGTTAGAACTGAGGAAAGAAAAGAGAAAGGCAACATATGCTTGAATAATATGCAGATTTAATAAAGTTATTTTTCAAATAGGTCTTTCCATGGATAATCTTGCTGTCGTTTAGTCTCAAAAGTCCATAGACGAGAGATACAACTGTACTTGAATTGTTGATGTTGGTAGCTTTCTCTGTTATGTCTTAAGATAAACACTATCAAAACTGATCAGAAAGCAGTGCAGCCCCTAAGGGTCCCTCGTGGAGAGAGTAAAGATATATTCATTTTCTTCTGTGTCAATTCAGGTTTAGTATTTACATGAAACTATTGTTTTCTTATTTAAACTTCTAATATAAGAATCATTTTGGGGCTTCCCTGGTGGCACAGGGGTTGAGAGTCCGCCTGCCGATGCAGGGGACAGGGGTTCGTGCCCCAGTCCGGGAAGATCCCACATGTCGCAGAGCGGCTGGGCCCGTGAGCCATAGCCACTGAGCCTGCAAGTCCGGAGCCTGTGCTCCGCAAGGGGAGAGGCCACAACAGTGAGAGGCCCGCGTACCACAAAAAAAAAAAAAAAAAAAGAATCATTTTGTTAATGTCCAGTTTTATTGCAAGTTCTCAATTACATGCTGCAATTCCTTGCTCTGGATTGTAAAATAATTTCTTTGTAAAAGAAACAAATTGTAAAATAATTATCTTTGATAATTCATAAATTCTTTGGTTTAACCATATTTTACTTCTTTAAATAAAAATCAAATTTTAACTCTAATACATACTCTTTGAAGCCAGTAAAATTATAAAATACAAAAATATTTTAAGGCAAAGCTAAACAACATCCCCTTCCAACAACACCCATACCCTCCGCTAAGTCGCTTATTCCCACTTATCATACCAAGTGAGTGGCAATAACAGTTTAGTGTGGTAATTTTCATATATTTCTCCTTGTTCACAGACATATACAAATTGATATGTATATATAAAGCATATATATGATGCTAAAGAGTTTTGATTTTTTTTTGTTTCATTGTTTATACTAAAATAGAATCATTAAATACATATTGCTTCAAACATGCATGTTTTCACTCATAATATATCCTGGACATATCTCCCCCCCGCCTCCATATTGCCCCTATATCTCCTCTAAAGTTGTCCTAATCTAGTTTACCAATGACCTCCAAAATCATTACAGAAGTAATCAATTCTCAGTCTTCACCTTAATTAACCTATCCATGGCACTTAATCCTGTTTATCAATTCCTTCTCCTCGATACATTTTCTTCACTTTTTTTTTCCAAGTTTTCCTTTTTCCTCACTTTGTTTGGTTTTCCCTTCTACCTCACTGTTTGCTCCTACTCTGTCTCCTTTACTGATTCCTATTCTTTTCCCCAAATTCTTAATATTTGAGTACTCCAGGATGCAGTCCTAGGACCCAGTTCTCCAGAGCTTTGCACTCCATTGATGATACCACTCTGTCCCATGGGTGGTGCCGTTTTCTACTATGATGTTTGTTTGATGTCTCTCCTATGCTTCTCTTCATTGGTCATAGTACTTCCTCATACAAATCATATCAGAGATGTTTCTTTCTCAAGGCATTTGCTCTACCTAATCCCTCTGTCTGGAATATTCTTCTGATAATGCCTTGCATTTTTTTGCTAAAATGTCACCCTCCCAAATAAGCCATCATGACACACTATTTAAAATGTTAACCTGCATCACCATCTCATTTGATTATACTACACACTTACTTATGTCACACTATATGATTCATTTATTTTTCTCCCCCATACTATAATGTAAGCTCCATCTTCAACTGTTTTGTCCACTAGTGTATTCCAAGTACCTAAAGCAGTTCCTGGCACAGAACTGCACAGAACTAGAAAGTACCTAATAAATATTTGTTGAATTAATTAATTAACCATTTTCCTATGAAATAAGTATTCAACTTGTTACAGATTATATATTCTGTTAAAGTAATGCTACAATCAACAGCTAATAGATCCT
Source organism: Delphinapterus leucas (assembly GCF_059928025.1). Taxonomy (NCBI): domain Eukaryota; kingdom Metazoa; phylum Chordata; class Mammalia; order Artiodactyla; family Monodontidae; genus Delphinapterus; species Delphinapterus leucas. The sequence goes on along the minus strand of NC_143131.1, from coordinate 74,801,446 downwards.
TATATACTGAAGCTTTCATTTCTGTGGGCTAGACTACTGTAAGTGGGGATTATAATGTCAAAGGTGTATGTATCTTTACTTTTAATAGATGTCATATTGCTTTCAAGACATCTGTAACAGTATAAATTTCCACTCCTATGGTAGGTGACTATATATATCCTCATATTCCAGTCAACAATAGATTTTCTTGTACTTGTAAACAATTCCCTCTATTATGGATATAAAGTATCATCTTATAGTTAAAGCAGTTAGCATATCTATGACTACCAACTGGTTTGAGCATCAGCAGACAAGGTCTTGAAAGTAAATCAGAAATATCATTTATTTAAATTTCCTGCCCTCATTTTCCTTATTTACACAATTAGCATTCAAAATCAGGTGATCTCCCCTACAAATCTAAAAGTTTATGAATTGATGAAAGCAAGGTCCAGTTTAGAATTTAACACGGAACCAGAAATGGTACTTGGAAGCCTGTCAGTATCTTCACATAAGCTAATTTATCAACTCGGTTAATTTCAGAAATAAGGATTCTGAGGAAGTGAAACCACAGGTACTCTTTAACTGGGGAATGGGTTTAAAACATGGGGCACAACTCTGGTTTATGTAACAATTAGGTAGTTAGAACATGGGGCTATGATCCCCTAGAAAAGTGGGGGTTCAATGTGATAATATTTGGAGGCAGCACCTTTGGGGAGTGATTAGGTTATGAAGGTGGAGCCCTCATGAATGGAATTAATGTCCTTACAAAAGTAACTCCAGAGTGTTCTGGCCCCTTCCAACATGTAAGGACATAAGGAGAATGCAGCATCTATGAGCCAGGAAGCAGATCTGCACCAGACACTGAATCTGCCAGCACCTTGATCTTGGGCTTCCCAGCCTCCAGAACTTAGAGAAATAAATTTCTGCTGTTTATAAGCCACCCAGTTTATGATATTATGTTAAAGCAGCTGAACAGACGAAGACACAACCCTTACTCTTTTCACCAATGGAAAAGCAGCCATGAAGGCTGGACTTCCAGTTAGGCGTGTCCCATGAATTAGAGGTGAGGTTATTTTGTCTCAAGAGCAGATAACACGTTCCATTACTTTGCCCTTGCTCTACTCAGCAATTTCACTCAGTATCCATGGGAAGGAAATGAAGGGAAATGAAGAAAATGGACCTTGCAGGGCCAGCTAAATCTCTGTCCTTGCTCTTACAATGTCTATATCTGTCACTAGGTGTGTAAATCACTTTAATCCTTTGCAGAAGGGTTCATCATCTTCAGAGTAGAAGGAAACTGTAAAAATGTTTACTTTTAAGTCTTGAACTTCTCAATTACAAATATGGAGATAATGCCTCAAATGATAATTTGTAAAGAATAAATGAGATGATATAAAGTGTTATGTAAACAGTAAGCACTATAAGAATACATGCCTCCTAGGAATAATTTTCCTCATCTACAAAATAATGAGGTAGGATGAAACTTTTTCTAAGGATCCATTAAATTCTAATATTACCTCCAGCCCAGATCCATCTTCTGAATCTCAAACCCTTAATCTAACTGTCTAATTATGGACACACATTAGGTAACTATATAAATACTTAAGTCACTTGGCTACATTAAAGAGGTCTAAATTCAACATGTCTGAAAATAAACTTGTCTTTCTTCCTTTTCTTTCTGTCAGTGTTCCCTGTCTTGGTAAAGTGTCATGTCATCTACCCAGTGACACAACCCAGAAAACAGGAAATTATTCTTGATTCCTCTCTTACCCTCTTATCAAATTAATCACAAAATGTTGATAATTCTTCCCTAAAATATCTTTCAAATTGGTCCTCAGGTCTCTATAGACAGTGCCATCACCCTAGTCCAAACCACCATGATCTCTCACCTTGACTACTGACATCATTTCCAAACGAGACTCACTGTCATTATTTCCCTTCTCTAAATCCCTCACCTCACTGGAAACAGAGTGATCACTTTAAAATACAAATCTCGGGGCTTCCCTGGTGGCGCAGTGGTTGAGAATCTGCCTGCCAATGCAGGGGACACGGATTCGAGCCCTGGCCTGGGAAGATCCCACATACTGCGAAGCAACTAGGCCTGTGAGCCACAACTACTGAGCCTGCGCATCCGGATCCTGTGCTCCGCAACAAGAGATGTCGCGACAGTGAGAGGCCCGCGCACCGCGATGAAAAGTGGCCCCCGCTTGCCGCAACTAGACAAAGCCCTCGTACAGAAACTAAGACCCAACACAGCCAAAAATAAATAAATAAATAAAATTCAAAATAAAAGAAAATAAAATACAAACCTCGGAGAGAGGGGGAAGATGGCAGAAGACGTGGAGATCACCTTCCTCCCCACAGATACATCAGAAATACATCTACACATGGAACAACTCCTACAGAACACCTACTGAACACTGGCAGAAGACCTCAGACCTCCCAAAAGGCAAGAAACTCCCCACGTACCTGGGTAGGGCAAAAAAAAAAAAGAAAAAACAGAGACAAAAGAATAGGGATGGGCCCTGCACCAGTGGGAGGGAGCTGTGAAGGAGGAAAGGTTTCCACACATTAGGAAGCCCCTTCGCGGGCAGAGACTGTGAGTGGCGGAGGGGGGAAGCTTCGGAGCCGCGGAAGAGAGCACAGCAGCGGGGGTGCGGAGGGCAAAGCGGAGAGATTCCTGCATGGAGGATCCGTGCCGACCAGCACTCACCAGCCCAAGAGGCTTGTCTGCTCACCCGCCGGGGCGGGAGGGGGCTGGGAGCAGAGGCTCAGGCTTCGGTGGGAGCGCAGGGAGAGGACTGGGGTTGGCGGCGTGAAAACAGCCTGCAGGGGGTTAGTGCACCACGGCTAGCCGGTACAGAGTCCGGGGAAAAGTCTGGACCTGTCGAAGAAGCAAGAGACTTTTTCTTCCCTCTTTGTTTCCTAGTGTGAGAGGAGAGGGGATTAAGAGCGCTGCTTAAAGGATCTCCAGAGACGGGCGCGAGCCGCGGCTAACAGCGTGGACCCCAGAGACGGGCATGAGACGCTAAGGCTGCTGCTGCCGCCACCAAGAACCCTGTGTGCGAGCACAGGTCACGATCCACACCTCACTTCCGGGGAGCCCGTGCAGCCCACCACTGCCAGGGTCCTGGGATCCAAGGACAACGTCCCCGGGAGAACGCACGGTGCGCCTCAGGCTGATGCAACGTCAAGCCAGCCTCTGCCGCCGCAGACTCGCCCGGCATCGTGCCCCTCCCTCCACCACCACCACCCCCACCCTGGCCTGAGTGAGCCAGAGCCTCCGAATCAGCTGCTCCTTTAACCCCGTCCTGTCTGAGCGAAGAACAGATGCCCTCCAGGGACCTACACGCAGAGGTGGGGCCAAATCCAAAGCTGAGCCCCGGAACCTGTGCGAACAAAGAAGAGAAAGGGAAATCTCTCCCAGCAGCCTCAGGAGGAGCAGATTAAATCTCCACAATCAACTTGATGTACCCTGCATCTGTGGAATACCTGAATAGACAACGAATCATCCCAAATTGAGGAGGTGGACTTTGAGATCAAGATTTATTATTTTTTCCCCTTTTCCTCTTTTTGTGAGTATGTACGTGTATGCTTCTGTGTGAGATTTTGTCTCTATAGCTTTGCTTTCACCATTTGTCCTAGGGGTCTATCTGTCCGTTTTTTGGGGTTTTTTTCTTTTACTTTATAAAAAAGTTTTTTTCTTAACAATTATTTTTTATCTTAATAACTATTTTTTTATCTTACTTTATTTTCTTTCATCCTCTTTCTTTCTTTCTTTCTACTTTTTCTCCCTTTTATTCTGAGCCGTGTGGATGAAAAGCTCTTGGTGCTGCAGCCAGGAGTCAGTGCTGTGCCTCTGAGGTGGGAGAACTTCAGGACACTGGTCCACAAGAGACGTCCCAGCTCCACATAATATCAAACGGCGAAAATCTCCCAGAGATCTCCATCTCAAGACCAACACCCAGCTTCACTCAACGACCAGCAAGCTACAGTGCTGGACACCCTATGCAAAACAACTAGCAAGACAGGAACACAACCCCACCCATTGGCAGAGAGGCTGCCTAAAATCATAATAAGTCCACAGGCACCCCAAAACACACCACCAGACGTGAACCTGCCCACCAGAAACACAAGATCCAGCCTCATTCACCAGAACACAGGCACTAGTCCCCTCCAACAGGAAGCCTACACAACCCACTGAACCAACTTTAGCCACTACGGACAGACAACAAAAACAATCGGAACAACGAACCTGCAGCCTGCAGAAAGGAGACCCCAAACACAGTAAGATAAGCAAAATGAGAAGACAGAAAAACACACAGCAGTTGAAGGAGCAGGATAAAAACCCACCAGACCTAACAAACAAAGAGGAAATAGGCAGTCTACCTGAAAAAGAATTCAGAATAATGATAGTAAAGATGATCCAAAATTTTGGAAATAGAATAAGGAAAATGCAAGAAACATTTAACAAGGACCTAGAAGAAATAAAGAGGAAACAAGCAACGATGAACAACACAATAAATGAAATAAAAAATACTCTAGAAGGGATCAAGAGCAGAATAAGTGAGGCAGAAGAACGGATAAGTGACCTAGAAGATAAAATAGTGGAAATAACTACTGCAGACCAGAATAAAGAAAAAAGAATGAAAAGAACTGAGGACAGTCTCAGAGACCTCTGGGACAACATTAAACGCACCAACATTCGAATTATAGGGGTTCCAGAAGAAGAAAAGAAAAAGAAAGGGACTGAGAAAATAGTTGAAGAGATTATAGTTGAAAACTTCCCTAATATGGGAAAGGAAATAGTTAACCAAGTCCAGGAAGCACAGAGAGTCCCATACAGGGTAAATCCAAGGAGAAACACGCCAAGACCCATATTAATCAAACTGTCAAAAATTAAATACAAAGAAAACATATTAAAAGCAGCAAGGGAAAAACAACAAATAACACACAAGGGAATCACCATAAGGTTAACAGCTGAACTTTCAGCAGAAACTCTGCAAGCCAGAAGGGACTGGCAGGACATATTTAAAGTGATGAAGGAGAAAAACCTACAACCAAGAATACTCTACCCAGCAAGGATCTCATTCAGATTTGATGGAGAAATTAAAACCTTTACAGACAAGCAAAAGCTGAGAGAGTTCAGCACCACCAAACCAGCTTTACAACAAATGCTAAAGGAACTTCTCTAGGCAAGAAACACAAGAGAAGGAAAAGACCTACAATAACAAACCCAAAACAATTAAGAAAATGGGAATAGGAACATACATATCGATAATTACCTTAAATATAAATGGATTAAATGCTCCCACCAAATGACACAGACTGCCTGAATGGATACAAAAACAAGACCCATATATGTGCTGTCTACAAGAGACCCACTTCAGAACTAGAGACACATACAGACTGAAAGTGAGGGGATGGAAAAAGATATTCCATGCAAATGGAAACCAAAAGAAAGTTGGAGTAGCAATTCTCATATCAGACAAAATAGACTTTAAAATAAACACTATCAGAAGAGACAAAGAAGGACACTACATAATGATCAAGGGATCGATCCAAGAAGAAGATAAAACAATTGTAAATATTTATGCACCCAACACAGGAGCACCTCAATACATAAGGCAAATACTAACAGCCATAAAAGGGGAAATCAACATTAACACATTCATAGTAGGGCACTTTAAGACCCCACTTTCATCCATGGACAGATCATCCAAAATGAAAATAAATAAGGAAACACAAGCTTTAAATGGTACATTAAACAAGATGGACTTAATATTTATAGGACATTCCATCCCAAGACAACAGAATACACATTTTTCTCAAGTGCAAATGGAACATTCTCCAGGATAGATCATATCTTGGGTCACAAATCAAGCCCTGGTAACTTTAAGAAAATTGAAATTGTATCAAGTATCTTTTCCGACCACAACGCTATGAGACTAGATATCAATTACAGGAAAAGTTCTGTAAAAAGTACAAACACATGGAGGCTAAACAATATACTACTTAATAACGATGTGATCACTGAAGAAAACAAAGAGGAAATTTAAAAAATACCTAGAAACAGATGACAATGGAGACACGATGACCCAAAATCTATGGGATGCAGCAAAAGCAGTTCTAAGAGGGAAGTTTATAGCAATACAATCCTACTTTAAGAAACAGGAAGCATCTCAAATAAACAACCTACCCTTGCACCTAAAGCAATTAGAGAAAGAAGAACAAAAAAAACCCAAAGTTAGCAGAAGGAAAGAAATCATAAAAATCAGATCAGAAATAAATGAAAAAGAAATGAAGGAAATGATAGCAAAGATAAATAAAACTAAAAGCTGGTTCTTTGAGAAGATAAACAAAATTGATAAACCATTACCCAGACTCATCAAGAAAAAAAGAGAGAAGACTCAAATCAATAGAATTAGAAATGAAAAAGGAGAAGTAACAACTGACACTGCAGAAATACAAAAGATCATGAGAGATTACTACAAGCAACTCTATGCCAATAAAATGGACAACTTGGAAGAAATGGACATATTCTTAGAAATGCACAACCTGCCAAGACTGAATCAGGAAGAAATAGAAAATATGAACAGACCAATCACAAGCACTGAAATTGAAACTGTGATTAAAAATCTTCCAACAAACAAAAGCCCAGGACCAGATGGCTTCACAGGCGAATTCTATCAAACATTTAGAGAAGAGCTAACACCTATCCTTCTCAAACTCTTCCAAAATATAGCAGAGGGAGGAACACTCCCAAACTCATTCTATGAGGCCAACATCACCCTGATACCAAAACCAGACAAGTATGTCACAAAAAAAGAAAACTACAGGCCAATATCACTGATGAACATAGATGCAAAAATCCTCAACAAAATACTAGCAAACAGAATCCAACAGCACATTAAAAGGATCATACACCATGATCAAGTGGGGTTTATTCCAGGAATGCAAGGATTCTTCAATATACGCAAATCAATCAATGTGATATACCATATTAACAAATTGAAGGAGAAAAACCATATGGTCATCTCAATAGATGCAGAGAAAGCTGTTGACAAAATTCAACACCCATTTATGATAAAAACCCTGCAGAAAGTAGGCATAGAGGGAACTTTCCTCAACATAATAAAGGCCATATATGACAAACCCACAGCCAACATAGTCCTCAATGGTGAAAAACTGAAAGCATTTCCACTAAGATCAGGAACAAGAGAAGGTTGCCCACTCTCACCACTCTTATTCAACATAGTTTGGGAAGTTTTAGCCACAGCAATCAGAGAAAAAAAGGAAATAAAAGGAATCCAAATCGGAAAAGAAGAAGTAAAGCTGTCACTGTTTGCAGATGACATGATACTATACATAGAAAATCCTAAAGATGCTACCAGAAAACTACTAGAGCTATTCAATGAATTTGGTAATGTAGCAGGATAAAAAATTAATGCACAGAAATCTCCGGCATTCCTATACACTAATGATAAAAAATCTGAAAGTGAAATCAAGAAAACACTCCCATTTACCATTGCAACAAAAAGAATAAAATATCTAGGAATAAACCTACCTAAGGAGACAAAAGACCTGTATGCAGAAAATTATAAGACACTGATGAAAGAAATTAAAGATGATACAAACAGATGGAGAGATATACCATGTTCTTGGATTGGAAGAATCAACACTGTGAAAATGACTCTACTACCCAAAGCAATCTACAGATTCAATGCAATCCCTATCAAACTACCACTGGCATTTTTCACAGAACTAGAACAAAAAATTTCACAATTTGTATGGAAACACAAAAGACCCCAAATAGCCAAAGCAATCTTGAGAATGAAAAACGGAGCTGGAGGAATCAGGCTCCCTGACTTCAGTTTATACTACAAAGCTATAGTAATCAAGACAGTATGGTACTGGCACAAAAACAGAAATATAGATTAATGGAACAGGATAGAAAGCCCAGAGATAAACCCAGGCACATATGGTCACCTTATCTTTGATAAAGGAGGCAGGAATGTACAGTGGAGAAAGGACAGCCTCTTCAATAAGTGGTGCTGGGAAAACTGGACAGCTACATGTAAAAGTATGAGATTAGATCACTCTCTAACACCATACACAAAAATAAGCTCAAAATGGATTAAAGACCTAAATGTAAGGCCAGAAACTATCAAACTCTTAGAGGAAAACATAGGCAGAACATTCTATGACATATATCACAGCAAGATCCTTTTTTACCCACCTCCTAGAGAAATGGAAATGAAAACAAAAATAAACAAATGGGACCTGATGAAACTTCAAAGCTTTTGCACAGCAAAGGAAACCATAAACAAGACCAAAAGACAACCCGCAGAATGGGAGAAAATATTTGCAAATGAAGCAACTGACAAAGGATTAATCTCCAAAATTTATAAGCAGCTCGTGCAGCTCAATAACAAAAAAACAAACAACCCAGTCCAAAAATGGGCAGAAGACCTAAATAGACATGTCTCCAAAGAAGACATACAGATTGCCAACAAACACATGAAAGAATGCTCAACATCATTAATCATTAGAGAAATGCAAATCAAAGCTACAATGAGATATCATCTCACACCAGTCAGAATGGCCATCATCAAAAAATCTACAAACAATAAATGCTGGAGGGGGTGTGGTGAAAAGGGAACCCTCTTGCACTGCTGGTGGGAATGTGAATTGGTACAGCCACTATGGAGAACAGTATGGAGGGTCCTTAAAAAACTACAAATAGAACTACCATATGACTCAGCAATCCCACTACTGGGCATATACCCTGAGAAAACCATAATTCAAAAAGAGTCATGTACCACAATGTTCACTGCAGCTCTATGTACAATAGCCAGGAGATGGAAAGAAACTAAGTGTCCATCATCGGGTGAATGGATAAAGAAGATGTGGCACATATACACAATGGAATATTACTCAGCCATAAAAAGAAATGAAATTGAGTTATTTGTAGTGAGGTGGATGGACCTAGAGTCTGTCATGCAGAGTGAAGTAAGTCAGAAAGGGAAAAACAAATACCGTATCCTAACACATATATATGGAATCTAAGAAAAAAAAAATGTCATGAAGAACCTAGGGGTAAGACAGGAATAAAGACACAGACCTACTAGAGAATGGACTTGAGGATATGGGGAGGGGAAAGGGTAAGCTGTGACAAAGCGAGAGAGTGGCATGGACATATACACACTACTAAACGTAAAATAGATAGCTAGTGGGAAGCAGCCACATAGCACAGGGAGATCAGCTCGGTGCTTTGTGACCACCTAGAGGGGTGGGATAGGGAGGGAGATGCAAGGAGGAATAGATATGGGAACATATGTATATGTATAACTGATTCACTTTGTTATAAAGCAGAAACTAACACACCATTGTAAAGCCATTATACTCCAATGAAGATGTAAAAAAATAAAATAATAAAATAAAATACAAATCTCCTCATGCTATATATCTGCTTAAAAAGACAGAGTAGCCTGCTACTATTAATATAAAGACCAAGTCTTCAAGATACCTAATGAAGCCCCTGCCTCATCCAATGCCTATCTCTTCTGCAACTTCTCCTCATACCTTGCTGATGGATGATTTCCATTCTCCAACCCTTCGGGCTTCCTAGTTCCTTGAATGGTCCCAGTCCACTTCCCTCACTTACTTGCCTGGATAGCTCATACTCATTCTTTCGTTCTCAGCTTCAGTGTTAACTTCTCATATAAGACTTCTCTGATTCCCCCTAACCCTCTCTTCAGATAGAATCTCTCACTCTATGCTCACTTAGTACTATGTAATTCTCCTGTGCATGTCATATGTCATTAATCAATTATTGGGGTTTTTTAATAATAAACTTAGTTTTTGTAAGCAGAAAGTGTGTTTGTCTCAAAATGGCTGTATCCCAACCATCCTGTGCTTGCCTGGCATACTCTGTGTGTTAAGGAAGAAAGAAAGGAAAGAAGGGAGGGAGAGAAGGGAGAGAAGGAGGAAGGCAGGGAGGGAAATCATACACATACTGCTGAATATGAAGATAACATACACAATCCAAACACAACATCAACAATGAAGAAATCAACATGTTTTCTCATGGTGTTGGTTTTTTTTTTTTCTTTTTAAGAATCAGTGCATACAATAAAGACCTATGACTTTTGCTTCTATACAATTTTAAAGTCCCCTTACAAGTCAAAGATTTCCCGACTTTTGTTGCCACCTACTAATAAAAGAGTCCCTACAAATAATAACTGCTTGTGTCATTACAATAAAGTCTTTCACAAATAAAAAAAAAAAGATATCTTTTTGAGGCCATGTACAGTTTTGATGGATTTAATAACATACTAAAAATTAAGAAAGAATTACCTAGAAATTCTTTGTTTCCACTTGTATGCATTAAGGTAATACTAGCTATAGTAACAAACTAAAAAATGTATGATGGCTCAAATGCAATAGAAGTTAATTTCTCATATAAAATCCAACTTATTTTTTTTTTCTGAGCAGCAAGGAAACTTCACCTAAGTAGCCATTCAGGGAGGCTATTTGTGACTTCTTATCTCCAGCATGTGGTTTCCAAGGACCCTGGGCCTACCTATGCCATGTTGGTGGAAGAAGAAGTTGGAGAATTATCAGAATCTACAAGCCAAAGCTAGAAATGGAACTTGTCACTTCTATTCACATAACAATGGATAGATCTCCAAAACATGGCTATACCTGAGTGCAAAGGAGACTAGAAAATGTGGTTTAACTGTGTGGTCAAGAAGAAGAGAGGGCTTCCCTGGTGGCGCACGGTTAAGAATCCGCCTGCCAATGCAGGGGACATGGGTTCTAGCCCTGGTCCGGGAAGATCCCACATGTCGCAGAGCAGCTAAGCCCATGCGCCGCAACTACTCAGCCTGCGTTCTAGAGCCCGTGAGCCACAAATACTGAAGCTTGCGCGCCACAACTACTGAAGCCCGCGCGCCTAGAGCCCGTGCTCCACAACAAGAGAAGCCACCACAATGAGAAGCCCACGCACTGCAACGAAGAGTAGCCCCCGCTCGCTGCAACTAGAGAAAGCCCATGCACAGCAACAAAGACCCAATACAGCCAAAAATAATAAATTAATTTTTTAAAAAATTTAAAAAAAAAAAAGAAGGGAAACTGGTTTGGTGAATAGCTAGTCGTTCTCTACCACACCACTACCTCTCCAGTAAGATTTCTCACTGATCTACTCTAACCGTTGCCCTTAACTTATTTTTCCTCAAAGGTTATTCTTAAAAGTTGACAATTATGACCAATAACAGAATATTTAAAGTATAATAACATAATCATTATGTACTGCATGCAATCTCAACATTACAATACTTGTAATTTTCTCCTTAACAATAATTTTATGCAAATGAGTGCACATCCTTCCCATTGTTAACTTTCTACTTACAATTCTTCCTTTCTAAAAAATAGGAAAGGAAAATAGTTTTCATAGGTATATTTATAAAGAAGTGTAAAAACAAAGTTAGTAGAGAATGACTTTAGCTTAGGAAGTATTCATTTCATAACAATTGTATAAAGAAACTTGAACAACACAACTTAATTTATGCACATGCTAAATCTGAATAATAAAATTAGCATTCAGTGAATGTCAGCTACGCTTATCTGTACAGTAATATTCATTTGCATGAATTGAGAATCATTCTCCATTACTGATAGAAAAAAAAGTGAAACAAAAAAGGAAGATAAAGAGACTAATAAATCTGTCAGAGTGACTATAATGGAGGAAACATGGATATTCGAGAAAAGCTTGATGTACCCACCTCATTTTTAAGCCATTTCTTTGATTGTACCAAAACATTGAAACTTGCTTTAAGGAAACTGCCAAACCAATATTTTTGCCTCTCTTTAAATCTCCTTTTTCCACATGGCCTACCCAAATTCCAGAAACATTTCCAAGGACCAGAAATAACTGAAAGTACTGTGGAGTATGATATCTTATTATAATATGTTTGGGCAATGATAAAGTATCTCCCTGTCCAAGAATTAGATCATGATCTGAAAAATAAACTATTAAAATATTAAGCATTTAAATACACACAAACCTGTATGTACACAGTCACAAACACACAGAGCAGAAGTGGTTATTCAAATGTAAGAGTGAATCAAGATATTGTCTGTGATACATGACTACAGAGTTCAGGTCCCATAAACACATCAATTGAGACAGAGATATAATGACAAGTGAGTCAATCTGAAACATAACTAATTGCACAGTAGCCTAAAAAGGATGGTAGAAATAGAAGGTACATAGATGGTCAACTCTGGAGCACAATTAAAAGAAGATTAAACACCAGAGGTTGATTTTTGAACAAGCATAACATGGAGAGAGGATGTCCTGAACCACTGATTTATGCACTATTTCAGATGTTTATCACACAATTAACTCTGCTTGTAATGATTCTGTCCTAATCATGTGGTCTTCTGATTATAATTTAGTTTCCCATGTAGCTCTGCCTAAAATGAAAGAATGTGTTTCATGCCAAGATGAATAGGTTAGTCCATTTGACAGTCACATTTCTCATTGTTTATGAACAATTTGGTCTTAGGTCCTTGACTAACATTAACTCTGATCCTGAGAAATAGATCCACTTTTAGTGCAACAAAATCAAATTTCTGATCTTAAAGAACAAGACAAAAGACGCTGAATTGAGGTTCATACACAAAGTAAATTCCACCTCGACATCACCAGGACAGCCAGCCATTCATGCAATCAGTATCATTTCTTTACTACTGTCTTTTCGTTCAAATTACAACAGTCTACGGGACTTGCCAGGCAACAAACTGGTGTACCTAAATGAGCAGCATCCCCAAACACACTCAACAACAACAAGAATATAAATTTTCTGATCTATAACTTCTACTTTGACAGAGTGGCTCCAGATAAAACTTGTAAAAAGGTTCATTTTTCACATTCTCCTTGCCACCCTTTGATTAGTCCTTTACTCTGGTCCCACTTATTTTCTTATTTTTGGTGGGGCCCTGAAACATGTCTTTTTTTATACTATGATTTGGAAGAATTTCTAATATGGTTTTAATTTCTTTTTGGAAAAATTAACATCTCAATTGTACATCAGGTCATTTTAACATCATATGGTTCTATTATTTTCCCCGGTCTTCCCAACTGACTGTCACTGCACCTTATGGCAACAGCCCCACAATCCAAACCTCTGGAGACTGGCCAAGAATACAAAGTCAAGCATGCTGAGGAGGGAACTGACACTTACAGAAAATATATGGGCATTCTGTCTCTGATCTCTTAACCATGGAGAAGCAGAAGATTTTGTGGTAAGATATAAGGCAAAATTGATATTAAGACTATTACTTTATATACTAATGACAAGAAAAATGCTAATTAAACTATGACATATTATTAATATATTATGATTGCAAGATGCATTCTCATTTCAAGGAGTTAATATGTGAACAAAATATGTGCAACTTAGAATTAATGAACAACAGTATTGGCTTTTATTGCCTCATACTGAGCTCCAGACTCACAAAGGTTGGCATCAAAACCAAGACACCATTTATTGACTAGATGTGGTTCAGGGAAAGGATTTCAACAGGTCAGAATGAGTCTCTGAAATCTAGCTCAATGGTCTGCCTGGTGCTTCTGATTTAGCTGCTATAAATTATATAAATTTCCACCAACTCACTGACCTTTTTGGCCAGAATTCTTTAAATTCTCTACAATAGACTTCTCTTCTAGAGCTTCATTTGAATATATCTCATCTATATGAGGGAACATTCGGGGATGATGGATATGTTTGCTCTCCTGTTGTGATGGTCCAATGAGTGCATACATATGTCAAAACTTATCAGATTGTACACTTTAAATATAAGCATTTTATTTTATGTCACTCACACTGTTAAAGCTGTTTTAAAAAAATAAATAATGTTCAGACTGAAAAAAATAATTAACCAGCCTTTTTTAGTCCAATGAACTTCCTTGGGGCTGATAGTCAAGTGGAGAGGACAATCACAGAAACAAATAATTACACTGCAATAAGAGATCTGAAAGAGCAGTGAAGAGCCAGCCACCAGCTGTGGGGTGATTATCTAGAATTGGAGTTCAAGGAAAGCATCCTGGAAGAAATCATGCCCCTGATGTGTCCTGAAGTAAGATGACAATAGAGATAAAAATCCAAGCAGAAAAGGATGAGCCCTCTAAAAGTCAGTTTTCGTTGGTTAGCTTCATAGTATTGTTAAAAATAACATTTTAATCAGCTCCACTATAGCTTCTGCTTATGAGAAATGTTCAATGACATGTGTCCTTTTCACACATATATTTATTCCCTCTCCTTTCTTCAGGCTTCACTGTTAAATGTTTTTTGTTTTATGGATGAAGCACACATGATCATGAAATATGCAAGGCTAGGTGAAAACAAAATTTTTTAGTATCTAGTTAACTCAGCAGCGGCAAATTGGGTGGGCACATTTGGGCATTCTCTAAGGATATACCTGGTGCTACCTGATAAGCATATACTTGGTAGAGATTCTTGGGAAATTTTTTTAATTGGGTCCTGGATCCCTAAAAAATGTTATATTATAAGAGCACAATTTCTTAAATTGTTGAAAGTACATAGTCTTTGTATATAAATTAGCAACTTGCTAACAATACTACAATGTGAATTTAGTCATCAATGCTATATCTGACATGTAAATGCTTGATTGTCCTGTATCTATGTGTTCTAAAACCTCCAACTTCTGTTTACTTAGTCATTCCTATAATGTCTGAGCCCAAAATTGCACTAATTCCCTCAGGCTGCTGTAATAAAATACTGCAAACTAGAAGTCTTAAAATAACAGAAATTTATTCTTTTAAAGTTATGGAGGCTAGAAGTCTAAAATTAAGGTGTCAGCAATGTTATGCTCCCTGTGAGGACTCTAGGGAAGAATCCTTCTTTGCCTCCATCAGCTTCTGGTAACAGCCAACAATCCTTGGTGTTCCTTGACTTATAGATGCATCCCTCCAATCTCTACCTCTGTCTTCACATGAACCTCTTGCCTGTGTGTATGTGTATTTCTGTGTCTTCACGTGGCCTTCTTATAAAGTCACCAGTCATTGGCTTTAGGATCCATCCTAATTCAGTATGACCTGATCTTAACTAATTATATCTGCAAAGATCTTATCTCCAAGTAAGATCACATCCTGAGGTTCACAGTGGACAGGAATGTTGGAAGGACACTATCCAATGCCATATGGTCCACCTCTGCTCTCCCCCAAAATTTATGTTTATACCACATGCAAAATACATTCACCGCATCTCAACATCCTCAGAAGTCTTAAACATTTCTAGCATTAATTCTAAATTCAAAATCTCATCTAACTATTAGTATGAAATGTTCCAAATCTGATCATCTAAATCATCTGAATCAGGTATGGTTGATACTCTGGGTATGGTCCCCTGTGAAGCAAAATTCCTCTCCATCTGTGAATCTGTGAAAACTAGAACACAAGTTATCCTCTTCTAAAATACAATGGTGGGACAGGCATAAGATAGACATTCCCACTACAAAAGGAAGAAATTGGAAAGCAGAAAGGGGTCACAGTTCCCTAAGCAGTCCAAAATCCAGCAGAGAAAATTCCATTTGGTTTCAAGGCCTGAGAATAATGCTGTTTCGACACTCTGTCCTCTGGGCCCTCTAGGGCAGCCCTGCCCTTTTGGTCATTAATTTGGAAGTCATTTTTTAATTATTACCTAATAGAGAGATAATAACTTAATAATATGAAAAAAGTACTTCATTGGCATGAAATAAATATCTTATTCACCTGACAGAATCTAGGGCAATGTAACATAACTTATAACTCCATAAATTTTTTGTTATTAAAAAAAGAAGAAGAAAATTATAGAAACAGTTGGAGAGTTGAAACTTCTTTACTAACACATTTTTTTTTCTTCAGGACTATAAGGAACTTGGAAGTCCAAATTTTTTTAATCTAAGCATCTGGTATCTCTTTCTTCCAAACATATCTAATAAATTGCAAAAATGCAACAGAAACTTGCTGCCACCTTTCAGTATCCTAGGGCTAGAAATCTAATTCTGTTACATGGCACTAAAGTAGAAGAACCTTAGATTGTTAAGGACAAATTTAATGAATTGCAGCATTAATATAAAATAGCACCTAAAATTATGGTAGCAAATAAAATGGAAAATAACTCACAGCTGTACTTAGAGAAACTTGGGTCATAAATTAATAAACATTGATATACTATATAAATTTATATAAAGTACACTTTAATAATAATATAATAATAGTATATACACTTGAGATGATGGAGACATTAAATATAGTATACATGTTATTCATAGTAAAAAATTTTTATATTGCTTTTATTATAATTTATTTATTTCATAAATTACCTTTACAACTACAGCTACTAA
The DNA here is from genome assembly GCF_059928025.1 of Delphinapterus leucas. Lineage (NCBI taxonomy): Eukaryota > Metazoa > Chordata > Mammalia > Artiodactyla > Monodontidae > Delphinapterus > Delphinapterus leucas. The sequence continues at coordinate 74,785,054 of NC_143131.1, read as the reverse complement.
TGAGTTGTCTTAACCAAAACAGAATATTTTAATGCTTATTTTTCCTCCAATGCATTATATTACTTTGGGAATGTCATTCAACCTTACCTGAGTACTTGAGCTCTATTCTTATCTATGGACATTGACTAGCTAAGGCTTAGAATTTTCTAACGCCATATATTATATTGTCATAATCATTAACTAGTTTGTTCTGGTTATGCCTGACAAGTAGACTGGCTTATTAACTGTTATAGCATAATGGCTAATGTATGTGTCAACTTGACTGGGCCACAGGGTGCCCAGATATTTGGTCAAACATTATTGTGGGTGTTTTGTGATGATGTTTTTGGATGAGATTAGCACTGGTAGATTTAGTATAGTAGACTGTACTCCCTAAAGTGGTGGGCCTCATCCAACCAACTGATGGTCTGAATAAAACAAAAGGGTTGACTCATTTCCAGGTAAGAGAAAGTTCTTCCTTCTCGACTGCCTTCCTTCTGGGACATGGGCTTTTTTCCTGCCTTTGGACTCAAACTGAAACATCAGCTCTTCCTGGGTCTCAAGGTTGCTGAACTTCAGACAGGAACTACATCATCAGCTCTCCTTTATCTCCAGCTTTCAGGCTCACCTTGCATATCTTGGGACTTGCCAGCCCCATGACTGTGTGAGCCAATTCTTTGTTATATACACACCACACATGTGCATGCACACACAACCACACACCCTATTGGTTCTGTTTCTCCTTCAGGTTCTGTTTCTTTGGACAACCCTGACCAACACACATAGGTGCTCCAATTCATGTCCTCTTGCCCTCACCTCTGACTGCCATCTCAGCTAGGGAAGACAATATCATTGAAAGCTTTGATTAATTTTGTGCTGATAGTGTCTCCTATCCTCTCCCACTAATGTCTGAATGGCACATTAACTCCATAGCAATTTGGGACTTGGAAGTGTAAGGGAGTTAAGAACCTTGCAGGTAATCCTCAACCAATGAAAGACAAAGGCTTATGGATAAATGCATTAACCTCTGGTCTGGGAAAATGTGCTTCCATGGAGGTCTTGGTGCAGCTAAGCCTCAACTGTTTGTAGCAGTTACCTCAGTAACACAGGCTTATATTGGCTTGTCCTCCTTCCCATCCTCCTTTTTTCTGCTACTTCACCCCTGCTCCCTAGAATCAACTTTCAAATAAACTACCTGCATGCAAGTCTTTACCTCAGGCTCTGCTTCCAATAAAATCCAAGCTAAGACAACTGGCTTTAATTTGGAACAATGTAACAAAAGGTGAGATCAAATTGGTTTACAATAAGTGTTCTAGTGACATCAGTGAAAATAGCAAGTAAGGACCTCTGAAAATTCTCTCCTCCATAAAAGCAACAAGAATATTGGCAAAAATTGTCAGATTCAATTTTTTCAAATTGAAATTAACCAAAGGCTTGTAGCAATCTGGGGAGTGTTTATTCAAGAAAAACAGCTGAGTCCTGATAAGCTTTGTGACATTTAGACTTGCTTTATTTTCATTCCTCCCTCTGCTAATCCATGGTAAACTTAAAAGCCAAAAATCTGCACTCATGGTGAAAATCAGCAGCCTGGCAGTCACTGGAGGGGAAAAAACATGGTTGAAGTGCTTTCAAAGTTCTGTTCCCAGACAAATGTCATTACTTGACCTGATTCCTCGGAAGACCCCACTAGCAAGACTGGCTTTATGCTACCTGAATCAGAGCTTGCTCACTGCAGAATAGCCTTTATCCTGGGGGTGTTTGCTGAAAACAATCAGAAGCAATTGTTGAACAAATCAGCTGTCTGAGACAGTGGATAATGGTTGATAAAAACAATAGGCTAATCAAAAAGCTTGAAAGGAAAATATGAGGAATGAGATGTCCATAGATAACTTTGAAAAGCTCTGACATGTTCCTGGGAATCTGGAAGGTCATGCATTCATAGGGCTGTGCACATGACCAAAGCTGTACATATACTCCAGAAAGACCTGGGAAGACCGTAAACTCTCACCTCTGTCAGACTTTGACACTCTGTACAATGGGAAGTGAAGGCTAAGGTAGAGTTGTCAACTTCATGGCTAAGTGTTGAAGACATGCCCCATGACACAAAGAGCCCCTCAGAAAAGATGGGGAGACTTACTGGTTCTAAGAATCTAAGGAAATATTTGTTGAATCATTATCTGACCACTGAGCTTATTGAACAGAGACCTCAGTGGCTACATATAACAAAGAATACAGACTTTACAAAATTAGTTAGGAAAAGTTATGAAGCAAGCAGGCAACAGCAACAACAAATACTGGGAAGAATCTGATTTTTCAGTTGCCTCATTATATTAAATGTCTAGTTTTCAATAAAAATACAAGAGACATGCAAATAAACAAGAGAGTATGGCACATACACAGTGAGAAAAAAATCAACCAATTGAAACTGTTCCTGAGAAAGCTCAGATGTTGGACTAAGTAGGCAAATACTTTAACTAGTTTAATTATATTAAAGAAACTAAGAGAAACCATGTTCAAACAATTAAAGTATGAGAATTATGTCTCACAAAATCCAGAATATCAATAAAGAGACAGAAAAAAATTTTAAAGAACCAAATAAAAATTCTGGAGTTGAAAAGTACAATAACTGAAATTAAAAATTTACTAAAAGGGCTCAACACCAGATTTAAGCAGACAGAAGAAAGAATTAGTGAACTTGAAGACAGGTCAATCAATATTATCCAATTGGAAGAACAGAGATTTTAAAAAGAATGAAGAAAAGTGAACAGACCTCAGACCTGGAGACATGACTGAGCATGCCACCATACATTTAATAGGAGTCTTAGAAAGAGAGGAGAGAGAGAACAAGGCAAAAAAAAAATATTTGAAGAAATAATTTCCAAAAACTTCTCCAATTGATGAAAAATATTAAGCTATACATCTCAACCAAGAACCTCAATGAAATCCAAGGATAAACTTAAAGAGGTCCACCCCTTAGACACATACTGAAAGTTAAAGACAAAGAAAGAATCTTGAAAGCAGAAAGAGAGAAGTAAATCTTCATATAGAGGGACCCTCAAAAAGCTTAACAGTTAATTTCTCATCAGAAATCATGGAGGTAGGAAACAGTGGGATGACGCTCTAGGTGCTGAAAGAAAAAGACCAAGGATTCTATATCTGTCAACCAAGGATTCTATATCTAGTAAACCTATCACTCAAAAATGAAGGAGAAATTAATACATTCACAGATAAACAAAGTTTGAGAGAATTTGTTCCTAGCAGACCTGATCTACAAGAAATCAAAAAGAAGTCAGTCCTTCAGGCTGAAATGAAAATGACACTAGACAGTAACTCAAATTTACATAAAGAAATAAAATGCACTGGTAAAGCTAACTACATAAGTAAATTTAAAGGACAGTATAAACCTATTTTTTATCTTAACTCTATTTTTCTCTTATATGATTTAAAAAATAACAGCCTAAAACCATAATTATAAATCTGTATCTATGGGCATACATGTTATTACTGACCTTACAGAAATAACAAAATTATTAGGGAATACTCTGAATAATTATATGACAACAAATTAGATAACCCAGCTGAAATGGACGAACACCTAAAAAGACAAACTATCAAAATTTACTCAGGAAGCAGTGGAAAATATAAATATGCCTAAACAAGTAAAGAGATTGGAAGAGTAGTCTTTAAAACTTTTCACAAAAGAAACCCCAGGACAAGAAGTCATCACTGGTCATTTACCAAATGTTTAAAGAAAAAATAACCAATAACCAATCCTTTACAAATTTTTCCCTAAAAATTTAAAATAGAAGAGGAGGGAACACTTTCCAATTCATTCTATCAGACCAGACAAAGACATTATAAAAATCCTCAACAAAATGCTAGCAAACCAAATCCAACAACTTATAAAAATGACTATACATTATGACTAAGTGGGATTTATTCAAGGAATGCAAAGATGCAACCAGCATATGAAAATTAATCAGTGTAATACACCAGAGAAGTAGAACAAAGGACGAAAAATTAACCATTTCAGAAAATGCATTTGACAAATCCAACACCCTTTCAAGATTTATTTAAAAAACACTCAAAACTCCAAGATTAGATGAAAAATTCCTCAACTGCTATCTACAAAAAATCTACAGGTATATCATACAGTGAAAAACTGAACACTTTTCTCCTAAGATCACAAAAAAGACAAGCATATCCACCCAAGCCACTTCTATTCAACATTGTACAGATTCTACTCAAGGCAATTAGGCAAGAAAAATAAACAAAAGGTATCGAGATTGGAAAGGAAAAATTAAACTATACTTTCAAATGACATGATCTTGCATATAGGAAATTCTAAGAGATCCACTAAAAATCTATTAGAATTAATAAACTACTTCAGCAAGGTTTCAGGGTACAAGAACAATACACCAAAGTCAACTATATTTCCATATACTAGCAATAAACAATCTGAAAATTAAATTATGAAAACAATTCTATTTACCATAGCATTAAAAAGAATACTTAGGAATGAATTTAACAAAAGAAGTGCAAGATATACACTGAAAACTATAAAACATTGTGGAAAGAAATTAAAGAAAACCTAAAATAAAGGGAACTATATCTTGTGCTCATGGATTGCCAAGATGGTAATATTCCCCAAATAGATCTACAGATTCAATATAATCCCTATCAAACTCCCAGCTGACTTTTTTTCAGAAATTGACAAGCTGATCCTAAAATGAATATGGAAATGCAAGGGATCCAGTATAGGAAAAAAAGATAAATTAGATTTCATCAAAATTAAAAACATTTATGCCTCAAAGGACACTATCAAAACAACTCACAGAATGGGAGAAAACAGTTGCAAATCGCATATCTGGATACAGCATCCAGAAGGAATAAAGAACTCTTTCAACTCAACAACATATAAACACATAACCCAATTTTTTAAATGGGCAAAAGATTTGAATAAAAACTTCTCCAAAAAAAATATTACAACTAGCTAACATGCTATGAAAAGATGCTCAATACTGTCAGTTATTACAGACACACAAATAAAAACCACAGTGAGGTAGATATCACTTTGTACACACTAGAATGGCTGTAATCAAAAAGACAGAAAGTATGGAAGAGGACGTGGGGAAATTGGAACCCTCATACATGACTGGTGGTAATGTAGAGTGGTGTAGCCAGGTTGGAAAACCGTTTGGCAGTTCCTCAAAAAGCTGAACACAGTGTTCCCATATGACCCAGCAATTCCACTCCTAGGTATATACACATAAGAATTGGAAACATATGTCCACACAAAAATTTGTACAGGTATATTCATAGCAATTTTATTCATAATAGCCCAAATGTCCATCGACAGATGAATGGATAAACAAAATGTGATATATCCACACAATGGAATATTATTGAGCCATAAGAAAGAAGTATTACTTATTCATACTATAACATGGATGATTTTGAAATTATTATGCTATGTTTTAGAAGGCAGACACAAAAAAACCACCTACTGTATGATCCCATCTATATGAAATGTTCAGAGTAGGCAAATTCACAGAAACAAAAAGTATATTAAGGACTGCAAGCAGCTGGGGAGAGGGGAAAAGAGGAGTGACTGCTAACAGGTACATGATTTTTTTGGCATCATGAAAACCTCGGGGAATTACATAGTTGTGATGTTTCTACAACTTTGTGAATATACTATAAACTACTAAATAGTATACTTACAAGGGTGAATTTTATGGCATGTGAATTTTATCTTAATAAAAAGAATTGAAAGCAAAAATTATGATCTACTGATTCATGAATCACTGTATACTCTACTGGTTTGTCTGGGTTATCCAATGGACCTTTTGACCCAACCTGCAGTTGTCCAAATTATATAGATTTCCCCAGTATATACTTACTCTTCGGCCTTCAAAATCAGATTCTTGAATATGTTTTGAAAATTTAAGAATATTCTCTACATATCCTTGAAATTAATGTCAAGCTTCTGCTAGCTTTATATAAACCAGGCGTCTGCTAGCTCTTGATAGTCTGTACCAATGTTCAAGTTGTTTACAGTTTGTCTTCCCACAGGTACATGTGCACAATTACCTTCTCCAAAGGTCTCTTAGCTGTTTTCTGAGAATTGAGTACACTTCCAAATATCTAAGCCTTGTGATGACCCACAGAATCACCACCATGCTTACTCCTGCCACATGCCACCTTCCCAGGGCTCTTGCATGACTATTGCCTCTGTGTAGTGGTATGTGCTTTCCAAAAACACGCATAAGGCTTGCATTCTCACTTCATTCAAACTTCTGCTCAACTGTCAATCTCCTCCTTTCTTGGCCACTCCTTTGAAGATAGTACTCCCACTATACTCTGTCCCCTTTCACCATTTCATCATTTCATCCTAGCCCTTACCTAATCAACTTAGAATACATATATACATACATACACACTTTCATTCTTTTGTTTACTGTAAGTGATAGCGGACAGAGTCACAGGCCTGCTTCTTATTCTTAGCATTTAGAACCGTGCCAAGCATATAATAGGTGCTCAAAAGATATTTGTTGAATAAATGACTGAAATGCTGCCTTAACACAATCTTGAAAATTATTCTTATCATCTATCCAATAATCTGTGGAGACTTATTTAGATGGTCTTCCTTATGTCTCTGAAAAGGCATAAAACACTAATTAGTTTTAGTCCTCATACCTTTCAATCCCTAGCCTTCCTTTCCTTTAAACGAAGTGTTTGGGGCTTTTTTCCTCTCTAACAATAACTTTTCTAATCAAATGGTTAGGGGGAGAAAACTGTCAATCAAGCAACCTTGGATTTCCAATATTGTAATGTTCCCTAAGTATACTTATAGAAAAAGCACCAAACATAAGCACAAAGCTTAATAGCCCAGGACAGTATATTTGTGGAGAAAATACTATTTTTGGTAATCCTTCCAAACATGTGTGTAAAAGACTAGTAAAGCAAATTACTGTTTGGCTAGCCACATGACAAATATTCTTAACAGTACATCTCTAAAAGATGAGAGATATGCTTTTCTAATAGCATGAGCATTTTATACTGGTATTTTAAACATGTATCTCTCTGTGTAAGATGAATTCCCAGTTTATTAGGGAATCAGATGCAAATATATACATTAAGAGAAGCAGAGTAAAATGCACCCCTGTATATATATATTTCCAGACAGAACAGAGGAGTCTTATCTCTCAGCAGGAAATGTATGAGATGAACTTCTCACTTAGTCAATTAATTTACACTGTAGTCACCAGGGCTGGAAGGTAGCTTGGCCGACTTAGCGGTCTAGGCTAGAATGAGTAATAATAATTCACATTTATAAAGGGCTTCAGAATATTAATTATTTAATCCACACTATATTGCTGCATGATAATTCAGAATTATTGCTTGTGCTTTTTAGGTGAGAGAAACTGATCTAAATCAATTAAAATTCATGCTAAAAGCAGAGTTCCTGGCCTTCAAGTTGGTGCTCAGTCCATTTTGCCTTGCCATTCTGGCCCTTTGGACTCTGTGATGGGTTAATTAACCTCTCTTGCTTTGAATTTGTCCATAAAATGGTGATAATAAGACTAAACTTACAGTAGTATATTGTGCAAATTAATTGATTTTTGGAAAGCACTTTTAGATCCATGGAAAAAAAGTATAGTTGTAAATATCTCAATTGATTTTAAATGATAAATGATCATTTTTCATATCATTTTTCACCAGCGATAGTGACAGAGATATTGAATAATATATAAAACAATGAACAATTCTTTCCATCACTGAAAGAAAGAGCACTTGAAACTCCTACCTCCATTCAGTCAGCCATGACTCATTCATTGGAAAAGAGGCTATGATTCATTCCTTTCCACAACTACCCAGGCTAACATGCATTTCCAGTACAATGAGAATATTGGCTGTTCCTGACAATGTGGTCTCTCATTTATGGTTGCATTTTAAATATGTGTACAGTAGCTCATCTTGCAGTGCACTTCAGTGCAGTTTGGAAGGTAAGTTGCCCGAGACAAGAACACGATTTTTTTAATTTATATTTTTCAGTGCCCCGATCAGAGGTGCAAAACATTTGTTTTAGTGCTAGCATCTTATTAAGTGTTATTATAAACTAATGTACTTATAAATAAACATTGAATGGTATCAATGAAAATGCTACCAAAATTGTAGATCTCAAAGAAGAATTATTTCATTTGTATCTACTTTCTTAAATGAGTTTTTCTACATAATAGTTCTACAAAACATGTTGAACTTGATTCTGAAAAAAATACAGCTAAGTTATTTCATCTGAAAACTACAAAAAATTAATTTAAGGACTTTTATTTCAGACATGAACCCAAAGTTGAAGCTCCAAATCCATATAAACCTAGAATTATATGGTGATAAAATGTTAGTGCTTAGTACAAGAAATGAAACACTAAACCTTAAAATGTGTCTAACGGATGGTTTGTAGCCATCTTCAATCAAAACTCAGTACCCACTGATTTTTTTCCCAAAACAGGAGGCCCAGTTCCCCTCTGAGTGGCCTCTCTCATGTGGAACTCTTCCCCAACACCCACTCTCCACATTTCCCCCAGTCAGAAGTATGGACTTAACACAACACAATATTTAAAGAGGCACTAATTTCACTCAAATCAAGAGGCAGATTTGGTTCCTGGCTTGAAAAGGAAATAGCCATAATTAGAATGTGCCTAATAGATTACACCTGTTTGTTAGGCTAACCCCAGAAAACAAGTTCCTCAGTAAAGACTAATCCTGAAATCCAAGGTCAATGAGGGTATCCCAGGTTTTCATACCTATCAGGATCACAATTAATCTACCCATATCTCCCCTGCAATAGTCTCCTGGTTATAGAGATTTCTGTATATGTCTGTGGGTCTGTTTGTATGTATATATGTATATACACATATACACACACATATATGTATATACTATTTCAACCTATTAAGCAAACATACAGCCTCCTACCTGAACAACTGACATGCCCTGAATTATAAGCTATATTGCTTTATCTCTTTCATGTATTTATGCATTTTATTGCTGTCCTTATTTTATACACTAAGATAAAATATTTAGGTTTTCATAAAGGGTTAAAAATTATTTATACTTGCCTTTTTGGCATCACCTTTAAGTAAAGCAACTTTCCTATTCAGAGTCACGGAAATTAACCAAACAAATAAAAATAATGGAATAATTAAAATTAAGATCATTCTAAGTTAACAACTTTGTGACCATTTGCACAAAATTAGTAAATAAAAATTTTCATACAATTATTCAAAGTATTTATTTAACATAAAAATCATAAGGTTAATACCCATCAGGATGGTTGTTATTTAAAAAAAGGGGAGAAATACCCTTTACCCATGTTTTGGCAAGGATGTAGAGAAACTGGAACCTTCATGCATAGCCAGTAGAAATATAAAATGGTGCAGCCAATGTGAAAAACATTTGTCAGCTCCTCAAAAAGTTAAATGTAGAACTACTATATGACCCAACAATCCCACTCATAGGTTTATACCCAAAAGAACTGGAAGCACAGACTCAAAGATTTATACCCACGTTCCTTGCAGCATTATTCCCAATGTCCATGCCAATGTCCATCAACAGACAAGTGGATTTTTAAATGTGGTATATACACACAATGAAATATTCTTCAGCCATAAAGGGGAATGAAATTCTGATAAATGAAGGAACCTGAAGACATTATGCTAAGTGAGAAAAATTATGCTAAATGAAATAAGCCAGACACAAAAGAACAAAAATTGTATGATTCTACTTATATGAGGTCCTGAGAACAGGCAAATTCATAGAGATACAAAGCAGAATAGAGGTTACTGGGAGCTGGGCTAAGGGGGCATGGGGATTAACTATTTAATGGGTACAAGGTTTCTGCTTGGGAAAATGAAAGGGTTCTGGAAATGGATAGTGGTGATAGATGCACAATATCGTAAGTGTGCTTAATACCACTGAGTTGTACACTTAAAAAACAGTTAAAATGATAAATATGTTATATATATTTTACCACAAAAAAGCTCACAAGGCTAATAGAAATTGTTTTAGTATATTCAGAATTATTCATTGCCACTTGACCAATTATGTTTTTCAGAGCAGCTGGGTGTCTTAATTTGTCCCCAATACATATAATATAAACGTGTGTATATATATACAAAATCTAATTTCAGAGACTGGAAAGGGGTATAAGCAGAGTTCTAATTTATGAGATCAGGGAGTAAACATAAAATTTACCTTTGTAATTTTGCTGAAGTTTATAGCAAAATATCCTTCTTGAGGTTTATTAAACTCTAATCATTTTCTTGAAAGATTAGCAGCAATTATCATTAAGGTTTAAGCATTTAACTGTGACTACTGCAATAAATCTTATTAAAATAACTGAAACATACTTTTTTCGCATGTGGCAACCTGTCTCTGAATCACAACCATCTGTAAGTGGTGATTGCCTGGTGCACACAGATGGGAGTAAAACAACGTTCAGGCTATACCATTCTTTCATCATCACTTGGTACCAAACAAACTGAAATCTGAGTCAGACTATTTGCATTTGAAAGATTATATGATCGCTGTCATTAACAAATACTCATTGGCTTTCTGATATAAAATGCGTGATAGGTACCTGATTGAAAATAACACTTGAACTGTGCAGCCTCTCTCTAATCTCTGACAGCCTATAAAAAAATTAGATGTTAACAATAGAGGAACAGGTTTTGAGTTTTTATAGCACACAATTCCTTTGCAGATTTAAAATGACAGAAGAAGGGAACAGAATAATTTATTCCTTCTGGCTTACTGCACAGAACCATGGCGGCTCTAGGCCCATAACTTCAGGGCTACACTTTAAACTCCCATCAGCCTAAATCTGTCACAAAGGTGAGCCTCTGCCCCATCTTACTTTTCCTTCAAGGCAAGGAAAAAACAGACCCACATTACTCACAAAGCCCAAATCTTTAAATAAGAAAAAAGGAAGCCAAAAATCAAGAAGATTAATATCTTCCTAGGTGCCACCACATTTTGGCTAAAAAGACCTGCCTCTACTGGATTAATAATAAGAGAAGGGAAAGAGATTTGAGCACTATACGATGACACAGAGCACTGATTTTGGAGTTGGGCAAGCCTGCTTTCAAGAGGTAATGATAAGCTATCTTAACATTTAAGTGAGTAATTTTCTCTATGAGGTTTTTTCAATCTTGATGAACTTCAGAGTATTTCTTACTTTGTCAAGAGTCCATTTGGTAGTTAAAAGCTTGGACCTAGATAGAATCAGACTGCTGAGGCTTAAACCCTGCTTCTTCTACCTACAGCTGTGTAACTTTGGCAAGCTACTTAACTTCTCTGTGCCTGTCTTTATTCACTTATAATGTAGGGGTAATAATAATCCATTCAAAGTTTTGTTGAGGGGACCAAATGTGTCAATATATTTGAGTAGTTTAGAACAGGGCCTGGCATCTATTATTATCAATATATATCAATCAGTTGCTATTCATATGTGAGCAGGTCCCTGAGTACACAGTGAGTCCTTTGGCCTCATGGAGCTTGCAGATTGCTGGAAGATAGACATTAAAAAATAAACACAGGGCTTCCCTGGTGGCGCAGTGGTTGAGAATCTGCCTGCTAATGCAGGCGACATGGGTTCAAGCCCTGGTCTGGGAGGATCCCACATGCCGCGGAGCAACTAGGCCCGTGAGCCACAACTACTGAACCTGCATGTCTGGAGCTTGTGCTCCGCAACAAGAGAGACTGCGATAGTGAGAGGCCCGCGCACCGCGATGAAGAGTGGCCCCCGCTTGCCACAACTAGAGAAGGCCCTCGCATAGAAACGAAGACCCAACACAGCAAAACTAAATTAATTAATTAATAAACTCCTACCCCCCAACATCTAAAAAAAAAGATTAAAAGAACAGGATTTTGTTTAAACAAAAAAAAAAACACAGAAACACATAATTGCAAAATTGAAAGAAAGTAAGAGAGGACAGCAGATCTCGTGATATTTGAGCTAGCTAATTATTTCATGTCAGATTCTTCATCTGAAAGATTTCAAAAATGTTACCTATATAATAGCTATTGTAGGAAATACATAAGTATTATAATGTAAAACCCCCTATAAAAGGAAAACCTTGGTGCAGGTTAGTTTCTTTCTTCTATTTTCTCCATGGTATCTGATCATTTAGATAAGTGCTTGCTTTTTTCACTGTTTGTCTGAAGATTATTATTATTATTATTTTTTCAGGGAAAAGTTTCTTAACCTCAAATGACCTCATTCTTCGAGACGCCAGATGTTGAAGAATATTAAAATTATATTTAAGACACTGTTACATTCAAATTAAGATGTATTTTCTGCTAGATTACATTTTTAAAAGACAGTCATCACATATTATATACACTTAGATATCAAATGACTGCATTTACATTTGAACCAAAATAAAAGATGAAAGTGGTTAATGAAGTTCTAATTCATTGCCTTGAATGTTTTTAGCCTACTACATCCAAATTATTTTTTTTAAATAACTGCCACTAGAAAGGCTAATGCAGTGCAGATGACTCCCCAAATATTTGCAATAGGTCACGTGAACACCACTGCAGCATCTCAACAATTGACTGTAATAGATTTAAGGGGGAATGATAGGCTGCCTTGACATTTAAATAGATAATATTTTCTATTAAATCTTTTTTAAAAAACCTTGATTAACACCAGAAATATTTCTCACTTAACCAAAAGAAACCCTCATTAAGGAAATTTTCACTGAGTTACATACAATATGCTCATCTGTGCACCATGAACTTGTTTTTACTCTATATTCAAAGCTGTATGTTTATTTCTCTGTTCTAGTTCAGTTCTGAAAGCCAAAAATATGAAACAGATGTGGTGACTTTCTGTGTAGTGTGAAGCACAATTATGCTTCTTTGAATTGCTTAGGCTAAACAGTTGCCCTCCCTAGAGCATATCGAAACTGCTTTGAGATTCTCTGCAGCCAAGAATCCAGCTTGCTACCTGTCAGGAGCTGGAATTGGCAGGCCACAGCTGGGTGACTACGGAGGATGATAAAAAATATGCAGGCAAAACTTCAGCTAAATCGTATGCTGTCTCATCCTTAAGAAGAGATTGAGCTATTTGATAGTACAGTTCAAGGTCCACTTTATGTGGCCCATTTAACAGCACTCAAAAAAAAAGCTCAGTTTTCTAGGCCATGTTGCTCCCCAAGAAGATGGACAGCCAGCACAAGGCAAAGGGCAAGTGAGATGGGCATCCATAAGCCCTCCCAGCCCCTTTCTCGAAGTGACACTAAATGTCCTGCTTCTGAGTTCATAGACAGCATTGGCAATACCCGAGAGCAAATAAAGAAAAATCTTCCAACTTACATGTTGCAGCCATGATGCCTTTAAACCTGTGTCAACCAGATTAGTCTATGTATCAAAAGTGCACGTGTTGATTTTTCTTTCGCTGAGAATAGTTTAAAACATGTGGAAATTGCTATAAATGAAGAGAAAGCTTGAAACAAATGGTAATTTTGTTCTCAAAAAGGAAATTTTCTTCAGGCTGTGGGAGGTGAGGAAAAGAAGCTTCCTTTTCTTCTAAAATGAGTGAATGCTGAAAATAATGGCATTCATAGAATCCTGCATTGATCTTGCTAGCTTACGAAACTGCAAAAAGGTCTTGAAACAAAAGTTAGCAATGGGCATGTTCATAAAGGAACATTTACAGAGTGCTGTGCTCAGAGGTCATAAATTTGATACAAATAAGCACACCAGCAGTCTCATCAAATGTGTTTTTTATCAAAGCAAACCATGTGTTGCCATTCATTCACTCAGCATTCATTTACTTCATAGAGACCTGGGCATTATGCTAGATGATGAGGATACAGATATGAAAAGACTTAAGTATGTGCTACAATATGTTCGTAGGGAAAGGGGAAAAAGACATTTAAAAGACATGTAACAGACAAATAGAATATTTTTACTGCTCCTGAGGACTCATTTCCCCCTGTAGTCAGGCCCCTGGGTCTTGGAATAACAGAAATAAAGATATGGGAGGTAGAGACATTTGACCTCCATAATCTTAAGAGACATTTTACCATCTATATCTAGGAGTCAGGTCCCATTTTAGACCAATTCTTAAATTGCAATGACTTCTCTAAGTCTCCTCCTACCAGTCCCACCACTCTCTCAACGCACCACTCATACAAAGCCAAGAGCGTGAGAGGGAATGTAATCAGGAGGGCTCACACCCTTTGTCCTTTACCCTGAGAGATGTCTGATTCTACCCGGTCATTCTCAGTTTCATTGATACAGTGTGATCATTTTCATCCGTCTAGAAACACTGAGGGAAAAAGCTGGTGCTGTCCCCCTCAACACCTTTGCTATGGCCTAACACTGTGCAGGCTGTGGTCCCTGTATCCCAGACCCACCTCCACTCTTGGCTTTATAGTGTCCTAGGTTATTAAAGAGAGGTCACTTGTCCACACGGGTTGAGTCAAACAGAGTTGAGCATCTTTAGGACATATGAGACAGTAAGGCCCAAAGCAGTGGCTGTATCCCACAGCCAATCACCACCTATATCAACAAGCAGAACAGTTGTCGTAATTCCTGGGAATGAGTTTTATATGGCTATAAATCAAGCAGAGGATGGATTCATCTGAGTGTTGGCTCTGCCCTGACTTTGGCAGGGCTAAGTACTTTGGGACAGAGCCCAGAAGACAGATCTAGAGCCTACTTCTAATCATGTCACCTTGAACTTTTGTCTCACATATAAACCAAGGCCTTGAACTTAGATACAGATAACTGCATGCATTTGTCCTACGGTTCCAAATCAAGGGAAAGAGTAGAATATTCTTTGATGAAAGGTCCTTGGAAGTAGATGTGATTGAATCATGGAGGGGTAAACAAATCCAAAACTATAAAATCATACTTGTTTAAAGCAAGCTCTGTAAAAGAGGTCTAGATTTGGAAGTATGTTTATTGCACAAAGTATTCTATTTCCACCAGTTGTGAGGAAAGAAACCATGACTCCTTAATTGAAGCCACCCTGCCTTAAGATTCAGCAAAGTAAGGGTAGTCAAAGTTTGCCTCATTTCTTATTCTACCATATTAATATTACATCTCAACAAATATGGATACTATAATTGCTCTGATAATAGTGTGTAAAAAGTACACAAGGGTCAAAGAGGAAAAGATTACTCAGAGCAGTCAATAAAGGCCTCATCTAAGATACTACACTTAAACTGAGCCTTGAGCTTGCCAGGTACAAAAGCAGGCAGAGAGAGCACTGCAGACTGAGACAACAGCCTGTGTAAAAGCCCACAGCCTAAAACCACATGAGAGACTAGGACATGTTAATGGGACTGGAACCAGGGAATGCAAGACACTAGGCATGTCAGCATGCACGGGTGCTGGACTCATCTTTCTGACCATGGAGTGTCATTTCCTAATTTCAAGCAGTGGTGTAATGTAAACAGGTAAGTAACCAGAGGGCAGAAGCATCATTTTCATACACAAGTGCCACCACAAATACTGCTATATGTGTATAAATAGATAATCCTGCATGTGCATAATTTGCATCACAAGCTATTAGGTGCATTTCTTTCAGAGAAGTTTAGAAACAGTAACTCATCAGTTGAACAGACAAGGTAGAGAGACCATGGAAATATGCTGAATAGTCTCCACAAAAATCTCCAATTACAATGAACTTTAATTATGCAAGAATAAAATATGTTATCTGAATTCCAGGGATCTGAAATGTAGAACTTGCAATGTCACTACTACATAAGCTCTAAAGGGTAGTGTTTTTAAAACAGAAAAGGAAAGTCTTTCAAATTGTAAAATGATAATTATTTAACATAATGTTTCCCACCCCCATAATAGTTTCTCCTAAAATGTGTGGAATAATTTATATATAAATATGTAGATGTATACAAACTGAAATGCCAAACATTGAAAAGAAACTCAAATGAGTGGGTATTTACATATGGAATAGAGCTCATAAGAAACCGTGTTTTCGTGATAATGAGATGTTTTCCAAGCTCCCTTTCATTCTGGAAATTTACTCAGAGACAAGCCTATACAGTCATAAAACAACAAAGAAGTTCAAAAGGCAGCCTTAGAAATCTGAAAAGATAAGATCTGACCTAAGAAATGGCCACTGTGCCTTCTCAAGTTCAGTGATGGGTCAAAGAGTGAAATGATTCCCAAGACACAGAAGGTAGAAAATCCTTCAGCTAACTATGTCTTTAACCGTTATAGGACATATACAATTCCAGGTCCAGAGAAACTTTAAATGGATTTAAGCAAGTTACCACTGTTTAGGCACATTCTACAAGGATCATTAACTACTTATATACAATCACAGAAAACAAAGAAAAAAGGTGTTCTCCATAATGTTTAGGAAATGGATGCTTATGATCCATAAAGCCCAAGTAGAAGACAAGGTAAATAATTTGTTTTCAAATTTGTCTGAAAACCACTGCATTTTAAAAATTCAGCAAGATGTAATCAACTATCTTGTTAGCAAGATAGTACCTTCTCAGAGGGACTTCATATTTTGTAAGAAAAGGAAAATGGCTTTAAAGCCTTACAGTATTTCCAACAAGAAAAGTAAGCCTATCAATTACAAAACTATTAAATGTCTCATCTAAAGGCTATATTCAAATGACCGACTTGGCCAGTTTCTTTTAGTTACAGAGGACAAAAACCCAACTCAATAGTATATATGTGCCACATCTTCTTTATCCATTCATCTGTCGATAGACATTTAGGTTGGTTCCATGTCCTCGCTATTGTAAATAGAGCTGCAATGAACATTGTGGTACATGACATTTTTGAATTACGGTTTTCTCAGGGTATATGCCCAGTAGTGGGATTGCTGGCTCATATGGTAATTCTATTTTTAGTTTTTTAAGGAACCTCCATACTGTTTTCCACAGTGGTTGTATCAATTTACATTCCCACCAACAGTGCAGGAGGGTTCCCTTTTCACCACACCCTTTCCAGAATTTATTGTTTCTAGCTTTTTTGATAATGGTCATTCTGACCTGCATGAGGTGATACCTCATTGTAGTTTTGATTTGTATTTCTCTAATAATTTGTGACGTAGAGCATCTTTTCATGTGCCTCTTAGCCCTCTGTATGTCTTCCCTGGTGAAATGTCTATTTAGGTCTTCCGCCCATTTTTTAACTGAATTGTTTTTTTGATATTGAGCTCCATGAGGTGTTTGTATATTTTGGAGATTAATCCTTTGTCCATTGTTTCATTTGCAAATATTTTCTCCCAATCTGAGGGTTGTCTTTTCGTCTTGTTTATGGTTTCCTTTGCTGTGCAAAAGCTTTTAAGTTTAATTAAGTCCCATTTGTTTATTTTTGTTTTTATTTCCGTTACTCTAGGAGGTAGGTCAAAAAAGATCTTGCTGTGGTTTATGTCCAAGAGTGTTTTCCTCTAAGAGTTTTATAGCATCTGGTCTTACATTTAAGTCTTTAATCTATTTGGAGTTTATTTTTGTGTATGATGTTAGGCAATTATACTCCAGTAAAGATCTACTAAAAAAAAAAAAAACAACTTAAACCAGCTTAAAACAAAAAAGGAATCTACCACCTCACATGATTAAATCGTGTGCTGAATCCAGCTGCTTCAATAAATTCATTGGAACACTGTTCCTGTCTCTTTATTTCTTAACCCTATTTTCCTCAGTCTGCTTTATTGTCAAATATGCCTTCCCCACGCGGTAAGGATGCCCTCTGATAGCTCCAAGAGGGTTTTCTATCAGTTTAGTAACCCAAGTGGAAAGGGAATGTCTCTCTCCCAGTGGTTTCTGCTAAAATCTCAAACTGACTCGGATTGAGCTTGAGTAAACACCCAGCTCTGAACTGTTTGTTCTGTCCAAGTGTGTGTCATACTGATTGACAAGACTTGGACCACACACCCAGCCCTGGAGCCAGTGAGTTCAGTCCTCTGGGTTACACTGACCAACAATGAAGGATGGGTACCCCCAAAGAGACAAGGAGCAGAAAAACACATATTTTTCACTCCACAGATAAAAATATTATGAATTTGAGTATTTCATACATTCACTTTTAACAAAACGACATTTCACAGTTTAAGTGAACTGTACTCCCTGTAGGGACGGGCACTCTACCATATTTATGCTCTGGCCAATGCTCTAAAGCCAATGGGAAATACGGCAACTCTTGTATTGCTGGCAAAATCATCATGAGTGTTTCTTGGCTCCAGACTCATTCCACGTACTTCCTTCCTTTCTTTCTTATTTAGATCCAATCAGGTTAAAAATTCTTTCTACGACATTCCATTGCAGAACAGTGGAGAGAGAAGTTACATACAGGTAACTACATATAGGTTATAACAACTATCCTAAAAATTTACGTAAGAGCAGAGACGGTCATAAGAGGCCAGGGATAAAACTCAGTAAGCAAGAAACTAGATAGATAACATGAATAAAAAAGTTTCAGGAAGCCAACAAAGTCGGAAGGTGGGATTATAAAGACAGGATCCAGAATCTGGGAATTCAGAGGTTTAATAAGGACAACTATAGAAAACAGGAAACTGTGGTTCTAAGGAAAATGATGTTCTTTGCAGTCTTTTAAAATTTCTGCTGAATGTTGAGTATAGAAAGACAAGGTCTCATCAACTGGAAGTATATTTCCGTTCAAAGGTATCAACCGGGTTCCCAATGTGCTTTTTTTTTTAATCCTATTTGAAGAAAAGGAACAGGGTTCGGGCTTTGAAAGTTTTAAAGAGATGAGACCAGGTGACCTAAACAAGTCAATCCTAATCATGAACAATTATGAGATTATTGCCTCAAATTAAAGAAAAATCTTTTTTTTTGCGGTATGCGGGCCTCTCCCGTTGCGGAGCACAGGCTCCGGACGCACAGGCTCAGCGGCCGTGGCTCACGGGCCTAGCCGCTCAGCGGCATGTGGGATCTTCCCGGACCTGGGCACGAACCCGTGTCCCCTGCATCGGCAGGCGGACTCTCAACCACTGCGCCACCAGGGAAGCCCAGAAAAATCTTTTAACACATTTTTATTTCTGACACATGGAAAGATATGGCTGGAGGGCACACTGATTGATACTGCCCTAAATCACAGGGAATGTAGCATGGCCAGGTTACTAGTAGATCCCCCATTGACTCAAATGTCGATCTTCTCAACAATCACCCTCTCTAGGGGACCATGTGATTTCAGAATGAGTCACAGTTCAATTCTTTAGCACTAAATATTATTGATTCATACATCAGAAGTTAAATAATTTCATCATCTAGTTATCTAAAAGCCGGGACAGCTATACAATAACAGTGATGAGTTCTTAGCAATATCAATTTAAGGTATTTATTTATTTTGTAAACATTTACTGAGCATCTATAGTATTCCAGGTACTGTGCTAAATGTTAACATAATACACATATACTCAAATTGTCAAAGAATGTTATCAGTGTTACTCACAAATGCATGAAAAATGTGATCATGGCTATGGAGGAACATAGGAGAATCCTTGCCAACATTTGAACTAGGTAAAAGGATGAGTAGGTATTCATCCACTTGGAGAGGTAAGAGAAGTGCATTGCTAGCAGGAGAAACAACATTCATAAGGACACAGCGGGAATAATATATTTGGTAAATATACAGAGTTCAATGTTACTGGAGCATGAGGTGATAGGTGAGTTGCAGACACTGATAAAGGTCAGATTGCAAGGAGCAATGTATACACCAAACTAATTCTGTTTAAATTTTACACTTCAGTGAGTCATGAGGTCTTGTCTTAAAAGAAGTGAGGTAAGATGATCTCTTTAATTCTCATTTAATTTTTGAATAATATAACTGCTCCACCAGTGTGGAAGGAGGACCAAGGTGAATGGGAAGTAGGTAGGAGGCAATTGGCCACACAAGAAATAGTGAGATAGCAGTGGAATGGAGAGAAACTGGATTAAAAAGATAGAATTGGTGGCATTTGGTGACCAATATCAAATAATTGTGGAAAGAGTGGAAACAATTCATAGTATATCCAAGACTTCTAACTTTGAAAAAAGTGAAACCACTAACTAAACTTAAAGTTAGGAAGGGGAAGCACTATGTCCAAGACTCCTAACAGTTCACCAAATCCATGCTCCCCTTCTGCCCAGACATCCCAGTGGACTGCATTTCCCAAACTCCTTTGCAATTAGAGGGATCCTAAAACAAGAGCAGTTGAGTATGGAGCAGTTGTTGGAGCTCAGGAGAAACGCAATTTTGGAGATAGGATTGAGGACTGTCAATTTATGATCCAAGTCATAAGAATGAGTGGAGAACTCCCTTTAAACCACCACCAGACCTAATCCAAATATTTATTTGATTATATTATTCCTGTAACATTGTATATAAGATTAAGGAATATTGAAAATATGACTGGATATGTGATATTGAAAAATAACAGCAAGGAACATCTAACACTATTATTTCTCTATCATCTTTGGTCAGATGCAGGAAATGTAAAGGGCAAGACAGGAAATAACTAGTGTTGCTTTATTCTATTCTACAATCACGTAGCACATATGTACACAGCTGATTTTCTCCACTATGAGTACCTACTAAATAAAAAGTTCAGATGCTGTGATCATATTTATTCTTTTATATCCCACTACTTTGCAAAAGGAATTTGAGGCATCCCAAATGCTGTATCCTGCAAAATATAAAAATTTTACCCAACTGTTGAAGAACTATACCTGCACCTATATACAAATATACATGTCAATAGTACAGAATTTACTATACTTTTCTATTAAAAGTGTTTAGAAGATGCATTAATCTACTTCTTCACTCATCTGAGACTTGTGAACAGGATAAAAGAAAAATGGAAAAAATACTGAAATGCAATCTCTGTAAAAAGAAAAACCATTCTACTAACATTTAGAGATGCTTCCATTAATTCCTAGCAGGTTATTTTAGTCAAACTATAGAGATTAAATAGTTTGTGTCCAAGCAGCTTTATTTTGTTGTATTGCTTTCGTCTAAGAACTAAAAAGCCCCATCTAAAAACCACTACTCACAGCAAAACAATATTAATACTATACCAGAAATTGCTCCATGAAGATTGTAAAAATACAGGGGGAAACATTACTGATACTTTAGCCACTTCTTGTTTTATTCTTTATTTGACTATCTCCCATTTAAGTACTGACCAAGTTTGCCTTCACTTAGTTTCAGAGAGCCTACAGGCAAAAAATTATAAGGTGTCTGAATTATTTATCTTAAAACTTTAAAGGCATCTGAGGCATCTGCTATATTTTATAGACTTTTAATGGATCAGTGTCAACTACTAGAAATGTAGGCTCAATGATCCTATAAGCCCAAATGGCCATTCTGTACCCAAATGAAAAATGTCACGTGAGCCTTTTGGCCTTGGAGAATCTAACACACAACTGGCTTATTTATGGGAATTATATGCTTCAGTCACCAATAAATCTTACAACCATAATCTATGAAGAAACAGATTTTCTTTATACTAAGTTATGGAAGTCAACGATGGCTGTGAGGTGAGCTGCTTAGAAAGTAGTCTGTAAATCCAACTCTATGAGGTAAGCCTTTTAAGAACATTTTTCTCTCAGCAACAGAAGGAATGGTACTTCACTTTAGATTTTATTTCCTCATGGAACATATTCTAGTGGTAAAAATGACTGAGTATTTTGTGACTCTGAAATGCAATAATTAAAACATAATCTGTTCCTTAAGAACTTAAAATTTTTCTAAATTTGAGATGTTCAACTGGGATATCCCAAACTAAACTGGAATTACTGAAAGAGTAAATCCAAACATTTGTGCAAAACTGATGCATGCACCTACAATATCTGTACAACATGAGAACATAACCTGAACATAATACCTAGCTAAAGACTCAAACTATTTATATCTTAAAATTTAACGTGCATCTAAACCACAAAAAAAATCTTAATTTCTTGGAATGTACAATTTGATTCTTGCCATCTTTTAAAATCCTAGGGGTTTCCAGATCAAAATGGCAGACTATAAACATTCACTTTTCCTCTTTCCTAAAATCACATTAAAATAACAGAAATATGAACAGAAGGGACTAGATGTTGAGTAGTACTGAGATGAGAATAGGAGCAATCAGCAGACCAGAAAATTTTCTCAAGTTAGAGGATAAATAGAGGCAGATAAGACAGTACAGGATCAGACTTCCCTGGTGGCACAGTGGTTAAGAATCTGCCTGCCAATGCAGGGGACATGGGTTCAATCCCTGGTCCAGGAAGATCCCACATGCCGTGGAGCAACTAAGCCCATGAGCCACAACTACTGAGCCTGTGCTCTAGAGCCCATGAGCCACAACTACTGAGCCCACGTGCCACACCTGCAGAAGCCCGGGTGCCTAGAGACCATGCTCTGCAACAAGAGAAGCCACCACAATGAGAAGCCTGCGCACCGCAACAAAGAGTAGGCCCCACTGATCACAACTACAGAAAGCCCACACGCAGCAATGAAGACCCAACACAGCCAAAAATAAATTAATTTTAAAAAAAAAGATAGTACAGGATGAAAAGCTGCAGAAGACGGCAGCAGGTGTGGAAACTATTTTAATGGCAGAGTCCCAGAGGGGTGCCAAGTTTGGAGTGAATAAGAACAGGGAACAACAGCATGCTGTGGAGCTGTACTCAAGGAGATAAATGAAAGGACTTTGCACAGACCAGTCAGTGAGCTCTTCCCTCAAGCCTTTCTCTTGCTTCTCACAGGGGACCAGAAAGCAGCACTGCCTCAGGATAAAACCGTAAGAATGCACTCTAAAGAAAGTGAAGGATCTTCTGGGGCGGGCTAAAACTCCTGAGACAGAGGTAGAGCGGAGATGGAAGTAAATCTGGACTCTACACAGCTACATGTGGAGAGAAGGAGTGCATATGAAGAGAAGTCCAATTATTGATAAAATTTCACTCTTTAAGACATTTTGCCTTTCTCAGAAATATGTTCTTTAAGAGTCAAAAAACCAACTCTATCTGACCAATTTTCCTATAATTATCATCTACTGACTTGGCTTTTGGTATTATTAAAAATACCTGTATTTCTTATCAGTATTTTACTAAAATTCATAGGGGGACTTCCCTGGTGGCACAGTGGTTAAGAATCCGCCTGCCAATGCAGGGGACATGGGTTTGAGCCCTGGTCCAGGAAGATCCCACATGCCACAGAGCAACTAAGCCCACGCGCCACAACTACTGAAACCTGCGCGCCTGGAGCCTGTGCTCCACAAGAGAAGCCACCCCAATGAGAAGCCTGCGTACCACAAGGAAGGGCAGCCCCCACTCACCACAACTAGAGAAAGCCCGCATGCAGCAATGAAGACCCAGCACAGCCAAAAATTAAAAAAGAAAGAAAGAAAGAAAAAGAAAGAAAGAAAGGAAGGAAGAAAGAAAGAAAGAGAAAGGAAGAAAGAAAGAAAGAAAGAGAAATAAATAAAATTTGTAGGGGTTACAGAAATTAGAAGTTTTGTCTTCCAGAGGTAAAGAATAAATTCTGTTTATTTCATCATTCCTAAGACACTCTTTTTTTTTTCCACATTAACACCTTTGAAATTCAGGTGCATCTTATAAAAAAGGGCATCATGTAGTGTGGCTCCATCCGGTGTAGATGTGACACAGTGTGGCCATTGCTTTGTCATGCACTTACTTGGTTGTTATCCCTAGAGGCATGACTGGACAACAGCAAGCCCTCAACATTTCAGAGAACAAAATATTTAAGGAAGTGTTATGAGCCTTGGTTGTTGACTGAAAACTTTCCATTGATACCTGCTGTCAAGAACAGGAAAACATCAGCATCAAAACTTACTGAAGGGATGCCAATGGCTTGGAAGAAACTCCCAGAGATAATGAGTGGAGCACACATCTAAAAGACGCTGCCTCGATACTGTGAAGAGTCAAAGGGTGAAACTGTGTAGAAAAACTCAGACACTGATGACTTTGAGTCAAGAAGTGGCTTAGAAGACTCAGAATGTGAAAAGGTTCTAGTTATACCTTAATTTATTTTACTTAGATTTCTCTTTTTGTGTATTCTCAAGGATTAAAATTACACCTAACCAAGTCTAAATATTCTAAATGAAAAGAATGATTTTGCTACGGTATAATTGGCAGTGATTTTGTTTTTCCTGGTGGTATAAAAAAATGATACGTCTTATGTTCAAAGGTATCCTAGATTTGATGAGATACAGTTACTAGCATTTCAAGAAAATTTGGCTGTTTTAGCAGAGGGAATATAGCCAATATTTTATAATAACTATAATTGGAGTATAACCTTTAAAAATTTTGAATCACTATGTTATACACTGGAAGATCATATAATATTGTAAATCAACTATACCTCAATAAAAGAAAAGGAAATTTAGCTATTTTATCATTTTTGGAACACAATGTTGGACCCTCTTTCTAATTGATTAATGTGTATTTTACATCTGTAGTTAATAAACTTGGCTCCTTGTCTACCCTATTCTAATCTCTCCTAAATTCTTTGTCACAATTCTGTTACAGTCACATTTTTCCCCCAGAAGTGTATGGCTCACTCACCAGTTTTGATTCTCTTTCTTGATTACAGATAGAAACAAGTATATATGATGTTTTACAAACAGACATATGCTTAATGGAGCAAAACACCCGTAATTTCCTAGTTATTTAAATCAAAAAAAATTAAGCGTAACTTAGTATGTTCACCCTTCTTTCATATTACATCTGATTTTATATTAATTTACCTAATCTTTTGCTCTGAAATACAAATAAAACCAATAGTAAAAAGGAGAAGGATCAAGTTGAACAAATGGGGAAAATGACCCATGGTAGACAGAGATAAATCTGGAAAAGAGAATACACAACAAAAATTATAATGGGTCTTATCAGAGGATTTGAGGTGGCTATTGTATCCACAGAGCAAGAATAAGCTGCTATGGGCAAAAGACGCAATCACAGAACAAGAATCCTTGTAAATTAAAAAATATAATTGATTTGTATTTTGAAAAAAGAAAAAATACAACTGATGAAATGAGAACTAATAAAAAATATTACCTATAGCGAGACCAATATTGCAGTTACACTGTATTACTTTTGGGTTCTAAATGCTAGACTAAATGTGAAAAAAAAAAGTTATACAATTCCGAAAAAAATGTTTTGAACCTAAAATCCTTCACAAAAATTAATCAAAGCACTATGAAAATAGAGTGAAGACTTTTTCAGATATGCAAGGAGTCAAAATGTTCAAAGCAGCATTGTTTACAACTGCAAGATATGGAAGCAACCTAAGTGCCCATCAACAGATGAATGGATAAAGTGGATCAGTATCTTGCAGTGTTTGCCAATCTTTTAAGTAGTTTCTTCAAAGAGGCTGCATGTTAAGTTCATAAAAAAGAATGAAAATTTTCAATTTGCAACAACATGGATGGACTTGGAGGGTATTGTGCTTAGTGAAATAAGTCAGAGAAATAAAGATAAATACTGTATGATATCACATATGTGGAATATGAAAAATAAAACAAACTAGAGAAAATAACAAAAACAGACTCAGATATAGAGAACAAACTAGTGGTTACCAATGGGGAAAGGGAAGGGGGGGAGGGGTATATAGGGGTGGGAGTAAAGAGGTATGAACTATATTCCAGGTGTTGTACAATATATCCTTGTAGCTTATTTATTTTATACTATGTATATTTTATAATAACTATAAATGGAATATAACCTTTTAAAATTGTGAATCACTATGTTGTACACCAGAAACTTACATAATATTGTACATCAACTACACCTCAACATTTTTTAAAAAGTATTTAGTGCTCTACATCATCTTCAAAACTTGTATTTTCCAATTTTAATTTTTTCCTACCAAGTGGTTAAAAGGTCATATCCCATTCTAGTTTTACTTTGTATTTCCTTGATCTTAATTAGATTATAAAATATTTTATAATTTCATGGTTTCTCTTTTTCCCCTGTGAAATACCTATTCATGTGTTTTGACCACTTTGATATTAGGTTCCTTTTTTTTTTTCTTCTCATATACCTGAAAACAAATTTGTCAGCTAAATATGTTTCAAATACATTTGTATTTTATCTTCTGTGGTTTATCTTTTGACTCTATAATGTCTTTTGATGAGGGAGTAATCTTATTTGTAACACAGTTGAATATAGCAACTCCAAGAAGTCAAGGAATCTTAAACTTTGTCTTCCAGGTAATTTTGAAGGTGTACTCATCAAAGAATGAGAATAGAATACATTTTTAGCTTGATTAATAACTTTTAAATCTTTAGAAATGATGTGTGGTCCTTCATAGTAAATGCTTACCTCAGGCCCTGCACATGTTAGGAGAATGTTTGCTTCTGGGATGTGCTTTTGCTGCTCTCCCAGCCTGCCTTTAGCTTCCACTCCTCCTGCTCCTCGACCAGTTTTTGTTTTTTGTTTTTTTCTCGACCAGTTTTAATAGCTGAGAAAAGCATCCTGTGCCTAAAGAAACTTACAAAGTAGAGCTTCACATATAATAGCTCCAGCATGAACCTGATATTGCCCACATTTCCAAAGTCTGCATTTACCCTCTACGGGATGCTTTCTATACCAAGACTTCCAACCACAGCACATAGACACAAAGCAGCCAGGCCAATTCTTTTAAATGTAAAATACTGATAGATGATGCCAATCTCTTGCTCAAAACCCTCCAATGGCTTCTCCTCATATCAAATAAATCAAAAGTTCTTTCCATGGCCTTTAAACCCTGCTTGGTTTGTTCCCTGGTCACATTTCTGTTCTCTTAGATGAAATCCTTCTATTCCCCCCTCTACTCACTCCACTCCAGGATACTGGCCTTTTGCACATTCCCCAAAAGCACTACGTTCCTGCCGTGGAACTTTGCACTGACATTCCCTTCACCTGGAATGCTCTTCCTCCTGATGGATCACTTCCTAGTTTCATTCTAATTTCTGTTGACATATATCTTACTCATAAAGTCCTTCCCTGACATTCTATCTAAATATACCCTACTGTGTATTATATTTTTATAGAATTTATTACTATCTCACATTATACTACAAATTTGTTCTTGTTTATTGACAGAATGACCTATTAAGATGTAAGCTCTATGAGGACAGATAGTTTGTTTAATTCATATTTGTATCCCCAAAACCTAGAACATGCCTTCATATAGCTTCATATAATAGGTATTCAATAAATGTTTATTGAATGAACATTTCATCCACATACTTCTTAGTCACAGATGTGCCACAAAAACATATGAGCAGATAAATGTGGGTAACCCTTTGTTATCTGCATCCATTACCATGGGCACATCCACAGCTATGTCAGAACCCCAGAACCATTTTAACAATAGAAAAATTCTAACCTATGGCTAAGGGTTCATGTATCTTGATACCAGAGAGCCCTATTATTATAGAATAAAGTTTCTCTTTCTCTTGGTTCCATCAAATTCAGCGTCAGTAAAATTTAAAAAAATTTTTGCTTCTTGAGTTGGGGTTGAGGGGGTAAAGAAACACTTTAAAACGTACCTCTTAGAGTGGGATTGATAATAGACATAGGGTCAGGGTCAGAGGATTTTACGTTATATTTGGTACCATTCTGTACTGCTTGAATTATTTTATCCATGTGCATAAATCCCTTTTAAAATTAAAAGAAAGTTTACAATAAGATAAAATATTTTAATATCCTCTGGAAATAAACATATATATATATTAAATTTTTAAAAAATTGCTTCTTCTCTCTCCCATTTTCCCCTTACACGTACAGTATCTTTAACAAAAGGGCTCTAACTCTCCTGAAATACTAGGGTTCATTTTCAGTTCACTAAGTCTCTCAAGGAAGTTAGAGATTTCTTATTACATACCTTTCTTCTCTTTGCAAGATCACATACTATATATTTACATACTTGCTTCTATTTTAGACTATGCCTTCACAGATTATCTAATCAGAAAATGCAAATATATCTTCATTGTTAATTACAAAGGAAAAGGAAAAAATTACAAAGGAAACAATTTTAAACAGTAATATATTCCAAGCACTTTACATTTACATGGAACAAAAGAATTACCATTAATGAAGGACCTCTACAAATTTACACTAGGTAATTAACCCAAAAGAAAACAGAATGAGTTAATAATGATTATAAAAATAGTCATGACTTTATATGAGAGGCTTTTTTTTCTAGGTTATAAACTAACAAATTTAAAGTATACAACTTCCAAGAAAAAGAATCAAATGTATACTTTTTATTTTTAATCATTTTGTGTGTGTGTTACAAGTATTAAACTCTTATTTTTTAAATGAAGTATAGTTGGTTTACAGTATTATATTAGTTTCAGGTGTACAACATAGTGACTCAATATTTTTATAGATTATACTCCAGTTAGTTATTACAAAATAATGGATATATTTCCCTGTGCTATACAATATATCCTTCTTGCTTATTTATTTTATACATAGTAGTTTGTATCTTAATACCATACCCCTATCTCTCCCCTCCCCTCTTCCCACTGGTAACCACTAGTTTTTTCTCTTTATCTGTGAGTCTGTTCCTGTTTTGTTGTATACATTCGTTTGTTTTGTCTTTTAGATTCCACATATGAGTGATAACATTTTTCTCTGTCTTACTTCATTAAGCATAATACTTTCTAGATTCATCCACATGTAAGAGATTGTTTATCCTAATATTTCTAATAAATTTAATTTTTAAAATACTTTATCCCATTTTTGCAAGTCAAAGAGATATATATGTATGTGTACATGTGTGTATTAGTATTAGCAAATGAATAGGAGGAGGATAGAAAAGAAGCTCATAAAATGATTGACAGTGCTATCTCTCAGGAGGAGAATGGAGGTGGGAGAATAAGAAAGGGAGATTTCCACATTTTTCTGACTATAGGTCTGTATAATTTGATTTTTTAACAATGAGATATATTTATACTTTGTGTAACATGTTTGTGTGTGTGTGAAATTAATGAGTAATATTTTTAGAGTGTTTTAGAGTAATTAAAACTAAAATTTCCAAAAAAAAAGAAATAAATCATTTTAAGGCATTGAGAGCTTAGTTTTTAGACAAATACAATGGAAAATATTAAACATTGAAAAAATAAAACATTTCTTAAAATGAATTAACAATCTTCTAGTTTATCTGTCTTCATGCCTAGCTTTCTACGTTGGTATAGACTACTTAACGTGTGGTTCACACTGATTCCATTACAACAGTAAATATAGTAGAGGAAACCTGATTTCTACAATCTCATGATATTGTAATTCTTAGTCTATATTCACTCAAGGGACTGTGGTGGGGGAGGAGAAAGAGGTAAATAAGATACAAATCTATGCATTTTCAACATATTTTAATGTATCGATTTTTCAGGGGAAAAAAAGTGTATCTAATTTCCTAATTATTTCTTCTCTCTTTCTAAATGGTAGAGAACTTTAAGGGAGAAGATAAAAGTGCCTGATTGGTTGCAACCTTCCAAATCCATGACCCACTTCCTGAAACCTTGCTGATGGACTCTCATGTGGAACATTTCCCATCAGTAGTTGAAATTACCTTTCGGAACCTCCAACATGTTTCAGAATCTTAGGATGAATAATTAATGCAACTGCACTCACAGACCTTTGTAATGAGCACATACTTTATAAGTAAATAACTAATGTTCAATACCAAATAAATACCAATGGAAAGAGATTTCTAGAAAGCAGGCTTGGTGTTTTGTATGAAGCCTGAAACTGACACTGATAGGCCAATATTCACAAACTTCCACTTTTATTAGTTGGTTTTTAGACCCATTTACTGACTGTGTCAGTTTAATTCTCATATTGGCAAATGAATGTTTGTTTGTGGCTCATGAAAGAGAATGGAATTAGCTGTATCATTTAACCACAGGAAGCCACAAATAATGTTAACTGATCAGCTGGCCATAAATTTATTCTTTTTAACTGTTGAATTATGCATTCAATACTCTGCACCTGAAAGCAGTTTTCTTCTTTCCTGTATTTGTGTCAGTCTTTTCTATTTTGTGAATCATCTTTTCATTCATAGAGTATATTACATGAATCAAAAGTTTGTGTACATGTAAAATAGTTCACCCCCAAATGCCTGGCATGACTTTGAAATAGTTTTTCATTTAACTGAATAATTTCTTAACAGCCAGACTTTATAAAATCTAATTTAAAGGTCCTGCATTGTACTAAAGCACATAATTAAAAGAGTATTCATGAAATTGACCATTTTCCCTGGTAAATACCAAAGAAACAGTACTTCCTGAATTATCTCTGTTTTTACAAGTGTTCCTGACCATCTATACACTTTTTTCAAGTGAAACTATTTCAAATCATCATGAGAGTGTTAAATTTTTTTCTACTGACTTAGGACACATAAATCATGTCTCATTTTCTATTTGCTTTGAGAGCCTCTAGTGAAGAGAGGGAACTTGTGTGATAGAATTCTATAACATTTTACAGAAAATATCCATGAAGCATATTGGCCTAATGCAAAAGAAGGCTATTGGTTAATGAGAAGAATCTACTGGAAGAGCTAAAGTACCTAGAAGTAGCATGTTGGGATCAGCAGGGGCTGAGCTCCGTCCTGCATAGTCACTGGGAGAGCATGGAGAAGTAACCTGATCCCTGTATCTCAGTTTCCTCGTGTGCAAATAGGAATAATTATTTCTCTTAAAGGTGTTCTTAAAATTAAATAATGCATTTAAAGTACATGACACACAGTAAAGGCTCAATAAATCCTCTCCCGTTCCCTTGTCCAGGTATAAGTATCACATCTAAAACTCCCAGATATCATCTCTCAGAGAGGATTGGTACGAATTTTATTGTGCAAGATCTGAGTGTGAAGGCAACCATGCTCTGTCACCCTGCTTTCCTTTTAACTATAATGTTCCTTCATGGCATTTCTCACAACTGTAATTAATTACTCTCCTCCACTAGGGTGTGACTCCATGAATACCATGTCCATTTCTGTCTTCCTTCATTGCAGCCTCAGAACTGAGCTAGCAGTTAATTGGTACTCATTGAATGAATGGATGTCCAAGTCTTTTTCCTCTAAACTCTCTAAGGTCAACTGCCTTTTACCGGAATCATTGATGGCCACTACAGGCACATTTCATGATGAAATACACAATGAAAAATAACAGAATTTCCAAGACAAAAAAACCAACAGGAATTTTTACCAACACATAATCAAAATAAAGTTCAGCATTTTCGTGTGCTCCAGAGAGAATGCTTTCAAAGAGTTAATCATACCACATTACATTGTTGGTCACTTTCAAAGAGTATACCGATTCTACTTCAATTATTCTACAGCTATTCATGTGAGTAGGTTTTGCTGAAAAAAGATCAGTTGGTAATGATCTTTCTATAAGAAGAACATAAACATCATTCTTTGATTTGTTGCTGGAGCTGTTATTTGCAGAGCCTGAGGCTGCTGAAGACTTTACTTTAAACTCAAGTTTTACCTGAAACCTTTACTAAAGAAGGGGAAAAGATTTATTAGTATTCCATTCTGTGAGCTGTCTGCCACTGCCATTATTAATATTAAACCGATTTTAATCCATTAAAAATAAATTGTTTCAAAAGTGGTGGTTAAGATTCTCTCCCCAAAAAGCAGCACACAAGTAAAATACTGATTTTCACAGAGCCCACAGCAATGTGCCTTTTACTTTTAATGCATTTTAAGTGAAAATTCTGAAACTGTGGAGGAAACCTGGCCACTATATAGAGTTGGGAAAGGACTAAACTGCTTGGCAAACTTTTGATACATATAAAGGAATGACATGGAGAGATGCTTGCTAGGACAGCAAGGGTGAAAACTGATCAGTAAAAGGAATTCACAGCAATTAGACCCGCCAGAAACAGAGATTAATTTAAGGATGTGAATACACACTGATAGGTTTAATCGTAAATATTCCTGTAAGGCTTTTACTTACTAGCTCTTTACAACATGTTAAACACTCTACTAAGCACTTTAAGTAACTTTTTTTTTCACTTAACTCCCATTTTTTTAAAACAATCCTACAATGTAATAATAATTATGCTTATTCTATAAATAAATAAATGGAAGCCCTGTTGACAAGTAAAGCAACTAGGACCTTAAATGCATCTCTTTCCAAAATTTCTTGTTCTTAACTGCTATGCTATGCTCACTAACCAACCCTAAGGGTTAGACAACCCCAAACTGAGAAGCATTTCATTGGGAAAACAATTTCAAAACCACAAGTCAAAAAATGTCTGATTAGTCATGCAAATCTATAATTTAAAACCTGAGCACAGGGAATCTGAGCAGTCTTAGCAAATACCTCTGACACATCTGCCTTCCATGGTCCCACTGGAGTAACTCAACAACCACTGCGAGCATGCTGGCAGAGACTAGGGGATATCCCTATAGTCCCAAGTTCTACTTGGATCTCCAAGGACCATCACCAGAGCTTCTTCATCCCAGAGGCAGATGAGATCCAAGGAAAACATCACACACAAAAATATCAGTAGCTTCTCTTTAAAGCCCAAGGCAGAGGCCTCAAATTTCTTGGCTTTCAAAAGGAGTACAGCTAGCAAAAGTCATCAGAACCCACTGACCCATCAAACAACGAGAGAAAGTTTCTCCAGGGTACTTTCTACATGGAATCCTTGAGCCAGCAGCACAATCCCACCGGGCCCAGCTGTCCTACAAGAGAGCTAGCCACATGAGAAAACTAAATTACTGCCAGTTTCTGTAATGAGAGGACTGTCCCCTTGCACCTTAAAAATCTCAGAGCAGAGACTCTTCTTCCCAATAAATCACAGAGGACTGAGAGTTGGCCAACTCATCCATTACTAGCCCAGGAGAGTGGAAAGCACTCCTACAGACTGATAAAAGACAAAAGAGCCAACATAAAAGTGGGCAAACTTAGGAAGCACATATCCAAACTGAGAACAAACAAATGAAATAACGTACGATTTCACTAATATTCAGGAAAATGAAAATTCAAACAAACATAAGATGCCAAATATTCTTAAGAGCAGAAATCTCACTTTGGGAAATATATTTGACAGTAATAAAAGCATTAGAATATTGGTATATATGCACAAGGATTTTTATGTGTCAAAGGAAAATTGAAATCAACTTGACTATTACACACAGGAAGACAATGAAACATACTATATAGTATTTTCATTCTATGCAATATACACCAGCCAGTAAAAAGAATGTTTTCTATAAATCTGGAAGTCTATTTTTAAAAAGCAAAGTGTGCAATAACATGTACAGTAATATTTTCTTATTTAAAAACCTGCTTATGTTTGATATCTTTTTACGGACATGAAGACAGGTGGAAAATGTCATGCACTCTGCTATTCATGTGGCTGAATTCAGGAAAGTGAAAGTAGAAAGATATGAGAAAATCATTCACTTTTCCTTTACATCCTTAGATTGTTGTATCTGGTACCAATAAGACATTATTTTGGAAATTTTTTTTTTAAAGTTAAAGGAAAAACTATTACATATAATTACTTTCAATATAGCACAGAGATGACCTTATATGAATTTAGATAATATTTTTTTCAATGTTAAAAACTCATCATTAACTCAGGTAAGAAAAGATGATGATCTAAACTAACATAATACCAGAAATAAAAGAAACCAATTCAAAGGATACCTTGAATGCTAGGTAATCCTTTAATGTGGGTAATGAGAAAGGAAAAAAAAAACAGCAATGATCTCCAAGTTACTAGGTTATGGAGTATGTAGGGATTATAGTAATTAAAATAGAGAGCAAGGGATAGAGAGCACGTTTGGAAGGGGTATATATGAGAAGAGAAATTTAACTTGAACATATTAAGGTGTTAGGAAATAAACTGACACCATCAGCATGCAAGGGATGGTTAAAGCTGTAGAAATAAATGGGATTATCCAGGAAGAGCACAAGGATGATGAAGAAAGGAAAGACCAAAATTTAAACAGGTAGAACATCAAACATTACAGTGATAGGTAACTAAAGACCATTCCACTAGAAATCCCTTATGTGTTAATATTTCCAAAGAAAAAGATAAGACTAAGGAGGTAATAAAGAAGGTGGTATCCGATGTGTATAAATTCTACAAGAGAATGGACTTGGAAAATCATGGAAGCAGAGAATATGTTTTTAAAGGTTGGGATGTGGGGAGAGAGAGTATCAACATTGTTAAATGCTGAGGTGTCCAAAGAAAGCAGACAGAAAATTTTGCCATTGGCCCAAGCAGTAAATGCACAGGGAGTCCACATGGGGCTTGATAGCTTAGCACTCCTTCCAGCCTTCTCTCTGAGAGCCTTGTCAACAGAGTGATATTAGCAAGCTTTTGCATTTTTGCCAATCTTATGTGTGAGAAAAATGGCATATCATTGTAGTTTTAATTTGGATTATTCTCAGTATGAATGAAGTTTAATATTTCTCCATGTATTGAAGGTCCTCACACTTTTTTAAAAGTTGTCTCTTCATGTATTTTTGCCCATTTTCCTATAGGATTTTTGTCCTTTTTCTCTCAATTTTTGAAGGTTCTTTACGGTTTAGGGATTTTAGACTTTTGACTTTGCTTACGGTACTATTTTTGACACAAAAAATAAATTTTTATATAGTCAAATTTTTTTCTTTAATTCATCTGGATTTGAAATCATATTTAGGAAATCTTTCCTTAAACCCAGATTTCAGCAGCATTCACTTGTTTTCTTCTCGGGCTTATATGGATTCACTTTTTTTTTTTTTAATAAATTTATTTATTTATTTATTTTTGGCTGTGTTGGGTCTTTGTTGCTGCATGCGGGCTTTCTCTAGTTGCGGTGAGCAGGGGCTACTCCTCCTTGCAGTGCACAGTCTTCTCGTTGCGGTGGCTTCTCTTGCTGTGGAGCACAGGCTCTAGGCGCGTGGGCTTCAGTAGTTGTGGCATGTGAGCTCAGTAGTTGTGGCTCGCTGGCTCTAGAGTGCAGACTCAATAGTTGTGGTGCACGGGCTTAGTTGCTCTGCGGCACGTGGGATCTTCCAGGACCAGGGCTCGAACCCATGTCCCCTGCATTGGCAGGCAGATAAAGAAACCACTGCGCCACCAGGGAAGTCCCTGGATTCACTTTTTACTTTGAAATACAATCCATTTTAACTTTATTTTTGTTTATTGGTATAAGAAAAGGATATAATTTTATCTTTTTCCAAATAATTATCCTGTTGTCTCAACATCATTTATTAAATAGTCAATCCTTTCTCCAATGATTTGACACTTTTTTCATATACTAAAATTCCACATATAGTTGGGACTATTTCTAGATGTTTCAGTCTGTTCCACTGATCTGTCTACCTATCCATGCACCAGACCCACACCATTTTAACTACAGAGGCTTTTGTGGGGCGTTTTAAAATATGGTAGAGCTACTCCGCCTCATAGCTTTTCCTTCTCAGTGTTATCCTACTTATTCTTGCATGTTATTTTCAGTATGAACTTTGCTACGAACTTGTCTAACTCCACAAAAGGACACTTGTGGGTATATTTATTACCTTATATGACAAAGGGACTTTGCAGGTGCAACTAAGTTAAGGACCTTGAGATAGGAAGATTATTTTGCATTATTTTGCATCCTGGTGAATCCAATGTATTCACAATGTCCTTTAGAGTCAGAAAAAGAGCTGTGACCATGACATCAGAGTCAGGCGATGTGATCACTGGCTTTAAAGATGGAGGGAGAGGCCACAAGCCAGGGAATGCAGACAGACTCTAGAATTTGAAAAAAGCAAGGGAACAGATTCTCCCCTGGAGTCTCCAGAAGGAACATAATCCTGCCAATAACTTAATCTGAGCCCAGTGAAACCTATTTAGATTTCTGACTCCCAGAAATGTAAGATAATAAATTTGTGGGGTTTTTTAAGCCACTAAGTTTGTGGTAATTTGTTTGCAGAAACCATAGGAAACTAATCTAGAATTAAATGAGAAAACAGATGAAAAATGTTAGTATAACGCTTGAGACATGGAAGTATTCAATAAATATTGTTAACATGAAGATGAATATTTTTGTTCTGATAATAATTTTCAGAAATTTTGACTGTTAGGTTAAATTCATGAAACTGCCAATATTTGATCTTTTTTTACCTATATAAATGATCATTTCATACGGTCCAACATAACGTTTCTAAGTCCATGGCTGATTCACAGGAATTAAGAAGCAAAACAAAACAAAATTTAAAGAGGGTGCCAATCTCCTCAAAGTTTATCTTACCATTCCCTCGTCAACTCCAACCACCTCATGAGATTGTTATAAAGGATTAAAAGAGGTAATGTACATAAAGCAGTAACAAGAGGACTAATAGTGAGCCTGAATACATGTTAGCCATTATCATGCTCTTTAATGTAAGTTTAATGTAAGGCACTTCATTTGTTTTATTCACTGCTGTAACTTCTACTTGAACAATACTGCAATTTCATATAACTTACTTACTAAAAAATTCAAACCAAAAAATAATTTCTATGCAGTTTCTTGTAGTGCCTTACCAATATGCCTTTTTGTTAGCACTGTCATGTTTTTAAAAACTTTTTGTTGAATTAAAAACTATCACTTGGGTTTCATTGTGTCAAGTATTCTGTTTCTCTTTCATATGATTTTTCTCCTATATCGTATACATTATTTGTATTTTTCATAGGGGTTTAAGAAAAATTGTGTTCACAGATGCACAGATACAAGTAACAATGTCTTTTAGCAAAGGCGTCTTCTTTCTGCCTCCTTCCTGGTTAAATGAAATACACTAACCCACATCTGCTTTGTTCATGACAAGCAGCATGGAACCAAACCGGAAATTTAAAGGTACCGGAAGTATGGCAAGAGTGTTACTGCCCACCAAAGACACGAGCACTCCTCCCCCTTTTCCTGCCCCCTTGTTATTAGGTAAAGCCAGGTGAGTAGTTATGGCCCGTGGTCTATGGGAGGAAATGGTACATGTCTCTTCTAGACCAAAGCATTTACAAGTCCAAGTGGGGCCCTTCAACTCTCAAACCTTGTCCAAGAGGTACGAGTCTCAGACAGCACAGCCACAAAACACAGAGCCTTCTTGAGCTCACATTCCTTTGTGACTTTGAAGAGCAGAACCCCACACGCTCATGCTAGACTAGAAGCCTAAGGGAGAAATAAATTTCATGTGCGGTAAGTCACTGAGATTTTGAAATTATTTGTTACTACAACTCAGCCTCTCTTACCCTGACCAATAAAAAGAAAAAATATATATTTAATAATTTAATGATCCTGATCACAGATTGATTAGCAATTAGTTGTCTTCACCCTTACAAAAACAATTTCCAGAATAACTTTAAAGAAATTGGTTTGGCGAGAAGATTAGGGACATAATAAAATAACAGGAAACAAAAAAACTAAAGCATTGGGTATGATAAACGAAATAGTAGCCATCAAAAATAAAGTTAGGCAAAAATTAAGATTTATGCCACTGGTTCATAACACACACAGAAAGAAAAGCAATATTGTAGGTTTCATAGTGCCAGAGAACAGACACCCTTGTTCAACATTAATGGATATTGTATGTTATTAAGCACTATTATTGCCTGTATTAGAATTCCAGACAGATGTTCACCAGCTGACAATATAACTCTTTGAGAATTTCAAATAGAGAGAGACCATGTGAGATACTAGACTGTGAAAATGACCTTCTGTATCAGTGCTTCTCAAACTTTAATGTGAATAAGAATCACATAGGGATTTGGTGGAAAACGCAGTTTCTTGAGCTCTACCTCCAGCTATTCGTATACTCTATGTCTAAGAAACTCCCCCCTGCTGGCAGTTTTAGCAAACATCCCAGGTGGCTCTGATGCAAGTGGTCTATGTGCCTTCCTTTGGGGGAAAAGGTACGTGTCCATTATTAGGAGCCTGGTAGTAACCGGCTCCAACATAAATGCAAAACACTCTCCCCACGCATACTCCAATGCTTGCCTTTCCCTTTAAATTTGTCTCATCAGAGTTAATTTTATTGTACTACAAAATTCTTTTTTCCCTTTATACAATATATATGTGTATGTTTTCTTACACTTATACTGATATTTACATAATTCTTCCAGGAGCTTGAATGTATATTTGGTTGCAATAATCAAAAATATTTTTCTAACAAGTGTGTATTTCTATAAGGATGTGTTATTTTAATTTTTAGTATCAGTGATGTCATATTTTAAAGTCGTATTACCTTTTCAATTAGAACAATCTATGAGGATTGTTGTAAGGATTAAATGAGGTATAATATGTGCAGTAATTAGAAGGGTGCTTAGAATACAGTAAGCTTCAATACTATTAGCTATTCTTCACTAGACCATAAGTCTCATGAGACCGGAGACGTCCTGTGTTTTATTCATTGCTGTAATTTTTGCTCCAACACATAGAGGACACTTGAGAAATATCTGTTGGCTGGATGGATGGAGGGATGCGCAGGACTATGAAAACTGTTGTTGTCACTATCACCGACTCAGGTTTACACCGCTCAAAAGCTCGACAGTTAAAACTTTACACCTGTTGATATTTTAGATGGTTTTACCATCTTTCTTGCCTTCTTTGCCCTCCTTACCCTCACCCTCACATTTTCACCACCCCCAGCCAAAACATATAGTCCTTCTGGTTTGTAATTCTGAAAGGATGGTATTTCAGAGTTGCCTCCATCTAGAGTTCCCTAAGTGGCAAGACTATTGCTTGAACCCGACTGATTGCTCAGCAGTGCAGGATCTGGGAAGCGAGGCTGAGAATTAGTGTGACCAGTTGGGCAGCCTCAGGTTTGTCGGGAATATGTCAGGTCATCTGATCATTACATTCCAGCCATCGTTTGGAATTTAACAGTCTCTTGTAGTAACTGGCTGATTTTTAAACTTGAAGTTGGGACACACAAGACACTCAAACCATGAGCGAACAGATACCTGGCAGAGTGATGGGCTGCCACAACCCAATCTGACAACAGCATGTGGCAACAAGTATCTCTGTGCTTATGAGAGGACAATAAAGTTGTGAGGAAGAGAAAACATTTGCTTAAGTCTTTTCCAATCTGCTAAAGATGCCAGGCAGTTGGATTAAAAACAGATTTTGGTGAAAAAAATATAAACCCTTCAAAAATGCTATCAAAGCCATGCTATCAAACACTGCAACACATTGTCCTGACTAAGAAATTTTGACTTGCAACACAAGTTACAACACATCTGCTAGTGATTATTACGATGATTTTATTCCCTAATTTTGAATAATGGTTGTGTTCCTACCTTTTAAACCACACAGACATACATTGTACATGACATTAATGTTACATTTGTTTCTCATTATACACGTTTCTCATTAACAACTAATTAGTCTTGATTTTTCCCCTTAAATTATGTAGTATTAAAAGAAATAGACCTTAAAAAATGTCAACAGCAGTCAAAGTTAAGTCAATATTAAAGAAACAAACAGTGCTGGCCTATAGTTAACCTTGCAAGCAAGAGTAAAAACTGACCAAATTGCATGTTTAAATTAACCAAAAAAAAGAGTGTGAAAAAAAATTACATGTTGCACATTACATATTCTTTTGTGGAGGGGGAAAAAAAAAGACTAGGTATGCTGCATTTTAGGTGAAACTGGCTTATATTAGATTTGAACCACCAAAGTTTATCCCTCTTTCTTCTCACAGTTGGAGATCTGGATAATGTATATTTCTTGAACAAAAAAAAGAAAAAGAAAAGAAGTTGCTTTCAGGAAACTACGCTACATTGAAAAAAAATTTTTAAATACTTAAAATATTATTGTTAAAATCTAAAATATCAACCGCCAAACTAAAACAACCTAATGAAGTTGAAGACAATTCTAAACAACATGCCAGTATGAAAAAATTGGAGAAAAAAATTATTTTATTTTTTTCTTTGTTATAAATTCTAAAATGTTACATGTCACCTGTTAGAAATAAAGATTGTAAGATTCATCCCATCCTTAACTCCAATACCTGACTGCACTGAAGTTTAAAATAGCAGGGGATCCCAATAATGCCATGTCTAGTCCACTAATAATTTTAAATAAGTTTTAAAATTGTCCTAATTATTTGACTAGAAGCAGAATAGTTCTAATTGCTTACCCAGCCAGCAGCACCACATCATGGGAAGAGACGCCTATAGTTGTACGGCTTCCTGCAGTGTGAGAAGGGAGAAGTTCAGCACGGCCCCAGATTTACCCTAAGCATCAAGAGTTCACGGTGAAACAGTCCTGACATTGACATCGCCAAGACCCAACAGCTGAAACCACCTTAACAGGGTATTAACACCGCAACGTGCTTCATAAACTGTTACCAGCTGGAAGGGGTGGGGGCGGTGAGCAGAGGTGAGGCCTGGGAGAAAGAAACTGGGGAAAAGAAAGAATGTCATTTCACAGCTGAAAGGGGCAGGGGAGATGATCGAAAATTAATATAAACGTAGTGGGGCTTTGTGTAAAATCGCTTTATTTGGGCACAGAGGATGACAGAGCAAAGTTGAAGTCATATAGCTCCTCAAACCACTGGAGCTGTTTTACATTTCCTCTTGCACAGAATCTCAGTTAGGAGTTGGAAAAAGTTAAAGCGGTGCTCTTCTTTTTTTCTGATGTCTCAAAAAAATTTTGAAACTTCTTTCTTTAACAATATTCTCCCAAATGGTTTATGAAAGTGAAGAAAAAGGAGGAGGAAGAGTGGGAGAGAGAAGGAGAAATGACAAGGGGGGAGGGGGGAGGGGAGGGGGGCACTCAAAGTCTGAAGCAGCTGAACTAAAACAGACAAAGCAGTCTTCATTCTAATCATGACCGAAATCAGTATTTGTCACACTATAACGTTCATGCCAATCACCTGTAGATCTTGCCAAAATGCAACTTCTGATTCAGTATGTCAGGAATGGGGACTGAGAGTCCATACTCCTAAAAAGATCCTCGTGGATGCTGATGGTGCTGGTCCGTGGACCACACTGAGTAGCAATGACCTAGATTCCCCTGCATATCAACAGAAGTTCCTACCAGATGGATTCATTCAAACAAAAGTTGTAACTGGCCTGTACTGCTCTCAGATGTTTAAAGTAGACTTAACATTGGGCTTAACTTTGTGACATCTCAGTTAGTTCTCTTTTGTGTAATATTGGTCCTATTCTCCATGTTTCCTAACTGCATTCCACAGGAACCATTTGATAATTGTTATTTGGTTATTGGTTCCCTTATGCCCTGTATATCCTGCATATTGGTTATCTAATTATTGATGAAACATTCAAACCTATCTCCTCCTAATGTAGAAGGAAGAAAACAGTTTCGGGCTGGCTGCAACAAGCCAGCACTGGCCACACCTAAGAAAAGCTGGGTGCAAGGTGAGATGAGGTCTCCAGGACTGGGAAGAACAGTGTATCCCTATGTGGCAAATATCAGGTTCTAAAGAAAGTGAAGTTTTAATGAAAGGGAGGAGTTAACCTGTACCTAGCTCTCAGAGGTACTGGTTTCGTCCTATGCTTGCTTGCATGATAGAAAAAAACTATTTAATAGTGGGCCTTGAGAAACGTAAGCCCTGTGCTTATGTCCTGTGTAATTCCAAAGATTCAGAACTGTAAGGAAGAAACTCAATTAAAGGCAGTAGGAAATAGTTGGATGAAATTGGGTAGTAACAGTGAAAAATTGAGGAACTGTGGGAAATGGAAAGAAACAAAGGCTAATTCCATATGAATCCAAATATCCAGTCTTTTCACTGGGAATAAATATCAATCCAAGTAAGTGTTTGATTGGAAGTTGTAAAAACTAGCCGCTGGTCCTCTAAATTGGTTTCTCAACTAGTTGCTTTGGTGTCACGTAGTCACAAAAATGATGAGAAAGGTAAATTGGGGGAAGTAAACTATTGCTATTTTCATCTTCTTTACTGTTATCTAAGGTTAATGAAAGATGCTAAGAAAGAAAGCTGGTAAGAAAAGGATAAGACTACATAAAAAAGTAAATTCATAAGAGTAAATAAAATAAGGAAAAGGAAGCACTCACGCACCATGAATGCAGTAGAGAGGCCCTTGTGATGGACTTGCTCTGCTAGGGAGCCAAAGAGGAAGAACAGAGAAAGAATCTCAGGCAAAGGAAGGGAGGAAGAAGAGATTCATGTGTCAGAGCTGAGATGAAATATAATAAAACCATTAGAATAGAGGAAATGATCATAAAACAATATTAACATTCTAAAATATTAAAAAGTGAAATCAGAAGTCCAAAATCCTAAGTATTTTATCCAAAATAAAATCTGCTTATTAAGGCAAGGACTACAACAGCAGAGGGAAAAAATAAAATCTTCCTCCTTTTGAAAAATCTTCATCACATAATTTAGGCAATAAAATTCTGTGAATTTTAACCAAGCTAGATATCTTTGAGTCAAATGGCATTCATAAAAGGTGCTGAGCTACCGTCTATTAAACTCACTGAGGCTTAGAGTCAAAAGAACATCTCCCCAACACCATATCATTCTGAAGATATACTGTTTTCATAAATGTGGTTAGCAATAGTCACAGGACACTGTCTTATGTCTGCTTTTTTTTTTATTAAAACCACAATTTAAAATACCATCACACACTGACAACCCAAAGTCTAGGTCTAAAGCTCTACCTAGTTTTGAGTGAATGAGTATATTTTCAAACCAAAACTAATTTAAAATATTAACTCT
Organism: Delphinapterus leucas; assembly: GCF_059928025.1. NCBI lineage: Eukaryota > Metazoa > Chordata > Mammalia > Artiodactyla > Monodontidae > Delphinapterus > Delphinapterus leucas. The sequence goes on along the minus strand of NC_143131.1, from coordinate 74,742,420 downwards.
AAACAGATACCTATTGTGAATTACTTCATTTTTCCACAAGTGATATAATGTTCTCCAAGAGGTAATGCAGTAGAATAAAAAATAATATTTAGGATAAAAGCATTCTTTTTTTAAGCCCTCTGCCTTAAAGTGTGTGCCTTCTTATTACTTCTTAATCCACTTTTTCAGTGAAAAACAAATGGGTGGGGTGCCGCGGGGGAGCGTGGAGTTAAAAGAGTCATTTAACTTTAGTCTCATGGTGCCATCTAGTGGTGATAAGTGGTAAGACTAGCTAATCTATTCCAATTTACTTATACAAATAGAAATTGCTACATTGAAAATGAAAGGTTATTTCAGTGAGTATCTCCCATTTCTCTGGAAGCACACAAAGAACTTAGCACTTTGTGTGTTCTTTAGGAGACTTAATTTTATACTGCCTTTAGCTCCCGATTAGCTTGGCTCTCTTGCCTGCATGAGACAAAAAAACAAGATCAAGGCTGTGTTTGCTCTACTCAGGTTCTTTACTCATACCTATGTTATGAATGTACAACGTGGATGATTAAAACAAGTATTCAATAAGTGAACAAACTTTTTAAAAACACACACAAGCACAAAACCTGCCCAGTAGCAATCTCATTTTGCCTTCTCGCTCTTCATGTGCAACTGAGCAAACCTGGGGGCAGACTCTCCAGCCTGTCTCTTCCCTGCCTTCTTATCCTCAGCTTCACCATATTGAAGAAGTTAAGAACAAGAAAACTGAAGTCAAACAGACCCGGATTTTATTCCTATGTCTTAAATATTATCTATGTAGCCAGGAAACATTATTTAACCACTGGAAGTTTCAGCTTCTTCATTGATAAAATGAGCTAGTCCCTACATCATAGGGGTTTTAGGGGATTAAATTAAATGATACATGAAAAGCACCATAGAGTTTGATCTGTAGAAAGTGTTTAATGTGTTTGGTAACTTTTTTTTTTTTTGCTGTGGTAACTTTCTTCCACTAGATTCACAACCAGTGAAATATCCTACCAGTTCCCAAATACCCCACGTATATTCTAAGTCCTGTAACTTTACTCACACTGTTCCCTTTGTTTGGAGCACCCTTCCTTCAAGGCTTGACTAAGTCCATCCTCCATCATGACAACTTTCTTAACACTGCATCCTCCCAATTTCTCCTTTCTCTGGTTCGGAGCAGTCACTGGGTTCCTGACTCACACCTTGGTCACTAATATCCACCCCCGTCTCGACTGGATTTAAGCTCCTTTAGGGCACGACTCCATAGCCAGAATACAGCACTGAGCAGTTTCCTCGAGGAGGTACTCAGTAATCACCAGCAGTTTACAACCCTGACGGTAGCTGGGAAGTGGAGATGTTCAGATGTACGCTGTCTAGCCTTAAGCAGAAGTATAAATGGCAGCCTTTACTCCAAAGACGACCCACAGATCTATTTTATTTGAGGAAAACAGGGTTTTCAGATATTTGAAAGTAAATGCAGAATAGGTGCTTTCAAGTCATTATTAGTGGCAACTTTTCTTTCTGACTCCTTGTTTCCAGACAAAGAGACCCTCTGGTAGCACCCCTCACCTCTCGCCCCATTTTCCTTCCGTGAATTACCAGATTGCCCTGATTGGCAGGTGGTGCTTATTTACTAAAATCTAAAAGGAATGAAGAGCAGGGATTTTCTTTCCTGCTGCCCTGAACCAGTGTAAACCAGGCAGCCAGGCAAATGGAAGGAACTCCTCTAAACACCTGACCTTCCCTCGCTTCAGGTGTGCCGTCCCCAGTGTCATAGCCAATGGGTAAGGAGGAGGTCAGTGGATCGTTATGAAACCACTTTCTCCAAAAGCTTTATCAGGAAAAAAAAAAAAAAGGTAATGTTTTAAAATGTTGGGGGGGGTCCCTGATGGTGTAGTGGTTAGGGTTCTGGGCTTTTACTACCATGGCCCGGGTTCAATCCTTGATCAGGGAACTGAGATCCTGCAAGCTGTGCAGTGCAGCAAAAAAAAAAAAAAAAAGATTATCCTGTAGGACAGGAGGAAAATAAACAAAATCTAAAAAAAAAAAAAAATGTTATCTCCCTAACATGATAGGTATATGTGGATCTCTCATCTAAACTCAGGCAGAGGAAAAGAGTATCAAATTAGCCTTTTTAAACCCTAACAAGCTGCTTCTGTGACTCTTACATCTTACATTTTATGTTTTTCCGCAAAGACTTTTGAACAAAATATCAGTTTTAAACAAAGATGGACTCTGACCCTGCACTCACATCACCCTACCTCACTGGTCCACCCCCATCTCAGCCCTGATTCCAATAAAACTTTATGAACCAAAACAGGCAGGCAATCCTTAAGGCATAGGTGGCTGATTTGACTTTTTTTAAACATTGCATTAAAACATTATTTCTCTTGATTTCTGAATTGTTAGATGTCATCTTATATCTTGCATCTGAAATCAGTGCCTCACTCTCCTCACCCTAGTCCTGGCCCCTCTGACTTATAACCTTCTTCTCAGGGTGCTTCCTACCAATAGGTAAGCGAAAGGCTCAAGGAAACATGGGCCAGGACGGTCAAATCATGGTGCCCCATCTTTCTGGCGAGAGAGGTTTGTTGGCGAGCATTTGCCACAGGATGTAAGGAAGACCAGAGTCCTTCCATAGAACTGGACTGGCAGAAAGGAGTTCTCTCACTCTGCTGAGGCTGCTGAGCTAAGTCTGGGAGGCAGGACTGGGGCTCAGCAGGCATCTTCTCCATCATTTGAAAGGGCCTGTGTGCAGAACAAAGCCAATCAGAGGCCAGCAGAGATAAAAGCAGGATAGAGAGAGACCGTGAGCACAGTGGTACTGAGACCCCTTCTAGGATCTGAGGTCCTGGTTCCTCTAGCAGTTCCTTCAGGCACGTGAGCTATTCCCGCTACAAAAACCATCACATTTCCTTTCTGCTCAAGGTAATTTGAACTGGATTTTTTCACATGTGTCCAAAAGAATCTTGAGCAATTTCAGGATCTCATCATTAAAGGTTTTTGAGGTCAATTATTATTTTTTCCTGAATTATTTTGGCTGGTCTGAGCCTTAGAACCTTCAATTCCAGGATGGCAAATCCTCCCACATAGAAAGCTAAGCATTGTCTTATGACAAATAGAATGTTTAATAACACAACATATTTCTTGTGGTCCAAGTCACCAACTGTTCCTTAACATGTCTGATTTTAGGAGAGGCTGTGGAATAAGAAAATGACTGCATGCCATCTAGAATTCTTCCCCCAAATGTCCAGGAAGCTTAATAAAGCTAATAGCAGAGAAATTCTACTTTGAGTGAACCCTACTGAGAAAATTTGTCTTCATAAAATGTCAGACACTTCACTCTACTTTCTCCAGGGAACCTGGAACTCAGAATTAATGAGGTTACAGAAACTCTTCCTCTAAAGGTCCCCGGCCATATTTGGGATCTCTGAGTAGCTGATTCCTTGGGCCTAAACAGATGACAGAGCACTCAGCCTTGTCTTCATCACACAAGATGAAGCCCCATATATTTTTTTTTACTTACTATAAAATAATATTGCTTGTAATGACTCTTAATCATCTTAAGTAGCTAGAGATTTGTAAACTTTTAATTTAAGATGCTTAAACTTTGTCTGAAGAGAGGGTATGGTCTTGTGTTTCCACCCACAGATGCCGGCAGAACAGGGTCCAGAGGGTTTACTCTGTGCTCAGCGCTAAGCTAAGCCCTAGGGAGCCTCGTAAGGCACAGGTCGCCCTTTGGTGGTTCAAAGTGTGAAGCCAATTTAAGGCAGAGGCTCGAAGCATGGGACTCAGTCTAGAGAAATTATAAGTGAAAAAGGAGGGCTGCTGTGTATAGGATGTACCCTGCTGAGATGGTGCTGTAATCTGTCCTTTAATTTCTAACCAATCTGTGCGTCCTGGCACCTTGCTAATTGCCCCACCTCGTGGTGGGGGTCGGTGGGGGGGAGGTCCCTTTAGCAATTTGTCTGGGAAGAAGCAGGATACACTAGAGGACATCCTAGCAAATGCCAGACCCAGGGTCTAAAGTTTCTGCTCTCAACAGTACAACCAAAGCAAGACGGGTAGAGCCATGGAGCTTTCTGTCCAAGTGAGAACCACTCAGGATTCCAGTTGGGAATGAGATAGCAAAGAGTAGCAAATAACTTTGATCACAAAATGAATTGATTTCTGATAATTAAATGAAGCTCATAAGTAAGTCATGTGTGGTAGACAGAATAATACCCTCTCACACACATCCCAATTCCCAGAACCTGTAAATAAGGCAAGTTACATGGCAAAGGGGCATTAAAGTTGCAGGTGGAAGTAAGTTTGTTAATCAGCTGACCTTAAAATAGGGACAGTCTCCTGAATTATCCAGGTGAGTCAATGTAATCACGAGTCCTTTAGAACAGTGCTGGTAAAAAAAAGGATCCTATAGTTAAACAGTCAAGGGAGAAAAAAGGAAATAAGTTAGGCAAGAATAGGTAAAGTCATTAAAAACTTATATCTAGGGGCTTCCCTGGTGGCTCAGTGGTTGAGAGTCCGCCTGCCAATGCAGGGGACACGGGTTCGTGCTCCGGTCTGGGAGGATCCCATGTGCCACAGAGCAGCTGGGCCCGTGAGCCATGGCCGCTGAGCATGTGCATCCAGAGCCCGTGAAAAAACTTACATCTAGAAAATCCCAACAATCATGACGTTTATTTATAAAAAGAAATTAGAAAAGCATATGTATTTTCTACTTTGTGGAAACTTCACAGGCATGCACCAGTTTTAGAAAGGTTTTATCCTGTGTTAATAAAAAAGAGTTTAGATTTGCATTGGCTATGGTCTTGCCATATATTAGCCAATTTTTATGGTTAGGAAAAGTTGACAAATTTATAAACCAGGGTCTTGTTTATACTGCTTATAGAGAAGGATAAGCATGTATTCGATGAAGTGCAAAATATATATATGCTGAATCTGAGTAGTAGAAATCTAAAGTACATGAACTTAACTTATAGAACTGTATGCATATTTTTCTATACTTATAGCCACTAATGTCTTCAATAGGCTTATAGACTTAGGGCAAACACAGGCACCATTACACTACATCATATTTAGCCTCTTGTACCACATTTTGTGGGTGGAGCTTCGTCTGTCGACTGGGTCACAGTAGTATAATGTAGCATATCCTCTACCTATCATGAAGAGACCACAGTAATGCACTGAAGGCTCTGAAATAATTCAGAGCAGTGCTTCCTCCTCCTTCTCCCAGCCCAGCCCAGGCTTGTTGCATTATCACAAAAGCAATATTCCTGTACTTATCTCAGGCCCTGACTTCAGAGAAGTACAATATGGCCTAGAGGAACTAAAAGATTAAAATCATTAAAGATGGGACTTGAGGAAAAAAGGCTTTAGCAGCCTAGGGAAACACTTACAAAACTAAACACGTACCTATTCTACAGCCAGAAGTTCTACCCTAAAGTATGTACCCAAGAGAAATGAAAACATTTGGCCACATAAAGACTTGTAGTGGCTCTACTCACAATGGTCAAAAACTTGAAACAGGCATCCATCAACAGATGAATGGATAAAGAAATTACAGTCACTACATTTAAGGTAATACCACTTGACAATAAAAAGAAATGAACTATGATACTCATAATGATACAGCTGAATTTTAAAAAGCTGCTCAGTGAATATCTTACAAACAGTGTGGCTATGAATGATTCCATTTATATGAAGTTCTAGAACAGCAAAACTAATCTGCCCTGAAAAAAATCACAACAGTAGGACGGGATTAGGGATTGACTGGGAAGGGGTGCAAGGACACACTTTCTGGGTGACAGGAAGTGGTTTGGGTTATACAGGAGTATTCATTTGCCAAGACTGTACACTTAAGACTTGAGAATTTCACTGTATACAAATCTTACCTCAAAAAAAACACATATACTGAATTCTAATGTTCATTGTGTTGAAGTGCTTAGGGAGAAAGACTACTGATTGGTATCTGCAACTTATTTCTGAAATATGTCAAAAAGTATAGGATGGATTGATGGATAGAAAGATAGAATAGATATGTGATAACACAAACAGCAAAAATTAAGCTTCAAAACAATCTCAGTTTTAAAAAGCAACAATTAGGGGCTTTCCTGGTGGCGTGGTGGTTAATAATCCACCTGCCAATGCAGGGGACACCGTTTGATCCACGGTTTGATGTGTATCCAGTAGGATCCCACAGGCCGCGGAGCAACTAAGTCCGCGTGCCACAGCTACTGAGCCTGTGCTCTAGAGCCCATGGGCCACAACTACTGAACCTGCTCGCCCTAGAGCCCGCGCGACACAACTACTGAGCCCATGCACCACAACTACTGAAGCCCGCGCGCTCTAGGGCCTGTGCTCCGCAACAAGAGATGCCACCACAATGAGAAGCCCACGTGCCACAACTAGAGAAAGCCCACGTGCAGCAACGAAGACCCAACGCAGCCATAAATACATAAATAAATTAATTAATAATAATAAATAAAAAGCAACAATTTAAGGATATCAAACATTCACAATTAAGTAGCTAATTAAAGGACCAATTTTTAGTTAGAATTTCAATATTCACCAATCCTATTTGCTCTTGTGCTGCTGCCCAATGGTCCTGTGGCAGGTCTATAATCAGCCCACATCTTGTGTGGACACCAACAGCTTTATATGACATTTTATTCGCTCTAAGTCAGTCTCCCAAGACTCAAGAACAGCCCTAGGTAAAGAAGGGTGGAAATTCACTCAGCTAATGCAGAATAAGAATTTATCCAACTAGAAAGAAACATTTTCAAACTATGAAGTTAGGATAGCCCAACTCCCTGGGCCCCTTCGAACTAATTCTTAAAACAGAGGTCTGGCTCATAAAGAATTATGAAAGTGATCTTGTCTCCTCAGTAGGGGTTCGGATTTCCCTCACAAATGCTAACAGTCCTGAGCCATGGGGAGGACAATTTTAAGTTTTCCTTCAGCAGACACATTTCAACATTTGAAATGCTTTTTTTGTTCTCAACACATGTTATAAAGTTTACCTATTTACAGGATCTTCATCACTTTTATTCTTTCTTTCCTTTCACACAAATAAGGACTCCAAACTTTCTTGACTTTGCCTTTGTTTTATTTTGTTCCAGAATTTAGACAAAAACTACTGTGTCATACACAGTCCAAACACCCCAACTGGCACAATGAGTAAGGTAATTTGTGAGTGGTCAGAATTTGTCCTTGTGTGTGCCCTTGCCCTGAAATACTTCCACTCCTCCAACATAGCGCAGTATGGAAATTGCTGGGTTCCTCTCTTTCCTAAGCCCGATCCCTTAATAATGTCTGATAAACCATCACAATTCTCAGAAGTCCTTTTTTTTTTTTCCCCCCCGCTAAGCGGGCCTCTCACTGTTGTGGCCTCTCCCATTGCGGAGCACAGGCTCCGGACGCGCAGGCTCAGCGGCCATGGCTCACGGGCCCAGCCGCTCCGCGGCATGTGGGATCTTCCCACACCGAAGCACGAACCCGTGTCCCCTGCATAGGCAGGCGGACTCTCAACCACTGCGCCACCAGGAAAGCCCTCAGAAGTCCTGTTGAAGTAAATTTAAACTAGGAAATTTAAACACTTTCTTAGCAAAGGGAACCCAACTCTCCAATACAGACAACAATTCAAAATTAGTCCAAAACTAAGGATTTGTCTTTATAACTCCTAAGATAAAGCCCAGATGAAGATCAGAAATAGCATTCTTTCTTTGCTATATGCTATTTTGGAGAATTATTTATTATGGCCTTGAAGGATTTATCTCGAGGGAATATAAAACTGAAAGTTAAAACAAAATTGAGTGACAGATGTAACTTTGACAGCCAGCCCTCCCTGTTGTTCTTTCACAGAGATGGCTAAAATTGAAGAAATGTCCCTGAATTCAACTAATTGTTCTCCTTCTATGAAACAGCCTGCTCAATGGACATGTCATATTTCCCAGAGCCTTCTTTTAAGTTTAGATTTATTCAAAATAATCTTTAGCCTTTGATATTCAAGAAAATGACACTGATACTGAATGTTCCACATAAATTATTACAGGGTCAGAGAACTTAGCTTCATACTAACCTTCCTTATCCTTGAGTCAGAAAATGTTCCAAATGTAAAAGCTTTCTCACTTTTAATCCATGAATTTAAGCAACTGTGGGGACCTAACTGTAAATTAGTTGGAGCCGGCGAGCCACAACTAAGGAGCCCGCCTGCCACAACTAAGACCCAGTGCAACCAAATAAATAAATAAATATTTTTTAAGAAAACAGAAGCTAAAGGAACAAAATTTTAAAACTCACCTATTACCCTTTCAAATGATCAGCTCAAAGTTATTAACATAATAAAAATGTAGATGTACTTTCTGATGAAAAATCTAGATGTTAAAAAAAAAATCTAGCCACAAAGATCAGAAACATTTATCAGAGGGACTTATGTTTATGATAAATATTTAAGTGTGTAAGACAGAAACACTGAGAACAATAAATACTTTATAGCTGGCACTTTGTCAAACCTGTAAGTGGCTCTGCCTTAGAATTTTACATCATCACTGAATTTACAGTCACTTGATAAGTGGAACAGGACAAGAATTACTTCTTTCTAAATCTAAACCAGGTAATAAATCTAACATCAGGATTCTTCTTATTGTCTATTATCATCTGATGACAATGCCTTTTACCTTCATTGTCTTGGCAGAAATATGCTGTATAAAATTATAATGTCATATCACTCAGAGTGATTTAACATTATCCAGCCCATACCATTTTAATCAATCAAAATTGTCGCTTTTTAGTGTAATGATTTTGTGGTGAATTCCCTGTGTTTAATATGATATATGGTCCTATCCACCCGTTGATTTACTATTCTATTCTCTTCCAAAGTTGAACAGCCCAGAAGGCTGTTCTTGCTTTTGGACATTTCTGGAATTAGTAAACAAGAATAATTTGTGCTAATAAAAATGTTAATTTCCATCGCACAATGAAAGCTGAAAAAATATCTTAAGTGACAGTAGCTACAGCTACTTTTAAGTGGAATTAAAAGATGCTTTTGTGAATTAAAGCCACAGAAGACCCAGAGCTTCTTCCTCTGTATCCACATATGATCAAGCATCCGTAATGCTATCACCAGGTACTTAAGTACACAGTTTTTTCTTCAATACTATCAAGAAAAACTTGACAACAAAGTATTCCCCGTTATTAAATTCAGACATACATCATACAAATTTCTTTGTTCTTTAAAAAAATTAGCAAAATAGTTTAAAGTGATTCCTTAAACATTTATAAATCTTTTCTACTAGAGATAAGCTAATAAAAATCAACCTCAGTTCCATTTGTCAACTATATTTTGCATTTAGAATCGGCTACAATGCAGTAATAACCAACCACAAAGTCTCAGTGGCCAAACACAATACTTTTTGGTTCATTCTATGTACCCCAAACAGGTCCACAGACAGTCATTTAGGGACTCAGTGGCTCAGGGACCCATTCTACATACTCCACATAGGTCACCAGAGAGTCACTGAGGGAGCCTGGTTTGTGGAGGCCCTACCATCTCATAGCTGCATCATCTGGAGTATAAACCCTCCCAAGACACTGTAGAAGAAAGAGCTGCAGGTCCTGAGACAGTGATTATGTGACTAAATTATAAGTCTCTTGTGCTCATAGCCCATCGGCCAGAACTAGTTACATGGCTTTTCCTAACTGCAAGGTTGGGAGAAAACATAATCCTCCTATGTGCCTGGAAGAAGAACATAGGATATGGGTGAGCTTAAGAAGTGACAGACTTACATGTTTGTAAAGAATAAAGATTTCCAAGTTTATTACAGGCAACTCTCCTTGTAGAACCTTGAAAAATATGTACTTCCTCTGGAATCTATAATGCTACACACTCAGAAAGAAAATTACCTATATGACACCAGGTAAGTTAAGATTAACAACTGATTCCATTATATATATAAATATATATGTGGATAAATATATATGTGGAAAGCAAATATTCTGCCTATTGTTTAAGTTAATAAAAATACTTATCCTTAAAATTTTTTAAACTTGCTCCAACTGGCAAAGTAATAAACATAATTTAAAATAAAATATTTCATTTTGACACTCAGTCATCCCAATTCTGGCTCACTGAATCATAAACACAGATTTTAAGCACAAAAATATTAATAAGAAATATGACTCCAATATTTTTAATTTAACCTTAGCAGAATGAGTTGAACTTCTTTAAACTTGTTACAGTAGTTTCCTTCCCCATTGTTACCCCTCCCACCAGTCAGCCCAGGTGCTGTCACTGCAGTTCCCAGTAGGCAGAATCAAGAACTCCTGGATAGAGCTGGTTCCCCAAGGCTCACCCAGTGCTGATGGGGGAGAAGAATATGAGTTTATTTATTCACTCAACAAATATTTATTGAATATCTGCTATGCACCAGGCAATCTGCCATACTCTGAACATGTAGCTATATATAACTGAAATAAACAACCAAAAAAAAAAAGAATTCTTCTCTCTTGGACCTCACATACTAGTGAGAGAGGAGGGCAAACAAGATTAAGAGAAGCCATAGATTAAACAAACAAACGAGGAGGATAATCCCATGTAATGATTAACACAATGAAGAAAAGCCAAATAAATGGATAGAGACAGGAGTGGAGTTTGGAGCTACTTTGGGGTGGGTGGTCAGAAAAGTTCTCTGAGGATATGACATTTTGATCTGAGAGCAGAAGGGTATAAAGAAGCCAAGGAAGAGAAGAAATGAAAAGATTGAAGGATTGAAGTCAGGGTTGAAGGAACCCCAAAGACAAAGGTCTTAAGATAGGAAAAAGCTTGGCCTAAGACAGGAAAAACTACCAGGGCCACAGGTAAGAAATGAGGAAGGTGGGTAGATCGAACAGGTCAAGACAGGATCAGGGAAAAATAAGGAAACAGATTAATAGCAGCTCAAGATTAGTCAGTAGTCACCAGAATACCATGCCATTAATGTGGTATAGAACAGAAAATTTCATGGGGTGAGTAACAGTTGATAGTAAGCCAGTTCAGTAGGGCTGCTAGGACAACAGAGAGTGTTGTCCATCCAGTTCTAAAAAGCAATCTAGAAGAGATTTAGGCAGTTAAAATTATTGAGTGATCAGTGTAAACTTGGGGACTGTGAAGGGGAGGCTGTGAGGAGGAAAATAGGAGATTGAGTCTGTCTTACGAAATCTACAACTAAATAGAAAAAGCAGAGGATACACCAGCTGAGAATTAATCAAGGACTTTTGAAAACAAAATGTAACCAAGTGCAAATTAAAATGAGACAAATTATATCTCAAGTGCAGAGGAGAGAGTCAGAAACAAGTGAATTACTCAGTAAAGGAGAGAGTAAACTTTATTTAGAGTTTTGAAGGAGAATCCAGATTAAAGGTTTGTTTGTGGAATGCTAGAAAAGTGTCACAGCAAGGTATTCCACATGGGAAAGGTGTGCAAGGTGTGGAAAATGGTTACTGTTTTGTTATTGCTATGTAATAAAGCAACATAAAATCTAGTGGCTTAAGCATTTTATTACAGTCTTTCATGGTTCTATTGATTGACTGAGCTCTGCTGGGTGGCACTTGCTTGGGGTCTCTCATGCAACTGGAGTAAGACAGTGGCTAAGCTCAGCCAGGCTGCTCATCCAAGTTGGCAGTGATGCTGGCTCATGGAGGGAGCTCAGCGGGAGTGTTCAACTGGAGTGCCTGCAAGTGGCCTCCCTGTGTCTCTTGGGCTTCTCACAGCAGCAGCGAGTTTCTAAGAGGAGATGTCTCATAAGCAAGCATCACCATAGACCAAGGCAGATGCTGTAAAGCTTCTTATCATCCAGCCTCAGAAGTCCTATAACATCATTTCCACCACATTCTATTGGTCAAGCAAGTTACTGAGGTCAGCCCAGATTCAAGGGGAAAGAAATTAAACTCAACCCCTTGACATGAGTAGCAGCATGTATATGTAAAGAGGAATAGAATTCACAAGGGTAATATTTTACTATCTATCACAATCTACCCTTTGGCCACCAAAATCCATGCTCCTCCCACTCACTCTCTTAAGACTCCCAGCATTCTCATCCCACTGTGACCTAAGGCTCAGACTTGAGGGCCAAAATCTTGTCATTTAAATCAGATGTGTTGTTTCCTCAGGTTTAGTTCTTCCAGTATAGTTCTTAACAATCTGAAGACTTGTTAACTAAAAGACAAATTATCTGCCACATGCACACCCCACACGATGGTGAGAAGGCATAGGATAACTGAAATAGATACTCCCTGTCACAAAGAGGCTAGATGGGAAGGACACAGCAGGTCCATAATAGTTCTGAAATCCATTTGGGCATGGGTCACCAGTTCCTTGATCATGGCACAGTCCTATTTCCTGAGAATGATTCACTGGAGCTTTTGGTTGCTCCTTCTGGGATCTTGGTTCTGGCCCTCTGAGTCATCCTTCTTTCCCCATGAGAATAACCATCCTTATAACTAATTTTTTCAGCTTGCCTCCTGCAGGTTAAGAAAACAAAAACTTTTCATTTGTATAACCTCATCCCTTTCATTCCAAGTTTATACAATTCTTTCAAAGCTTTAGGGGCTTCCCGTGTGTCAAATTATAATCCACTCCATTCAACAAAAGTCACACCCCAATTTCTTTCCAAAAAAGACTTGGCCTATGCACCAAGATCCCATGGGACAGTGACCTTAGCATACTTAGAAGTCTGTCTAGTTGAAAATATCTGAGTCAAACTCTTAAGGTTCCTCACAGGCTCTACTTTCTAGCAGAAAAGATATACCAGAATATTCTTAGAAGTTCTATTAAGCACACCCTTAACCTACTGTATAGCACAAGGAACTTTGCTCAATATTCTGTAACAAAAATGGGAAAAGAACTTGAAAAAGAATAGATACATGTATAGGTATGACTGAATCACTTTGCTGTACACCTGAAACTAACACAACATTGCTACTCAACTATACTCCAATCTAAAATAAAATTCTTTTAAAAAAAGATTATCTTGGATGTAGATTAGACTTTCTGTCATTTAAAAAATAGCCTCTCAACAAATAGAACTTAATGTCAAACTAAAAAGAAAAAACACCCTTACATTTTTCTATGGTCATAACAAAGAATCTTACAGGCATATTCTTGAGATCTTTATTTGTACCATCCTGGATTTGATCTTTTTCTGATGTCATCACTGACTTTGAGAATTTTTGAAGATGAGACATTGAAGATGAGAAACAATTTTATTTTCCTAACACAGAAACTCCTGACTTCTTTATATTTCCTCTAATTTTGCTTTAAAACTGTTCCTTAAATTTCTCTAAATTATATTCAGAAAGGTTCCTTCTTGAGTTCATTTCTCTCTCCTCATTTCGTTTTACTACAAATACTAAAAAACTATTTGGTAATGTCTAAATCTATTGAGCAATATTCATAAGTTCATTAGGCACATATATCACAGTGTAATGGCTGCTGCTTCGCTTTTGCCTCCCAAATCTCATTCATATTTCTCTTGTGGCAACTCTAACCCAGAACCAAACAGGAAAAAGAACAATGGGAAATATAGACCAAGCTTAACTGACACAGTACAAAATTATCACAGCTATAGAGGCAGCAAAAATTATGTTCCTCCCTTTGTTATAAGCTTATCCCTCTTTCTCCACAAACACTGCAAAAATGCTTAGAGAAAACAAGTAAAAGCTTCATATTCTATAACAAATTGTGATTTTTTTTCTTAGCATGTCTATTTTTAGATAGGCAAAACTATTAACAGTGGCTGAATTACATAGTGACTTAGTATCTTCTTTTGCAAATGTAAAACCCTGCACTTTTCCTCCTGTTATCCCTCAGGTCTGACTGCCCTCCAGTCAGAAAAACTGTGTCAGTTGTTTTTCTGCTTATATAGTTGTAAATGTTGTTTATGAATAAAATTTAATCAATACAGAAGAGCATAATGAAGAAGGCAAAAATCATCAGAAATTCCTTAACACTACAACAACCACCATTAATACTTTAGTGATCATTGCCTCATGGGTCTCTATGCATCTGTACACACACACACTTTTATATCACCCAAGGTATTTTTTTTATTGTGAACAACTTTATTTCTTTACTTATTTGCTTATGTGTTTATTTTCCTTGTCTTCCCTCTACCTTGCTATGAGTCATCACATTTTCATCAAGATAACCAGTGTTAGAAACCTGGAAGATAGTTTTCTGTGGCTTTCACTGTGTGTGTGTGGTGGAGTGGGTGGGGACTGGCATGGTTTATCTCTACTTTTTGAAAATCTCTCCAACTCAGCTGGTAGAGGGTAGAGAGTTAATAACTTATTTCAATGAATACATAATATCTAAATCCTTATTCCTGTTGGAATTTATATCTTGTATATGATAAAAGGAATGAAGAGCCCACTTTCACTTTCTTCAAAATAAATAACCAGCTGTATTAATACTATTTATTAAATGCAACATGTGTTCCCAGAAAACTGCCATATATTAAATCCCTTGTATACTGCCTTGAGCTCTCTATTTTATATATATATATATATATATATATATATAAAATTCTGATACTATACCAACCCATATTATTTGTTACTAATGGATTAATGTCTTAATATGTATTAAGACAAATTTATTCTCACTGTTCATCTTAACATTTTTGGCTACCTTTTGTGGTAAATTCTTTTACATTCTAATACTTAGTATCATTTTATCCAATGTATTCTTAAAATATTGAGATTCTAGTTGAAGTTGCATTAAATATATGTATTAATTTGGTATTATTGACAGTTTATGTTATTGAGTCTTCCCATTCAAGAGCACAGTGTCTTTCAGATTGGTTAATGGACTTCAACAGATGTTACAGTTTTCTTCATATAGGTACAGTTTCCTTCTTTATAAGTTTATCTCTACTATTTCATAGTTTTCCTACTTAATGTGGTAGTGAAGAGCAAATAAGCCCAAATAAGTTGCAAATTTGTTTTCTGGCTCCTGGATAATTAGCATGGGCCATGACCAAGTTCTCAATCAGAATTATACTAGGGAGCTGAGCTAATGATATTCCTGCATTACCAAAGTCAAGATCATAGGGCAATCCCAGTTGTAGACCAGTTATAACACCCAGCCGGCAAAAAGTAGGAGTGAACCACAGCAGATCCCTGGTCACTAATAGACCAAAAAAAAGCATTCTATTTATCCCCTGATAAATGTTTGATTGGAATATGTTATAAGAAGTAACTTAAAATACACACACACACACACACACACACACACACACACACACATTGTTTTCATGGTTAAATGATTTAAAATAAAAAGCTGACTAGAGGCAAAAACAGGAAAACTCCACCTGCAAGTTACAAACCACCCTCTGTTTACACTTCACCCAAGCTGTCTCTTCAGCAAACTGCCTCTGTCTTAATTAGAAGTCACAAGTTACATTAGTAATGAAACAGAGTGCTTATTCTCCACTCTGGATATCAACTTCAAATTTTTTTTTTAATTTTATTCGGAAAAGTTATAAATGCAATCATTTTCATTTGGAAGATTCTATAATCAAAAACTAACACAAATCTTTTGAGAGACAGAACAAAAGGAAGAAGAACAGTGCGTGAATTTTACTGACTCTTCTTTCTGGTAATTGGTCTGTAGCTCTAACCATTTTGTCCTAATTTCAAGAAACATAAGAAGACAGATCAACTGGTTAGCTGAATGGTTTCAGTCAAGATGTTTCTGTGTATCTCTGAATACCAAATTATCTTGTAATTTTCTACTACAGTATTTTAGGGCTGGGATGAACTTAAGAGTCCTGTATCCCAGACATTTAAGCTCCACTTAATTTTATTATGTATCTTTCCAATAATCATGTCATCCAATCAAAGTTGAATTAAGATGTTGGTAAGCTAGACAGCTGCCAGAGTGCCAGACCATAACAGGCACCAAAAATTCCCTAAATAAACTGAGAACATGGTGCCAGTCAATTGAGGTTTAATATATGACTCCATATAAGTGAGTCCTGTCCTCATTTAGTTCCTGGTTTTGAATATACATATCTCCAGAAAAAAAAAAAATATATATATATATATATATATATACATTGCTCATAATCCCTACTGCCTTTTATGGAGAATAGATCCTTTCAAGTGAAGAATCTTTCAGTAGCTCTGTTAAAAAAAAAAAAAAATCTCATAGTTTGGTGGTTGCCAAAGGTGGGGCGTGGGAGGTCAGCAAAATGGGTGAAGGAGATCAAAAATTAAAAACTTCCATTTATAAAATGAATAAGTCATGGGGATGTAATGTACAGCATGATGACTATAGTTAATAATACTGTATTGCATATTTGAAAGCAGCTAAGAGAGTAGATCTTAAAAGTTCTTGTTACAAGAAAAGAATTTTTGTAATTATGTATGGCGATGGATGTTAACTAGACGTATTGTAGTGATCATTTTGCATACTGAATTGTTATGTTGTACAGCTGAAACTAATATAATGTTATTTTTCAATTATACCTCAATAAAAAAGAAAAGAAAAAGACTGTCCAGTGGTTAAAAAATTTTTTTTCACTCATTTTAATGGGCTTTCTGACACACTTGAGGAAAATATTAATATTTACTAGCCACTATAACAAGGACACCAGTTAACCAATGCTTCTTTCTCAGAAAGAAAGAAAGAACAAAAAGGAGAGAGAGACAAAGAAAAAAGAGAGTGAGAAAGAGAAAAAAAGAGAGAGAGAAAGAAAAAAAAGGAAAGAAAGAGTCATCTATGTCTTTCTCTCTCTAGACTAAATATTCCCATGACTTTCAGAACTGGCTCCATTGTCATGGTTTCCAGTCCTCTCCCAACACTGGTCGTTGTCCTCCTCTCCCAAAGCCACAGCCCTCACCGATGAAGACAACAGCCCATATCCATCCCACCAACAGGAAGTACAGCAACAGCACCACCTCTCCTTCCTTATACCATAGCTTTAAAACAGTTAAAAACTGTACTAGCTTTTTTTGGCAGCCTCATCATCCTATTGCCTTATGAGTTATCTTTCTATAAGTCATCTTTTAATATTACCTTATTACATTCAAAGTTTATGTCAAAATACTTAATTAGAAAAACAGACGCCTATTTGATGACTTTAAGAGGGAACCTGCCAAAGTCACTTTTCCTCTACCCCAAAATACATGAATCAGACTCTCCCAATGTGTAATGTATTTATTCTGACTGCTAAAATTAAAAATTCCTCCAGAGAAGTGTCTTTATTCTTACCAATTTAATTAACATTTCCGTGACCGTGAGACGCATCTTTTATACCAATGTTTAATTCACACATCAGTAAGTACTAATGATAACTGTACTACCATATCAACTTCTAGCAGTTAGTATGTCAGTGACAGCCATCATAAAGTTAAATAGATCATGATATTCAAAGAGAATGCAATAAAAAAATATTGTGGTAATTACCAATGTCAAAAGTAAAGAGTTTTAATCAAATTACTTTCTTGGGTTCCTATATTTTTATTTAAAAATTAGTTTGAGAAATCACAGAGAAAGTTGCTGCTTTCAACATCAAATGTAAGTCTAATTAGTGCCTCTTTGTTGCAGTTAATAAGTATGACACTCAGCATTCTTTAAATCAGCATAAATAAATTCTCTCGTGCTTTTCTCGCTTCACCTTACTCTCTGCCTGCTATGTTTCTTACTAACATTTGGCAACAGAGAAGAGTGTTTATTTTGCTTGGAAAATATAATTGCCATTCCTACTGTCCTGGAGATTTCCTCATGACTAAACAGAGATTTCCAGTTCCCTCTATTGCTTATGTTGTGGCTTTTAACCGATTCTGAAAGATGTCATTGGTTTTGTATGACAGTATCTCATAGTGTAAGCTCATATAAAATTTGCTTTCCATCAGTGCCCTATTTATTTGATAATATAAATTTCCTTCTGTCCTTCTAGTGAAATTGGATTTTCAGAAACAAATAGTTTTCTTTGAATGGTACTTCATAATTTTCTGGCTGCATTTATATCCTCTGGTATTTGCTAGAGGTGATAATTATTATATGAGTATTAAGTCAACATGCACTCGTTCATTTAATTAACCAAGATGATAAAGAGGAATCCCTACTCATGCCCTGACACCTCAAAATAGTAGAATAATTAGAATAATAGTAAAATGGAAAGAGCCCTGGACTACAAATCAGAAGACTTGAGCTGAAATCCTGATGCCCCCATTTATTTTACTAGCTGTGGGATCATGCCCACATTACTTAAACTCTCTAAGCCATCATTTATTTAGTTACAAAATCATAATGAATGTGTCAGCTAAATTGGATATAGCATGTGATAGAACACATGGGGTCAAGGATAATTAAGAGATTTGAGGCCTAAGCAAAATAAAGGATGATTTTGCTATTTACTGAGATAAGAAAGATGGCAAGAAAACATTAAGCAAAGAATTGAGGGTTTGTTTTTTGGACATGTGAAATTTGAAAGATCTATAATATCTCCAAGCAGAGATACCAAGACAGCAATGGGATATACAAGTCTAGAGTGCAAGAAAAATATCAGAACTGAAGATATAAGCATTACTCATGTAATATGTTAATAACAGTTACTTCCACCATTACTCACCAAACAATGTACTGGATGCTGTAGGTAAGTTATTTATTCCTCAAGACAAACTTTTGAGTTAATAATGAGTATTATTACCATTATTATTATTTTCTAATGCCTCATACAGTGTCTGGTTATGTAAGCTACCAAAATATTTTTTGAATGAATTTTTAGCTTATGAATGAAGAAGTCAAAACTCAGAAGAGAAACTTAACCACAACTAGTAAGTAGAATCAGGATTCAAAATTAAATTTGTCTCTCATTCCAAATGGTTATTCTTACCTTTACTGCAGAGATAATATCAACTACAAAGCAGCTTCACACTCATTAGTTTATTTAATCTGCACAATAACCATTTCGGGTAGGAGAAGAAGAGAGACTGAGGCTCAGTAAAATAGAGGTGGCTTGACAATATTATGCATCTTGTCACTGCATCTATCACCCACAGCTAAGCATAAACTTCCTAACCTAAAGATAATGACTATAGAAAACCTACTCTAGATTTTTTTTTTTTTTTTTGGCTGCATTGGGTCTTCGTTGCTGCGCACAGGCTTTCTCTAGTTGATGCGAGCAGAGGCTACTCTTGGTTTCGGTGCGCAGGCTTCTCATCGCAGTGGCTTCTCTTGTTGCAGAGCATGGGGTCTAGGCGCGCAGGCTTCGGTAGTTGTGGTTCGCAGGCTCTACAGCGCAGGCTCAGTAGTTGTGGCACACGGACTTAGTTGCTCCACAGCACGTGGGATCTTCCCGGACCAGGGCTCAAACTGGTGTCCCCTGTATTGGCACGCGGATTCTCAACCACTGCGCCACCAGGGAAGACCTCTACCCGACTTTTTGAAGCTTGGTTCTTGGGCTTTAGCAGACATCGTAATCAACCAGACTAACATTGTATCGTGCATAACGTGGCAAGATAGTCTATTGCAATAATCATCCATGTTTTCTTCTTGCTTCTTTCAAGACTCAAAAGGATGAGAGATGTTGTCCTCTTCCCCCTACCAGAGAGCAAATGAACCCAGGACTCCTCGAGGGCTGGGAACTCTCTTGTTAAAGGGGAAAGTTAGTAGGGCTCCATTTTGAAAATCTACTTATAAGAGGCCATAGAGTCTGGAGAGGATGGAAAGTGGCCTTATTGAGGACAAAAGGATAACTTCCCCGAGCCTGGAAAAATGGAAGGTATCTGGATATGTGAGCAGCGGCCACCTCTGCTTTTTGCACACAATGCCCTGGATGAGGAGGAAGGTTTTAGAGTGGTCCTTGCACAGTGAGTTAGTGGGCTCTTCACTCTACCTAAAATGCTCTTCCCCCAAATATTCATATGGCTGGTTCCACACTTCTTCCAGGCCTCTATCACATGCCGCGAGCTTCCGGAGGCCTTGTCTAACCACTTGGAAATATCCACCTCCGACACCCCACCATCACCCTCTTTCCCCTTATTTGCTTTTTATTACTCTCTAATGCTAATCTTAACCTGAAATGTTATAACGTATGTATTGTATCTATCTACTTATATATTTATTCATGCTTATCATTCTTCTCTCCCACTAGAATTTATGTCCTATGAAGGCAGGATTTGGGTGTTTTCAACCTTAAATAACTAAAACCCAGTAGGGAATCAATAACTATTTGTTAAATGGTTAGCTTCCCATATCCCTTTGAAGGACATGAAAGACGCAAATGTATTTTTTAGGAACTCCCCAAAGTTTCTTTTTTGGATTTTCATATTTTTTATTAAATACTGTGTGTGTATAAATAAACTGTAAATCATATATGTTAGGTGAAAAGAATAAAAAGAACAAACACTTATCACTACTTAGCTTAAGAAATGGAACATTTCAAGTAATTTCAAAGCCCTTTGTGAGCCCCTTCCCCACAGGAAATCACTATCATGAATTTTTGTATTTTCCATCCACTTGCTTTTCTTTATAATTTGCATGTTTGTATCCCTTTAAAAATATTGTTGACTTTTGCTTACTTTTAACTTTATATAAATGAACCATATGCTGTATATTTTTCAACTTGTTTCTTTGGCACAATATTATCTGAGAGATGAACTCACATGTTGCTTTTAGTCATGGTCCTTTCATTTTCACTTCTTCATAGTGTTCCATTGTGTGAAAAGCTAAATATATAGTCATCCAGTATTTTATTGCAGGATGTTCAAGTTATTTCCAATTTCTTTTTGGTTATTACAGACAACAATGCTACAAAATTCTTGTACATATCTCCTAGTATACATGTGCAAAAGATGCCCTAATACATTTGTGATAGAGAGGAATTTGGGGGTCATAGGATACGTGTATACTGAGTTTCATAGGATAACATCACATTGTCTTCCAACGTGTGTGTATCCAGGACTAGTGTTCAGCAGGTGCTCACCAGTATGGCTTCACCAGTTTTTTAAATATTGAAATAATTCCACACTTAAGAAACAGCTGCTACCCTGGGTCCGTTGAGGGTCCCCTTGCAGTTAATACGGCCATAGGGTGACTAAACTATTCTGGTTTTCCTGGGACTGAGAGGGTCTGGGGAGCACAGGATGTTCAGTTTTAAACCAAAAAAGTTCCCAGCAAACGGGGACAAGTTGGTCACACTATCTGGCCAGCCTCCTAGATGTCAGAGACCTTCCCACAGTTCAGTAACTAAAGGGTCAATGCCTGACCCAGTGGTTAAACATTGTGACTATGGCCTGTGATTGCACCTGTTTATTCTCCCACCAGCAGCTTATGTGTTTCATCTCTCCCTGTCCTTACCATCACTTGTTACAGTCCTCCTTTTTAATTTTTGCTATCTAGGAGTGTAAAATGATATCTCATTCTAATATTAATTTTCATTTTCCTAATGTGATTGATCATGTTTCATAGGATAACTGACTATTCATGTGGCTTCGCGGAAAAAAATCACTATGCCAGAGAAGGGCTGATACAAGCAGGGTAGGTAAAATGTCTCCAGGCTATTCAAAATTTTCATTTTCCAATAGTCTTTTAAAGACCATCACTTGAGAAAGATTCCCTCTCCTTTCTTTGCTTAGAATGGGAGCCCTGCACCTCCAAATTGGTCATCAAAGTTTGTACCAAAAGCATCTATCACAGTGGCAAAAACAAGTTAAATGGTACCCTAAAGCACTTCCCTAGTGTTTTCAGGTTGGATAGAACACCTGAGCATCCTATTCCATACAAAAAAAGAAGAGAGCAACAAACTATGACTAATATTGATTAACTAGCCAAACTGAGGTGGATAATGAATACATGGACTTTATTTGACCTAGAAACATTTATCAGTATGATACTGCTTACACCTTCATCTTGTGGGCCCTATTTATACTCCCTACACTAGACTCCCCTGACCACCAAACTGAACAGAGCAAAATCTTCTCTAAATGTACAATCCATGCAATTACACATCTAAAAGCTGGAAAACAATCAGCATAGTCTTGAAAGGTAAAGCAAATCTAGAAGCAGTTAGAGACTGAAAATGAAGTGCCATAGCTGGCCATCTCATCTTAAGATGTTTAATTATATCTTGGGAAAAGGGTTGGGCTCAGTGAAGGTAACTGAGAAAGACTCCATGTAATTCCTTCATCAGATGTGTGATCTCTTGAATCAGTGACATTTTCCTAGTTCAAAAAGCTTTTGCCCAAATTCCATGGCTGGGAGAAATAAAGCATGATTTTAACCTTGATCATCAATATTTCTGTGGCTTTTACATTCTATCAAATCATACATTCATGATCTTTCTACAAGCTTAGTGTATAACAAATTCTTTCCTTACTTTCACAATGTCCTGTTTAAAATAAAAAGAATTTTTCTAGCAATGTTTGTGGTACATTATTCACAAATATTCTGCTATGTAGGTAGTGAGAGTAGAGGCAGTAGGTAGTGGAGTAGGAGAAAAAGTGGCTCGTAAAACCATTTCGAATAAGCTTACTCTTGGGTAACATAATTTAAGAAGTTCAGAAGAGAACCATACAATCCCAAAATATCTCCTAACTCCTTGTTTCAATGCCTAGAATTTGATCATTAGACCCTAATTATTAGGCCCTAAAATTTCTCAACAAGAGAAATTTAGGCCCTACATATCTCTTTTTTAAAAGCAACTATTTTTAGAATATGTGACTCAAAAATAACACAGTAGATGAGAAGGGAATGGGGGAGGGGGAAGCTGCATCATCTAACATAGAAATAAGTTCTTGTAATTCTTATAAGTGGCCTTTATGCCTCTACTCAATTGACTGAAGAAGTATGGAGGAAACAAAGGCAAGACTTATCTTCTTCAGAGCCCACCCTGATCAATACTAATGAGTCATTTCCCCACCAGCCACTTGGCCCCTGTCACAGCCTGGTGAGGTCTGTTCTCCACTACAACATCTTAAGATTCCCACCAGAGCCCAACCAGCTTCTGAACATTCATTCCCCAAGCCACAGAGATGGAATATCTGGCCTGCACGTTTCTAGTTTATAGGAAACCATATGCTACTTCATTTACTAAATACAACAAATGTTTTTTGTCTAGTGTTGTTATTTTTTAAATGTAAATAATAAATCAACAGAAAATGAAATCTAAAAAACTCTTTAAGAATTAGAAAACTACTTTTGCATTAAAACCTGAATCACTATTCATGCTAAACATCTGGGGAATTTTAATGGCTAGTGTGTAGGTCATGTATTATTCTGTAGGTTTTATATGTAATACCATTTCATTTCTAGAGCTAAATTCAAAGTCTCATAGAGCAGTAGGAAAAATAAGAGCGAATGGCAAATCTGTACAAACATGTAATCAAATAAACCCATGTCTGGAAATGAAACTCCTTTAATTTTTAAATGGACTTCATACAAATCAGTCCTGATATTTGGAGGTGGGGCCTTTGGGGGGTAATTAGGTCATGATGAGGATGGGGTCATGAGGGTGGTGCCCTCATGATAGAATTAATGCTCTTAAAAGAAAAGTAAGAACTCTCTCTCTTTCTCTGTCTCTCCATGTACACATACGAAGGAAAGCCCATATGAGGTCATAACCAGAGGATGGCCACTTGTAAATCAGGAGGAGGGTTCTCACCAGCACTGAATCTGCTGGCACCTTGATCTTGGATTTCCCAGCTTCCAGAATTGTGAGAAATAAATGTTTGTTGTTAAGCCACCCACTTTACTGTATTCTGTTATGGCAGCCTGAGCTGACCAGGACAACATGTCATACAAAGGCAGGAGAATTATGAAGTTATTAACAGCTATGATTATACACACAGAGACCCTACACATAGACACATAGGAAAATAAATGTCCCTCTATGAAGGGAAGAGATAAATCAAGCAATGTGTATTTTTTAAACCTGAAAGAATCAACAAAATAACATATATAGGATGAACACTGAGGAAAAACAATAAAGGATTTGGCATATATCTAATTAGTCATATCAACAGAGAGAGGTTCAGGTTGGTTTTGGTAAACACCAGGTGGTTTTTGAGTGGAAAGCAAATAAGGGCACTGAGGTACTATACTAATCACATTTGTTCTAACATTGACCTTATAATAATTAAAAATTGATGCTTGCAACATAATACAGCTGTGCAATCATATTTAAACCTAATCATTTCATAGAGAGAGGAAAGTTGTGCAAAAAGGTCAAAAACACTTTAATTTCATGACAGTAAATTTACTCTTTATTCCCAAAGTGAAAATGTCTAATTTCTAAAAGAGCAAACCAATAATTACTTATTATAAAGCTATTTTAGTCAATACTTAATTTCTCTATATTGATTAGTGTTTAGACATTTAAAAAGTACCCTACAGCAAGAATATGTGTTTACAATACTATTCTCCCTACTGATGTTTGTAAGTATTACAGGTATCGATTGAAGACATGTCTCAAAAATGCCAAACTTAATAGTAATCATATAAAAAAGAGTTTTACTCTTTTAAAACTGGAATTTGATTTTTAAATATTTGAACACTAGTGTCTTAAAGGTCTCTATCATGATCGCTATTTCTGCCATTGTATACTTTAATGATGAGTGCCTGATTAAACTGTGTATTATAAATATCTCCCCCTCCCAAAAGTAATGGAAAGAGCTAATATAAAAATGATCGACTCTACCACTCACAACTAAAACAAAATGTTTCCTTTTTATTTTACGTACTTCTGATTGTAAAATAAAGACCGGGATATTATTTCCCCCTTAACTTGCATTCTGTGTAACTTAGAGCTCCTTGCAATAAAACAAAATGATGCTTCATCAAGATGTTACTGGGAGTACCAAGGCAATTTACAAACTTTCTGTCATTGAGTCTGAGAACATCACTGTGAGGCAGGTATTAATATAAGACTTCTCTCCTGAGGAGTTCGATGCACTTTACATAACTTTACTTCATTAACTCTTCCTTGAGCTGGGCAAAAAGGCTAAGATATCTAACCATGTACCTCACTCACAAAGCATGTACAAAAATAGGAAAGATTCTATATAGCCACATATTTTAAATTCACTTTTGCTTCTAATCTGAAATGATGACTAAAGATAAGGCCAATTGGGTCACTTAATATTTTTGGCTTTTGTTAATATTGATTTTAAACAGGTTTCAATTTCATAAATTTGAAGTCAGAATTAAACACAGAAAAGATTATTAATCTCATTAATTCTTAAGCAATAATTGCTACTATTAAGAGTAACAATCAACTTTTCTCTTTATATAATTTACTAAAAACTACAAAAGCCGATTATGATCATAGGAACAGGCATCACAACATTTTTAAGTAAATCTATGCCTTTCTTAGCAAGAGTGCAAGTATGCACACAGAAAGGCAGCCAGAAGGGAGATATAAAGTGAAGGATGTAGAAACATTAATAATACCTAGTAGTGCTCACCAAGTGTCAGCCACTATTTTAAGGAAACTATATGTATTAACTGATTTAATTTTCACAACAACTCTGTGAGGTGAGTAATTTTATCCCCATTTTATGGATGAGAAAACTGAGGCTCAGAAAGCTGAGCTTGCCCTAGGTCACAAAGCTACTAAGTGGCAGAGCTGGGATACAACCCAGGAAATATGATTCTAGAGCCTGGTTCTTAGCCAATGTTCTAGAAGGAAAGAGATGCTGACCCCAGCTGACCTGATCCACGGCATACACCATCATAGAGTTCCAAGTCCATAGTCTTTTTTCACTTTAATTGCAACACTTTCCTACCTGAGTCAACTTCACAATCATTACAGAAGAACAGCTGCTCAAGTTTGAGTATTGTACTTTCAAAATATGACACCAGTATTTAGAAGATGGTCACAGGGAGGCAGTATATTATAGCTAGGGGTACAGACCTAGGTGTCAAACAGACTTTAAGAAGCTGCCACTCGGCAAGCTACTTCTACCCAAGCTTCATAAAACAGAGATAACGGGACTTACCTCCTGGTGTTGTAGTGAAAATTTAACAGGTTAATATTGGTGTTTAACACAGAGCCTCACACATAGTAAGCACTCAAATAAGTGGTTGCTATTATAGTAAGTTAATATAAAATTATTTGAGCCATTCTCAAAACTCTGAATCAGAATTAACAGTGGATTTAGCACATCACAATACTGGTGGTAAATTGAACTGAATCGATTCTTTTATCAAATATATGTTCTAGGTATTATGCATGATCTTGTTTAATCCTCAGAACAAACCTAAAATTAAAGTGTGTCTATGCCCACTTTTAGATAGTAAATAAGCTTAGAGATTTTACTTGTCTGCTATCCTGACAACAGTAATTAGATGATTAATCAATTAACTAGATGTATCCCACAAAGCAGAATGAAAACCAGTAAGTGAAGAAATTATTTGTAAAACTTTTCTCTCTCTCAAATTGAGGAACTGAGAAGTTGCTGGACTGAAGTTCACTTTGTTTAGTGTTCGCTATAATTAGAGTGAAGCTACACCCAAAGAGAGTAGTTAGAATAGAGATGCTAAAGAGGAAAAATACTGCCCCCAAATACATGTCCAGCATGTACCAGGTGCTTCTGCTACTTCCATCAGAGCCATCAAGGAAAACAGCAGGGGCCAGGGTTAGGATAGGAGCTATCGGAGGGGACAGTCCAAGAGAAGAAGCTGGCAAGAACTCTGCCCTCAGGGGCTGGGGCTCCAGCTAGAGGGAGGTGAGACTGTGGTACTTAAAAAGTAGATTTACCTCAAATTAGCCTTACCTTCACCCAAACATCCTGTAGAGGTCAGTTTCTGTTCTAGTCAGAGAAACATACAGAAAAAGAGAAAATACATTTTATTAGTCTTTCACTGACCTCCTCCCTGGACCTTGACCTACTGCTATTCCCTAAATTGGAAATGCCTTAGTTACACAAAACAAAAGTACCTCCTGCTGAAGTAGGACACTGCTTCTTCTTTCTCTCTTAATGCAAGTAAAATGGTTGTCATTTGCTTAATATCCACTGTGTATAGGAAAAAAAATATTTATCAGTCTCATTTAAAGAACATGATTCAGCACTGATTACTTTATTCCACAATGACTGAAAAAAGAAGCTTTAAGTGAAAGAACAGAATTTCCTATTGCATTGGCCAACATACGAGCCAATATGGAGGATGTGGCAGATATAAAGTAATCATATATAAAACTTGATGCAAGCTCAATGATAAGGGTTCTGCTTACACAAGTGTGGAAAGAAGTGGAAAACAATCGACCCACATGTCAGCAAGAAATATAATTGAAAATATATTTATATTATCCCAAGAATATATATGACATTGTGTTCCACTATCCATTACCGGGCAGCACCCACTCTAACCATTTCTTCCATGTTTAGACTATACGACCTCTCTAGATAACTCGTTCCAACTTTTAACAATTGTCATATAAAGGTAAGCCTTTTTAAACTAACTTCATTCACTCATATGATATGACTGAAAGACCCAGAATGATGCGAAGCTCAACCAAGTTACTCCATAGACCCTGTTGATGGGATGGTGATTTCAGTGTATTTCCCTTTTCTCTGACCTTAGTGGAGATAGGAGAAATGCTTAGACAGAAACACTGGCAAAAGGGTTAGAGATGAGAGCAAGCTGATAAGGGACAAATGCAGAGTAGAACTGAGGAAGACAATAACATGAAATGACTCACTGTGCCCGAGGACAGTGTGATCTATTTTAGAAGAGAGCCAGTCACCAACAAAATGTGAATTGTAAAACAGAACTTGCTAAAGCATACACTCAGAAAATCTACTGCTTCTCTGCTTTCCTACTCAATTTCATTCAAAAAACTCCCAAATCAATCAATCTCTCTTTCTAACCCTGACCTCTCCAAGAGTTCCGATTCCACTCATATAACTATATAATTGTATTGGGTGGTGAGATGGAATATTCTTTCCCCATGATTCACTCTGTCCTTTCTTCATGGCTTTCCTGCTAGTATAGAAGGCATCTTTAGTAAGACCTAGAGAAAAGAACCATCATGGGCTGCCATCGTGACCCCTTGACGTTTTAGTATGGGAACTAATCAATATTAACAAGAAAAAGATGTTTATATGTCTTGCAGATTCTCCAGTGTCTTAGTCCAAGAATGTACAGAAAAGACCTGACATTGCCGGTGCAAGAAGGATTTAAAGAACCCTGGGGGAGAAGGTAGGGAACCCAATGGAAAAAGTAAGGTAGGTGATTGGTTAACAGCAGGACTCTCTGGTAATGGAATAGAATTGCCTGTTAGCTTTGGCAATAAAAGGTTTAAATTTGGATACCCAGGAAGCACCTCAAACTTTAAATTTCTAAAATTAAACTTCCCCAAGAACCAGCTTCTGCTGACTTCCTTGTTTGTTAAGGGTACACTTGTTCTCTCAAGCTCCAAACATGAGTCATCTTGCCTCATTCCTCACCCACCCTCATCATATCTAATTAAACACCAAGTCGGAACGGTTTTTTGTTCAGCACTTTTTTGCAGCTCTCTGCTGCTTTCTTTTCCCATTGCTTCATCTCTAATTTGGTTTTGACCTCACATTTGGCTCCCTGACTATAGCCCCTTGACTCTTCCAAACAATCCATCTGGCAGGTAGCTTCAGCTTTGAGTTTGGGCTCTGCCTTGATTGGGTCACTATTTTTATCAGAAGTATTTTGTGATTTTCCCCTGTCTGCTATACAAAGATATTCCAAGCTACTTCCAAATGCATCCTAAACTGCCTTTTAGTTTTACCTCCTCCTATTTTTCTGGGTACCAGTCATGCTGACTATAATCCTCCTCCTGGTACCACACGCTACTGCCTTAACTCCTGCCACTTCCTTTTCCTGTACTACAATCTCCCCAGCCCCAGCACATTTCAACCACCCCTACACACACACACATACACACACACACACACACACACACACACGTTTTGGCATCAGCTCAGATGTCCTCCACACCTTAAGTCTCACATCACATTTCCACAGATCCCCCATCAGAAGTTTTTCCTGTTCTCTCTTAGAGCCTTTATTTGCTGTAATTTGATAGGAAAACATATTGCTTTGTATTGTAATTGTTGTTTTTATTCAAGGATCTTCTTTCCCTGCTAAGGTCTCTGCTCTTGCAAGGAAGGAGTATGTCTAATTTGTCTTCTTATCCCCTCAGTGCCTCAAATAGTCCCCCTCATACCCTCATATACTGAGTGTTCAGGAACTATTTTATGTGAATAAATGCAGAAAAAAATGACTGTTCCAGATATATTGTTTCTAAAAACAGAGGTTTTCAAGCTTTAGAATGACACAGAATTACCTGTGATGCTTGCTCAGATATTCTGATTCAAAAGATATGGTCTGTTATAGAGAACAAACTGGTGGTTACCAGCAGGGAGAGGGAAGTGGGGAGGGACAATATAGAGGTAGGGGACTAAGAGGTTCAAACTATAAGGTATAAAATAAACTCCAAGGATATACTGTACAACACAGGGAATATAGCCAATATTTTATAACTATAAATGGATTATAAACTTTAAAATCTGTGAATCACTATAGTGTACACCTATAACTTACATAATACTGTACAGCAACTATACTTCAACTTTTAAAAAAATATATGATCTGAGACCCAAGAACATATATTTTAAATGTTTTTAAACTAAAACTCCCACCTCTTAGAGTAATGAAAATAAAAACAAAAATAAACAAATGGAACCTAATTAAACTCAAAAGCTTTTGCACAGCAAAGGAAACTATAAACAAGACGAAAAGACAACCCACAGCATGGGAGAAAGTATTTGCAAGTGAACCGACCAGCAAGGGATTAATCTCCAAGTTATACAAACATCTCATGCAGCTCAATATCAAAAAAAGAAACAGGTTAATCAAAAAAATGGGCAAAAGATCTAAATAGACATTTCTCCAAAGAAGGCATACAGATGGCCAAAAAGCACATGAAAAGATGCTCAACATCACTAATTATTAGAGAAATGCAAAGCAAAACTACAATGAGGTATCACCTCACACTGGTCAGAATGGCCATCATCAAAAATTCTACAAACAATAAATGCTGGAGAGGGTGTGGAGAAAAGGGAACCCTCCTACACTGTTGGTGGGAATGTAAATTGGTACAGCCACTATGGAGAACAGTATTGCGGTTCCTTAAAAAACTAAATATAGAACTACCATATGATCCAGCAATCCCACTCCTGGGCATATATCCAGAGAAAACCATAATTCGAAAAGATACATGCACTCCAATGTTCATTGCAGCACTATTTACAATAGCCAGGTCATGGAAGCAACCTAAATGCCCATCGACAGATGAATGGATAAAGATGTGGTACATATATACAATGGAATGTTACTCAGCCATAAAAAAAGAATGAAATAATGCCATTTGCAGCAACATGGATGGACCTAGAGATTGTCAAACTAAGTGAAGTAAGTCAGACAGAGAAAGACAAATATCATATGCTATCACTTATATGTGAAACTAAAAAGATGATACAAATGAACTTATTTACAAAGCAGAAACAGACTCACAGACTTTAAAAACAAACTTATGGTTACCAAAGGGGAAAGGTGGTGGGTGGGGGAGGGATAAATTAGGAGTTTGGGATTAACATATACATACTACTACACATAAAATAGATAATCAACAAGGACCTACTGTATAGCACAGGGAACTCTACTCAGTATTCTGTAATAACCAATATGGGAAAGGAATCTGAAAAAGAATGGATGTATATATATATATGTGTAACTGAAAAAAATTTTAAAAATAAAGGGGTAAAATGTTTAAAATAAATAAATAAATAACTCCATTAGCTTCCATGGAAAAAGGTGTTGTGTATGTAGTTCATAGTCTGAGAGTTGAGATAGATTCCACATTAAGCTATCATTCTTTAAAAAAAGAAAAACAAAAAAAAACTGCACACCTCAACCTAGCAAAACAATTGATGTTCAATAATAGTAATAACAGGGCTTCCCTCGTGGTGCAGTGGTTAAGAATCCACCTGCCAATGCAGGGGACACAGGTTCGAGCCCTGGTCCAGGAAGATCCCACATGCTGTGGAGCAACTAAGCCCGTGCTCTACAACTACTGAGCCTGCACTCTAGAGACAATGAGCTACAACTATGGAGCCCATGTGCCACAACTACTGAAGTCCGTGCTCCACAACCACAGAAGCCACCACAACAAGAAGCCTGGGCACCTCAATGAAGCATAGCCCCCGCTTGCCGCAACTAGAGAAAGCTGGCGCACAGCAACGAAGAACCAATGCAACCAAAAATAAATAGATAAATAAATAAATTTATAATAATAGTAATAAAATGATAAGCTGATGTTTAATAATAACATATTAAACACAGATATTATTTGGAGTTAAATTTTATATATATATTTAAAAAAAAATTTTTTTTTTGCGGTACACGGGCCTCTCACTGTTGTGGCCTCTCCCGTCGCGGAGCACAGGCTCCGGACGCGCAGGCTCAGCGGCCATGGCTCACAGGCCCAGCCACTCCGCGGCATGTGGGATCTTCCCGGACCGGGGCACGAACCCGCGTCCCCTGCATGGGCAGGTGGACTCTCAACCACTGTGCCACCAGGGAAGCCCCTAAATTTTATATTTTAAGGATCATTTATTAGGTCAAGTAAATCAAGTAGGATAAAATTTCAGTTGGTAGTTTCTACTGATAATAGTTTGCATTCCAAGCAAAGAATAGTTCTTGAATATTTACTATAATGCACTACCAAAAAGTGCACAAAAATAACAATCTATTCCTTTACAGAAAGGCTTTTGTTTGCAACATAAATTTTTGTGGCTCCCCAAAATTAAAAGAAAAAAGAAAAAAGAAAAAACTTGTACTTTAAAATTGTACAATAGTAGATAGTAAAAAGAAAAATGATTTCCCCTAATTTATAATAGAACAGAAACTTGACTTTGCCTATTTGCACTCTGGCCTCATCTTGCTTTTCTGCAACAATTTCCCATCTATGTCAAGTTCACCTGCACTTTGGAACCCTTGCCACAGAGTCAGTCTTCTTTAGGGAAGACTTCCCTGCTCACTAGTTCTTAGGGAAGACGCTGTTAGTGCAAGGAGATTAAGTAAACAGAGAAAAATGGAACTTTTCCTTCCATAAGAAGTCCATGAATTCAGAGGAAACTATTTTTTCTATAGAATTTAGAGATGGACAATGTGAATTACATAAAATTTTAAATTTTAATACAGGGAGGATGAAGGGTAAGCTGGGACGAAGTGAGAGAGTGGCATGGACATATATACACTACCAAATGTAAAAGAGATAGCTAGTGGGAAGCAGCTGCATCACACAGGGAGATCAGCCCAGTGCTTTG
The DNA here is from genome assembly GCF_059928025.1 of Delphinapterus leucas. Classification (NCBI taxonomy): domain Eukaryota; kingdom Metazoa; phylum Chordata; class Mammalia; order Artiodactyla; family Monodontidae; genus Delphinapterus; species Delphinapterus leucas. The sequence continues at coordinate 74,710,080 of NC_143131.1, read as the reverse complement.
TGACCACCTAGAGGGGTGGGATAGGGAGAGTGGGAGGGAGACGCAAGAGGGAGGGGATATGGGGATATATGTATACTTACAGCTAATTCACTTTGTTATATAGCAGAAACTAACACACCACTGTAAAGCAATTATACTCCAATAAAGATGCTAAATTTTTTTTATTTTAGCAATTTAATGTTAATACAACTAACTTTGTGTTCAAAGATTTAGTAACAATTTTTTTTTTTTTTTGGTAGCACTGTGGGCATGTGGGATCTTAGTTCCCGGACCAGGGACGGAACCCATGCCGCCTTCAGTGGAAGCGCCAAGTCCTAACCATTGGACCACCAGGGAATTCCCTAGTCACAATATTTTTAATAGCAAAGTAACTATAGACTAAATGTCTAAAAGTAAAAGATTGGTAAAGTAAAATATAATTCATTAATAAATCAGAATAGTATATAATCACTAAAAGTAATGCTATATAAATGTATTCAGTGAAATAATATAAAAAATTTTGAGAAGCAGGTTAAAAAATACTGTATATAATATTATAACATTTTACAAGACACACATAATCATGGAAGATAAACACTGGAAAGACATTCACCAAAATGTCAATCACGGTTATTTCTGGCTTTGGGGGTTATTGTTGATTTTTTTTTATTTTGTTCTTAATACCTTATATATTTTATACATCACCTATAATAAATGTAATATTTTTTTACCAGTCAAAAAAGGAAAGGAAAGAAAAGTCTGGATTCTAGTGATAGCTGGGTCACCTTGAGCAAGTCGCTTAACTCACCCAACTACAGTTAGTTACTTCATCTAAAAAAGTGGGCCAATAATTGTACCAACTTTACAAGGTGAAGTAATAATTAAAATAAATGAGGGCTTCCCTGGTGGTGCCGTGGTTGAGAGTCCGCCTGCCGATGCAGGGGACGCGGGTTCGTGCCCCGGTCTGGGAAGATCCCACATGCCGTGGAGCAGCTGGGCCCGTGAGCCATGGCCGCTGAGCCTGCGCGTCCGGAGCCTGTGCTCCGCGACGGGAGAGGCCACACCAGTGAGAGGCCCGCGTACCGCAAAAAAAAATAATAATAATAATTAAAATAAATGATATAATAAATGTAAAATTCTTAGCACTGGTACATGATAAATAGGAGTTTGAAAAGACCAGCTAAAGAGGTTCTATAGGAATTTCAAGTTTTTCCCTTTTTTTATTCTTCATCATTTTAACCATCAAGCCAGTCTACCCTTGAGTTCAAACTCTCATAAATCAGATAATTGTTTCAGTAACTTGTGGGGGGTTGTTCAACCAACGAACATAACTATGGCTGTGGCTCAAGTTGATATTTTCCACCAGCTGCATTACACATTGGTGGTTTCAATAAATTGCCATAATGGTCAACAGGGGAAAGAAAAGAATTATCTTCCAAATCCATACTCTTTGGGAATTCTGCAAAGGAAACACATAATTACTAGAATTTGGCTGGCATATTGAAACTAGTGCATTAAGAAAAGTCATGGGACTTCTAAAGACAGAAAATGGTCCAGACCTCAGGTTTGTATGTCATCAAATAAAAATAAATCTTTTAAGCAAAAGTACTCTAATGAAGCCATGTTTTACTTCTGGGTATACTTTAGTCATTTTAACTGGGAAAAAAATGTATTATTATTCTGTATAATTATTATATTTTCATTTTTCTTGGAGGTATGTATCACCATTAATCAGGTAATAATCTGATTGAAAACATTCACAAGTTCAGAGATACACTCATTGCTTCCTTCATTCTTTAACCCAACAAATATTAATTGATCACTTAGTATATGCCATTCACTATGTAGATGCTGAGGACACAAGGAAGGTCTCTTATGAAGCATAAAGCATAGTGGGGGAAAATTATTCAAATAAGTACACAAATAAATATATAATTGTAATTGATGCTACAAAAGCAAGGTAATACACTACCAGATGAAGAATTAGAAACATCAAATTTTTAAGATGCTGAGGGTTCTGTACCCCAGTATAGATATTTCTCTCATTCCCTTCCCCTCTTCTCTCTCTCTCTCTCTCTCTCTCTCTCTTTCAATGCCCATCATGGCATATCCATACCCACGCTTTAAATTAGTCAGTTGAAAATGTTACAGATGCATAGTAGTTTTCGGGGGCTGCCATAACAAAACACCTCAGACTGGTGTCTTAAACAAGACAATTTCTTTTTCCCACGGTTTCAGAGGCTGGAAGTCCAAGTTCAAGGTTTGGGCAGGATTGGTTTCCTCTGAGGCCTCTCTCCTTGGCTTGCAGATGGCCACCCTCCTGCAATCTCTTAGCATGGTTTTCCCTCTGTGCGTGTCGCCCCTGGCATTACCTTTTCTCATGAGGACACAAAGTTAGATTAGGACCACACCCTAAAGGCCTCATTTTAAGGTAATCACCTATTTTAAAAAACCTTATTTTCAAATACAGTTATATGCTGAGGTACTGAGAGATGAGATTTCAACATAAAAATTGGGTGGGGGGGGGGACAAAATTCAGCCCACAACAGGGTGTTAGGGGGCAAGGCTACCACATATGGTTGTGTCAGTTATGCATTATACAACAGCAAAATGTGTTACCCACATTACAGTTATCACAAATTTGTGTATTTTTTAATGGAAAATTTTCCTGCAGGAAATTTTATAACTGAAATCTTCTGGGAGGAAGGTTTACCTATTTCTGATTTCCACAGAGGACCTTTGGGCTAGCCTTGTTGCTTTGTGGTAGGAAATCCTTCCACTTGGAGGGAGATCCCCTAGAGTAATTCTCCTAGCCTCTGTGTGCCCCTCCCTCCAGACTCCTCCCTTGAAGAGTGATTTGTTTTGAACAATTAATTTAGGAGCTCCATGAAGGTCACATAACAGAGGCAGTGTGGGGTAGGGTTAAACATCTAGCTTCTAGAATAAGATGACCTGAGCTTATACCCCAGTCCTACCACTGTGTGACTATAGGCCTTATTTAACATATGTGTGCTTAGAATTCCTCATCTCTAAAATAAAAATGATAAATGTACTTACTTTTTAGGGTTGTTGTAGGAATTCAAAAAGACTATAGCTATTTATACAGTGCTTTGTATAAATAAATATATAACAAAAGGCTGCTGTTACTACTTCTGCATAGTTTCGGGATTACCCTTCCAACTCCGTTCGCAAAAGCTGAGGAGGAACAGATGAGGGCCACACTGACAATGATTTGAATGTAGTTCCAAGGCGGCTGCAACTATGCTCCACTACATATCAATGCCAAGCAGAGTTCCTGGCATGGAGAAAATATTCTAGACTTGTCAAATGAATGAAGTTCCTAAAGGAATCAAGGCCAGACTACAGAATTCCAATCTACACTGGAGAGTGGGGCTTTCACCTCGTTAGCCTGTATCCTCTAAACAGCTTAGTATGATATCTTGTTTCTCGTAGGTACCAGAATATTGACTGGGCTGCTATAAGGTTAACTAAACCTAAGATACATTAATATAGCTTTTTTGGTGGTGGGGGGGGATTTTTCTCCACGATATATATATATATATATATTTTTTTTTATTTTTTTTTTTTTTTTGCGGTACGCAGGCCTCTCACTGTTGTGGCCTCTCCCATGGTGGAGCATAGGCTCCGGACGCGCAGGCTCAGCGGCCATGGCTCACGGGCCCAGCCGCTCCACGGCATGTGGGATCTTCCCAGACCGGGGCACGAACCCGTGTCCCCTGCATCGGCAGGCAGACTCTCAACCACTGTGCCACCAAGGATGCCCCTCCATGATATTTTTTTATTAGTTAGCTATTTTATACATATTAGTGTATATATGTCAATCTCAATCTCCCAATTCATCCCACCACCACCAACCCCCGCTTTCCCCCCTTGGTGTCCATACATCTGTTCTCTACATCTGTGTCTATTTCTGCCTTGCAAACTGGTTCATCTGTACCATTTTCCTAGATTCCATATATATGCGTTAATAGACGATATCTGTTTTTATCTTTCTAACTTACTTCACTCTGTATGACAGTCTCTAGGTCCACCCATGTCTCTACAAATGACCCAATTTCATTCCTTTTTATGGCTGAGTAATATTCCATTGTATATATGTACCACATCTTTATCCAGTCATCTGTTGATGGGCATTTAGGTTGCTTCCATGACCTGGCTATTGTAAATAGTGCTGCAATGAACATTGGGTTGCATGTGTCTTTTTGAATTATGGTTTTCTCTGGATATATGCCCAGTAGTGGGATTGCTGGGTCATATGGTAGTTCTATTTTTAGTTTTTTAAGGACCCTCCATACTGTTCTCCACAGTAGCTCTATCAATTTACATTCCCACCAACAGTGCAAGAGGGTTTCCTTTTCTCCACACCCTCTCCAACATTTGTTGTTTGTAGATCTTCTGATGATGTCCATTATAACTGGTGCGAGGTGACAACTCATTGTAGTTTTGCTTTGCATTTCTCTAATAATGAGTGATGTTGAGCAGCTTTTCATGTGTCTCTTGGCCATCAGTATGTCTTCTTTGGAGAAATGTCTATTTAGGTCTTCTGCCCATGTTCTGATTGGGTTGTTTGTTTTTTTGATATTGAGCTGCGTGAGTTATTTATATATTTTGGAGATTAATCCTTTGTCCGTTGATTTGTTTGCAAATATTTTCTCCCATTCTGAGGGTTGTCTTTTTGTCTTGTTTGTAGTTTGCTTTGCAAAAGCTTTTAAGTTTAATTAGGTCCCATTTGTTTATTTTTGTTTTTATTTCCATTACTCTGGGAGGTGGGTCAAAAAAGATCTTGCTGTGAATGTCAAAGAGTGCTCTCCCTATGTTTTCCTCTACGAGTTTTATAGTGTATAGTCTTACATTTACGTCTTTAATACATTTTGAGTTTATTTTTGTGTACGGTGTTAAGGAGCATTCTAATTTCATTCTTTTACATGTAGCTGTCCAGTTTTCCCAGCACAACTTACTGAAGAGACTGTCTTTTCTCCATGGTATATCCTTGCCTCCTTTGTCATACATTAGTCAACCATAGCTGCATGGGTTTATCTCTGGGCTTTCTATCCTGTTCCTTTGATCTATATTTCTAATTTTGTGCCAGTACCATATTGTCTTGATTACTGTAGCTTTGTACTATAGTGTGAAGTCAGGGAGTCTGATTCCTCCAGCTCCATTTTTTATTTTTTTTCCCCTCAAGACTGCTTTGGCTATGCAGGGTCTTTTGTGTCTCCATACAAATTTTAAGATGTTTTGTTCCAGTTCTGTAAAAAATGCCATTGGTAATTTGATAGAGATTGCATTGAATCTGTATATTGCTCTGGATAGTATAGTCATTTTCACAATATTGAGCCTTCCAATTCAAGAACATGGTATATCTCTCCATCTGTTTGTGTCATCTTTGATTTCTTTCATCAGTGTCTTATAGTTTTCTGCATACAGGTCTTTACCTTCTTAAGTAGGCTTATTCCTAGGTATTTTATTCTTTTTGTTGCAGTGGTGAATGGGATTGTTTCCTTAATTTCACTTTCTGATCTTTCATTGTTAGTGTATAGGAACGCAAGAGATTTCTGTGCATTAATTTTGTATCCTGCAAATTCATTGATTAGTTCTAGTAGTTTTCTGGTGGCGTCTTTAGGATTCTCTATGTAGAGTATCATGTCATCTGCAAACAGTGACAGTTTTACTTCTTCTTTTCCAATTTGGATTCCTTTTATTTCTTTTTATTCTCTGATTGCCGTGGCTAGGACTTCCAAAACTATGTTGAATAATAGTGGTGAGAGTGGACATCCTTGTCTTGTTCCTGATCTTAGAGGAAATGCTTTCCACTTTTCACCATTGAGAATGATGTTTGCTGTGGGTTTGTCATATACGGCCTTTATTATGTTGAGGTAGGTTCCCTCTATGCCCACTTTCTGGAGAGTTTTTATCATAAATGGTTGTTGAATTTTGTCAAAAGCTTTTGCTGCATCTATTGAGATGATCATGTGGTTTTTATTCTTCAACTTGTTAACATGGTGTATCACACTGATTGATTTGTGTATATTGAAGAATCCTTGCATCCCTGGGATAAATCCCACTTGATCATGGTGCATGATCCTTTTAATGTGTTGTTGGATTATGTTTGCTTGTACATTGTTGAGGATTTTTGCATCTATATTCATCAGTGATATTGGTCTGTAATTTTCTTTTTTTGTAGTATTTTTGTCTGGTTTTGGTATCAGGTGGTCTTGTAGAATGAGTTTGGGAGTGTTCCTTCCTCTGCAATTTTTTGGAAGAGTTTAAGAAGGATCGGTGTTAGCTCTTCTCTAAATGTTTGATAGAATTCACCTGTGAAGCCATCTCGTCCTGGACTTTCGTTTGCTGGATGATTTTTAATCACAGTTTCATTACTTGTGTTTGGCCTGTTCATATTTTCCATTTCTTCCTGGTTCAGTCTTGGAAGGTTATACCTTTCTAAGACTTGGTCCATTTCTTCCAGGTTTTCCATTTTATTGGCATAGAGTTGCTTGTAGTAGTCTCTTACATTAATATAGTTTTTAACACTGTTCCTTTCCTGGGTAATTTTTCCTTAAGAGGAGAAGGGCTCCTTGATTCTGGAGATGGATGGTGTTGAGGGTGGCACAATAGTGTGAACGCACTTAATGCTGCCAAACTGAGTGAACTGCACCCTTAAAAATAATTAAAATTGTATATTTCATGTTACGTAGATTTTGCCACAATTTTTTTTTTAAATGTCCATATTTTTACCACATTTTTGCCATGGTAAGAAGAAAGGGAAGTTGTGCTACTGAAACACAAGGCTGTTTTGAGAATGGAGTGAGATGCCAGAGTGCCTGGCACAGGGCAGAAGCTCGATAAAGTTAGTTCCCTTTTCCAATAGTGCTAGGTCATAGCTGCCCCTGATTGTGACAAGTCACCCAGAATGCCTGCAGTTCCTATTGCCAGATAAAAAGTTTCCTCTGGGGGAAAAAAAATCTCTAACTCTTGTAGTGCTTCATGTCCTGATACTGCAGATGGCAGAGACAGCAGCTCTGGAAGAAACCCTACAGCTTGGTCTCTATTATAATCAATTCTAATCACAAATTACAAAGTATCAAAGGAAATGCTTGAGACTATTAAAAGAAGATATGCCATTTACTATCCATTTTGGATAGGCATCTGTAACATTTGTTTCAAAATAACGATTTTTTTTTCAATTACAGCTCTAGTGAGTTTATATGCTTCATTATAAAGTAATTCTGTAGGAGTTGAGGGATTAGAAAGTAAAGTCATTAACTCTTTCTTCAGAGAAAAACCACAATAACCCACAAAGAAAGAATGAAAGATATAAATAAGAATTTCATATTTAATAGACAGCCAATATTTTATTTTAAAAGATATATTTCTATTCACCTACTAATCAGTCTCCTTGAATTTGACTATTTTTTTTAAATCAATGTATTCTTGACTGAGTTTAAATAAATCAAGACATATTCCTGAGAACTTGGCAAGAGCATCAATGATTTTACATCTGGCATCACACACCAGCTGCATGTTGAGGGAATGAAAGTTTCTCTGTTTCTTTACCTTGCTTCATTAGTGAATATGTGGTGATGCGTGCATTACCACGTGTGTGCAGGCTCAGCTCCCCATATGGAGAGGTATACAGCAATGTCACAAAACCCATGCATCATTTGCTATGATGCTGAACTTTCAAAAATAATAAGATGATACTTTCTGGAAATATTTTTATCCATAAATGAACATATGTTTCTTACCAATAGAGCTATGTGCTTAATACATATTGGTAGAACCTGTTGCAAAAGTCTAATGGAGAAATACTTTAGCTGTCACAGTTGAACATATGTACGGTATGGTATCCATCTTCAAGTCATCATACAGCAAAAAACAATAATTTCCTTGCCAAATCTGTGTCCAACACATTCTCTACTTAGTTCTTGACAACTATACTACTTACTGTAAAAATATCTGCACTGTGAGCTGTATGGTTATCTAATTAAAGAAATCTTTACAATGTCCTCAGTCTCTACAGGTATTTATTTGCCTTATATTTGCACATTGTATGTTGAACAAACATGTCTTTGTATTAGTTATACGCTGTGTAACAAGTTACCCCCAAAACGTAATGGCTTAAAACACAATAATAACTTCCTATCTCAAGGTTCCAGTGGGTCAGGAAATCAGAAGTGGCTTGGCTGGGCAGTTACAGCTCAAGATCTCTCATGAGGTTGCAGTTTAGGTGCCAGCACTGTTAGCATTTTACGATTTGACTGCAGCGGGAGGATCTGCTTCCAAGGCGATTCACTCAGGTGACTGGCAAGTTGGTGCTAACCCTTTTGACAAGAGGTATCAGTCCCTTTGATGTGAAACTCTAGAAAGCTCCTTGAATGTCCTCATGACATGAGAGCTGGATTCCCCAATGCCTGATCCAAGAGCACAAGGCACAAGAGGCACAGTTTTTTACAACCTACCTTTGGGAGTCACACGCCATCACTTCTGCCATATGCTAACGGTCACACAAACCAAACCCAGCTTAATATGGGAGGGGACTACACAAGGGCTTCAATACCAGAGGTGAGGCTATTTGAGGGCCATCTTGAAGGATGGTTACCACACTGAAATTTTATTTTCAAATTTTTAAGCTTCCATTGTACATACACTTTTATTTGGTTGAAATCTGATTTTGCACATGTTCACTTTTCTGTCTTGGCTGAGCATTAAAATGGCATAAAGGTAAAAATAGAGGTTCTCAACCATAATAATTTAATCAATCTAAAAATTACAAGCATATCCACATTTACCTGATGAAAAAAATGTATCTGATCTAAAAGCAAAGCTATTTATAATCCACTGAAAGCACTTACCTAATAACAAAAACAAAAATCACTTTGAGTCATTGGTTAAAATTATAGATAAGGAAACTAATAACTTGGAGAGATTTTGCTGTTTTATCTTATTCAATATTCCGAGGCAATATCAATCATTAATCTCAAAGTATATTTAAATTTTTAAAAAAAGCTTCTGCATATGTCTGATCTTCTGAAAGCTTTTAATTAATGACACATTAAGGGAAGGTAATGATCTTTATGGGCTTTTTAATCAATAAACAGGAAATATTCATGCAGAACTTACTGCTAAGCTATTTACAAAATCTCTGCCTTGGTACCCAGCCTCATTATTATCAAATATGTCTGAGCACCTGTTGCTTTAAGATACGCTAGGACATAAAAAAAACTAAGCCAAGGCCTTTGCCTTCAAGGTACTTACATATGGTTAGGTTGATAAGGCAGTTTAACACATACTTTAATACTAGACATCTTGCAATAAGTTTCATAAGAGAAGGGAAAAGTGCACTATGAGTTAGAAGAGAGAGAAATCAATTCTGCTCGGCAAACCCAGCAAAGCATTAGGGAATATTGGCATTGGAGCTGACTTTTTAAGGATGAGTAGATTTTAACATTGGGAGATTATAGGGTGGTTATTACAGTGAAAGGAGAACAAAATCAAAATGTAAATACAAGGAAATCATGACGCTACTAACACACATCAAACCTTGTCCAAAGTAGGAACACCCTCCTATCACCTCCATATTTCAGGGTAAGAGACCAGGTAGATTCTGCTCCTCAAATGATTATGTCCTTCTCCTCTTCCATCCTTCATCCAGTGCAACCTTGTCATTACCTTCTACTGGCTTTTTGGTTCGAATTTTCTGAGGCTGGTTTTCCTGCCAGTCCATCAGTACTATAATTTATACAATATACTCTCAGTGAGTTCTTTTCTGTTTTCTTTCCTGTTTTAATTAATCAGTGAGGGTTTCTCTACCGGATTTACATTTTAAACTCTTCTGATACAGCTAGTGTGTCAGATTGTATTTTTCAACATGGCAACAAAAATAGCCTGAGCTGAAGTCCCAGCCCTAGCCACCATCTGACTGCCATCGCAAGATTGATCTCAAGTGAGAAATGCCTAACTGAGCCCAGTCTACCCCACCACCACAGGAGGTAATAATGAACAGATTGTTGTTGTTTTAAGCCATTATGCCTTGGAGTGATTTGTTTCCTAACAGTAGATAGTTAAGAAGGATTCTGGCTCCCGGAACTGGGATGCTGTCGTTAACAAAATCCTAAGACATGCAGCATTGTCTATGGGACCAGGTTGTGAGCAGGAAATGGAAGAACACTGAGGAGACTGTTGGTGGAAAGCTAAAGAACCTCCATGAACGCGTTAGTGGCACCTGAGGGCCTTAAGGAGGCTGCCAGCAAGGGCTCAAGCAAAGTAAGGCCAATGTCACCGGAAGCAAGAGGAAACGGTGCACTTGTCATGAAGAGGTGCAAAGTTTGGCAACACTGTCACCTATGGTAAAGTGGAAAATGCAAAATGTACCTAATGAACTAGAAGATCTAGCTAAGGAGATTTTCAGGCAGGATACTGAAATTGCCACCTGGTTCCTTCTCCCTGCCAGTGATAAAATGCAAAAGGAAAGAGCTAAAGAATGAACTGTTAATATAGAGGCGCCAAGACTTGCTGGGTTTGAAAATAAAACGATTTCTTACTCCCAGCCTCTCTAGACAGCAAATGATTCTAAAATTAAAAGTAGCTTCTGGGCAGAGATGAAATCCAGTGCACTATCAGGAAAACACGGTCTAAAAATGAAACCGAGGGCACGACTAAAATGCTTTGTTAGGATTTTAGAAATATCTAAAATAGTACCTCATAGACCCCTTCAATCAGACCCAAAGCTTTTCAAGGCTCTTGAGAGCATGCCTTGAAGATCCTCTCAGTTGAATAATTGGGCCTATCGGAATCTTAAGGATGTCGTCCTACACCAGTGTCACACGAGCTCTGGTAAAGAAGAGTTTCGCTTGAAGAAATAGGATTATTATGTTTAAAGACACACAAACTCACAGTGTTTTTAAGAGAATTATTCTGGTGGAACCACTGCCATCTTAGAACGAAAAGAACAGATTAATACTAAATAAAAACAGGACTTTGAACCCCTACTATTTTATAGGCAGGAAGCAGGCTGAGAAGGCTTCTCAATTGCAAACTCAAGTTTTCTTATTGGAAAAGAAATTTTTTTAAAGGATGACTCAGGGCAGAACCAAGAGAACAGAAGGTGGATGGAGCCAGGAGCCAAGCAGGCGTACTGACTCAGGAAACAAGCTGTAAATCAGTGGCTGTCCCTCTTGTTTTAGCCTTGGGGCACTATCCCACAGCTGTATGTTGGGGTGCGGGAGGAAGGAAGTCTGTCCCTTTAGTTCATAGGTCTACAAACTGAGAGGAATGGGACTCAAGGAGATGTACCCGAGGAAACACATTCAAGAAGCTGCACCTGTACCTGAGCCTCACTTCCATGACAAGATCCTGGACTTTGAGCAAATGCCATCAAAGAGTGTGACTCAGTGGAAGGGGACAGAATAAGTGTATTTTGCACAAGGGAGGAATTTAAATTATTATGGCCAAAGGGTTGACTGCAACTGATAGTACTCTCCAGCATGACCACCATGAGACCTCCCATTACCGATTCTCTTACAATGTGACCTTGAGAGCTCACTTCTCCCACTGAGAGGGTACATGTTCCCTTCTCCTTAAATCTGGCAAGGTCTATGATTATGGCAGAAGTGATTCAATTTCAGAGCACAGGCTATAAAAGGTGATACTGTTTCCACCTGGGCCCCTTGGGATACTCCCTCTTGGAATCAGTCACCACAGCAGGAGGAAGAGGAAAGACCTCACTGAGAACCACATGAAGGTGTTCTGGTCAACAGCCCCAGCTGAGGTGACAGCCAAGAGCCAGCATCAACCTCCAGACACATGAGGGAGTGAGTTTGGAGATGACCTAGCCCCAGTCACTATCTGACCACTACTAAATGGACATCCCAAGTAAGAACCGCCTAGCTGAGCCCAACTACCCCAGAATCATGAGAGAGAAAACTAAAATTATTCCTGTTCTTTTAAGCCACTAAATTTTGGAACAATTTAATACATAGCAATAGAAAACTAGAAGTTACCTATTAAAATCATTTTTTAATGTCAGAAAGATTAAGTTAATATTAGAAACTTGTTTTTTGTTCCCTATAAGCATGTTTTTAAGGTAATGTCTTTCTTGTACAAACTTAAAAGTTTGCTTTTAAGGTGATGTCTTTCTCACATAAAATAAAAAGTTTATGAAGTCTGTTGTAGTGAATACGTGTTGCTCTTTGTCTTGTACCCTATCCTCCAGTTCAGGTAGGTTTGTGAGTGGTTCCCATGATTCAGGGAGTGCCAAGCAGCTGACCCACCATGCTGAGATAGTCTATCTTGAGAATGAACTGCTATGAATAGGTAAAAGTTAGGTTGCTATAACAAAGAGGCTCCAAAACACAGTTAGAGAAACAAAGAATTATTTTGCTCTCATGTAACAGTTCAGAAGTGCACATTCCGGGGCTGGCAAAGTGACTCTGCTGTACAAGGTTATCCAAGGATGCAGTCGTTTCATGCTCTTCCTCTATCATCTCCTAGGGTTATCTTCACCTGCATGGTCAACACTACTCACTAGTACTGTATTCACATTGTCACTTGTAGGAAGGGGCAAAGAGCAGTGAAAGGCAAGAAACTTCCTTTTTTAAATAGATTCCAAAGCTTCCACCCACTAATTCCGCTATCTTCCCATTGGCCAAAACTTAGAGCCACCCCTAGCTACAAGGAAGGCTAGGAAACATAGACTCTAGCTGAGCAGATATATATTCAGTTTTGGCACACAGACTCTAAGATGGCCCTATGATCCATTTTTCCTGGTTATTCACACCCTTGTATAATCCCCTCTGCTTGACGGTGGGCAGAACCTGTTTCTAACCAATAAAATATCGTAACAGTAATGGGATGCATGTGATTACGTATATGTGATTAGATTACTTAATATGGGAATGTCCATGATGCTAGGAGACTCTCCCTTGCTGGCTTCGAAGAAGCAAGCTTCCATGTTGTGAGCTACTGTATAGAGAGGGCCATATAACAAGGAAGTGAGGGCAGTCTCTGTCCAACAGCCAGCAAGGAAGTGAATGCTGCCAACAGCTACGAAATCTGATATGTCAGAACACAGAGAGTGGTTCCATCCGTGAAAGAGAGCAACAACAACATTGATACCAGAAGGCAAACTTAAGGCCTTTAGTGAAAGAACAATCACAGGGAACCAACCACTCAATCTGCCTGCCCAGCTCAAGTCATGGAGGTCAAATGACAATTAGCACATGAGCATACAACCCATGTAAAGGAGTGACAGTATGATTCGGATGCTGAACAGCACCAGAGTAACTGAGCCTGCGTTACCATTGCACAGTAGGAACAGACCTGCAAATCTGACTCCCCAGAACACAGACTGGATGAGCAATGTTAATGTTTCCCCAGAGACTCTCTTCTGTTTCCTGGGTAAGCTGACCAACCTTTCTGATTGATGCATTCTTTTCTGGCTATTCTTGCAAAGCAAATTTGCCAGGCAAGGCCACCAGGGACAGTTATGCGGATTATATGGATTACACAGTGTACAATGACCACAACCAACATCATCAACATTCATATGGATTTCATATATTTGTATATTATTATGACATTCATCCAACCAGGTGGAAGTCGCGTTCTGAGGAAGGTGTATGTCTTGTAGTAAATTACATAAAACTCTGTCTGGACTACTGGCATTCCTTGATTTATAGATGAATCATTCCAACTTCTGCTTCCATAGTCACATGACATTCTCTTGTGTCTGTGTCTGTGTCCTAATTTCCCTCTTCTTATAAGAACACCAGTCATTTGATCAAGGCCCACCCTAAACCAGTATGACCTCATTTAACTCGATTATATCTGCAAAGAACCTACTTCCAAATAATGTCACATTCACAGATACCAACAAGGGTAAGGATTTGAACATCTTTGTAGGGACACAATTCAACCCATAACAATATTAAGTCTTTATTTTCCTCCATGGACAATATAATCTAGTTTACCTAAAGAGAGTATATTCCTGTTATCAATAGGACTTTCACCTAACACTCAGCAAAATAATATTCCCGATTGATGGTGCTAAAAAATTTACCCACTTCATAGGCCCTGAACTATTTTTTTGTTTGTTTTTAACTGTCTAGTTCTCTGAAGCTTCTGAGTTTGCAACCTAGAGTCCATTTTTTGTAGGCTGGAATCACTCACATTTGTAAGGTGGCTACGTATGTATCTATATGTCCTCTTTTGTATTGTTCTTTAAATTTAACACTCAAAGAATAAATTTTATTTCAAACTTCTTAAAGGAAGTTACCACATAATAACTGCCACATACTGACAACAAGAGCTTTGTGTTGCTTTTAGATTAATATACAATGTTTCGGTGAGTGGAAGTTAATAGAGATGCAGATTTTACTACATTATGGAACAAATTTCTAACCATTAAAGTAATCTGAACATGGAATGGGGACTGCTCTAAAGTACTGAGTAGGCTTCTCCTGTAGGTGTTTATTCAGAGGATCAATAATTGCTATATCAAAGACTATATATTAGAGAGTGAACAGTGGCCGGCACTTAGTAAATGCTCAATAAATAACAGATGAAGCAATGATAGAGAGAAGGTTCTTCTGAGGGATCTCATCCAAATCCAAGATTCTGTCATTTTACCAGGCGTCCATTTGGAAGAAAGTCATTTAGTATCCCTAACGTTTGGGCACTTTGTATTTTTATTGATAATATTATTATTACTAACAATAATAGCTGCCAACCATTGAAAACTCATATTTCTAAGGCTTTATGCTAAGTGCCTCATGTTGTCTCATGTAAATACTTACATGAGTTAAGTATTATTATTCCACTTTACAGGTAAGGAAACTGAGGTTCACACTCTTTACATGGTATATGTAAGATCAATAAGCAGTAGGACACTTCACCATCTCCCCTGGGACACAGAGATGACTGACCAGAGGACAGGTACTTGGAGCTGTACTATAGGAGCGATTCTCAAAATGTGGTTCCCAGGCCAGTATGTCATTTTCACCTGGGAACTTATTTGATAAGCAAACACTGCAGCCCCATTGCTGACCTGCTGAACCAAAGCCTCTGGGACTGAGGCCCAGTAATCTGTATTTTAATAAACCTCCAGGTGACTCTTATATATGCACAAGTTTGCAAACCACTGTGCTAGGGAATAGGATTTCGCTCGTGCCAGCATTTCACCTCAGGAGGTACCTGTCCCCTGATACAAGTAACAACAAGTTGATTAGAAAGTCACTGTACTGGGAAAGCTAGAGAAAATGATTCATTTCTTCAATACCTACCAAAATGTCACAAAAGAAACCAGGCAAATAATCCATTGAGTGATCATGATTCACCACTCTCGGTAGCATCTATCTTCTATGTATATTGCTGTACAATCCACATTTGTTTTCTGACAGTTTCACTTGTTAACCAAAACCAAGAGTACTCACTATAAATGATGTAAAAATAGGACTTAAAATTAGTGAAACTTACCGTATCAGTTTGCAATGAATTTGGCTGAAAACAACATATGCCTAAGATAAACACATATTATTCACTCCAGTCAGATACTTTAAAGAAAAAAATTTTTTTAAGAATCCAGACTCTGATAATCAGTGGAATATTAAACACTGATGTCCTAAAATGAAAGGTTCATTATTCAAATATACTCATGAATTTGTTTAAAATGTGACAAATCCTACTACCCTTAATGCACTGGTAAATGTACATGCTAATGAGTTGGAAAAATGAAGAAAAAACAGTATACAAGATCACACCCAAATCCATCTGAAGCCATGATGCTTTGTTTCCCAGATTTCAAAACATGAATGTTTAACTTTACATTTCTCCTAACAAATAACCAATGTCCTTATCATTATATCATATAGAATCTATTTTCAAACTTTTTCTTTTCTTTAGAGATTGAGTACAGCAAAACAGGAAGAAGTATGTTAAAACAAACCCTTTTATTGAAGTAAAAGAAATGCAAGGCCTTTCACCATTAGTATTTAGAAGATAATCCCAAGAGGCAGATGAAGAAAGGTAGCTAAGCCATAGATAAAAGCAGGCTCCTGGCCACAGAACTTTACACCAATGTCAATGATGCTGGAGCGATGCCAGAACTCCTCAACCAACAAACATGAGTCACACAGGTTTACACAGGGAAAGGGCAGAGGGAGCAGGCTGGGATTCTATTCGCCATAGCTATGGGAGGTGACAGCAGATTTTCTCATCTTCGAGTGCTTGGGATAGTATCTCTTTATTAACACAACGATAACCCAGAGAAGATACTGTGATGATGGGGGTGGGGGGAACACCAGAGGAGCAAATTGTTTCAATTTAGTTCATACAGTTCTCTTTCCAACGTTGCTGGATTCAGAGACACCTAATTATATCACCACATGCTTTGAAAAGAACATTTTTTCACTGCATCTAAAACAAGCATATGGTGAAATATTTTTTCAGGGTTATCTTTTAAATGAAGTGAAGAAGAACTGATGTAGTATATAATACTTCTAATACATAAGAAGCTTGAAGACCTTTGAGATATAAAATCAGAATAGATGGATTAATAATTTTCTTGACATATTTTTGCATGTTTGATTAATTGGTGTCTTGAGACTATGTCATTTTATTTCAAGATTTGAATGTACATGGGTTAATTTCATAATGGATATCATTTTAATTGGATTTGAAATTGGGGTTTATGTCTCTGAGGATCTTGACTGGTCAGGGTAGTCAAAAGTATTAATTAATGCACCTCAGAACATTAACTTATTTTCTGAATGCCTTACGGTCTTCCTCAGTTCCTAGATTTGTGAAAGTTTTCCTCTCAGCACGAACTCATGCCCATACATTTGGATGTTATAAAAGATTAGTCAAACGTAAAATTATGAAAAAAAGTTTTTAAAAATTACCATAGGCCTTCTGTTGCTGATTTTTAAATTAGTTTTCTGAAAATCACTTGCAGTATCTAGGAAAAATTCAACTGTGTGTTTCTTGAACACCTAGATCTACTTTCTATCAAATACAAATGCATTGGCCAGTGTTATCAAATTAAGCCATTTAAACAATGATTGTTGTTGAACTGTTTTAGAAATATGTGTGTCAAAGTACATGTCAAGCAGGCTGGAGGTCAAAAAGCATGAGAATTAGTTGTGATCTTTCATTCACTGTTTTTGTAACCCTGGCCAACTTAACCTGTCTTTTTGTGTTGGGTTAACCTGTCCTTATTTGCAAAATAATGCTTCATTCTAACATGGCTATGGTTCACTGAAGTCTGGGTCTATGAAGCCCCCAGAGTGAAGAGCCTGTGTCTGTTTGCTGATTTTGTTGTACTGATTGAGAGACCTACCAGTCACTAAGGGACACGAAATACACCCTCTGCAGTGAGGTTTGGAGAAATTCTGTAACAATTTCAGGCCTAACAATGAACAGAAGTCATCCTTATAGTGCTCCTGTGCACATCAGCGGGTCCCAGTATATTCCCAGAAACCTCCTGAGGTAAGGCAGGTGGTCCAAGAATACCTTCCAGGAAATATGCAAGAGATCCTGCGCCCACTACCTTCCCATCACAAGAGTCTTGTTCCATGAGAAAGCATAGTCCTTAGAGAAATGCAAATCAGAACTACACTGATATATCACCTCACACCGGTCAGAATGGCCATCATCAAAAAATCTACAAACAATAAATGCTGGAGAGGGTTTGGAGAAAAGGGAACCCTCTTGCACTCTTCGTGGGAATGTAAATTGATACAGCCACTATGGAGAACAGTATGGAGGTTCCTTAAAAAACTAAAAATAGAACTACCATATGACCCAGCAGTCCCACTTCTGGGCATGTACCCTGAGAAAACCATAATTCAAAAAGAGTCATGTACCACAATGTTCATTGCAGCACTATTCACAATAGCCAGGACAAGTGTCCATCAACAGATGAATAGATGAAGAAGATGTGGCACATATATACAATGGAATATTACTCAGCCATAAAAAGAAACGAAATTGAGTTATTTGTAGTGAGGTGGATGGACCTAGAGTCTGTCATACAGAGTGAAGTAAGTCAGGAAGAGAAAAACAAATACCGTATGCTAACACATATATATGGAATCTAAAAAAAAAAAAAAATGGTTCTGATGAACCTAGGGGCAGGACATGAATAAAGACACAGATGTAGAGAAAGAACTTGAGGACACAGGGAGGGGGAAGGGTAAGCTGGGACGAAGTGAGAGAGTAGCATTGACATATACACACTACCAAATGTAAAACAGATAGCTAGTGGGAAGTAGCTGCATAGCACAGGGAGATCAGCTCAGTGCTTTGTGACCACCTAGAAGGGTGGGATAGGGAGGGTGGGAGGGAGACGCAAGAGGGAGGGGATATGGGGATATATGTGTACATATACTTGATTCACTTTGTTATACGGCAGAAACTAATTGTAAAGCAATTATACTCCAATAAAGATGTTAAAAAGAAAAAGAAAAAAAGAAAGCATAGTCCTTTAGGTACATTGCCCTCTGTTTGGTTTTCTTACTTTGTGTGGGTGATTAAAGACTCTCATGTCATTTCGAACCAGAAGGAGGCAAAGCCTCACAGGTATTTGATATGATCTACAAGGTCCAGCATGATTTGGCCACTTGCCTACCTCTAACTCCCCCTGCCTTGGCAAACAGTGGGACTCCCCCAGCCCTCGCTGCTCCAGGTGGACCAGCCACTTCGCCTCCTGCCCCAGGGCCCCGGCACCTGCAGCTCCCTCTGGAAGGCTCCAGTCTCATGCTCCATGGGCCCACACACACAGTCTTGACCAAGTAAGTCATTCCAATCTCTGTTAAAGTATCATTTTTTCAGGGAAACTTTCCATAACCCCCCAGTCTAGGTCAAGTTTGTTTATGAACTCTAAAGGATTATGATCCTTTCCTTCAATTATCTACATTTGCAATTATGCATTCATGATAGGATTATTTCAATAATGTCTGTGTCCGCAACTCAGTGGTAACATCCATTAGAGTGTGTACTTTGAACCTTTTGCTCACCAGTTCTATCACTCAAATTCATGGGTGCAAGACACCAATTATGACTGATTTACAACACAGGAGACATAAGGGTTAAAACCTACATCAGGCACCAAGCTGCCTGGATTTGAATACTGACTCTGCCATCTATTACCTCTGTGGCCTTGGACAGTGTCCTTATTTTCCATGTGCCTTAGCTTTCTCATGTGTAAAATGGGGATTATAAGAGGATCTACCTATTAGAACTGTAGTGAGGATTAAATGAGTTTATTCATCTAAAGCACTTAGTAAGAACAGAACAAAGCAAACGTTAAACATCCAATAAATTTTGACTATTCTTATTTAAGCAGAAAATAAATGTATTAATACCAATTTTAAAGGTTATTTATGTAATAATGAAAAGTTACTAAAAGGTTATTGGGTAATACTTGATGTTTCTAGAAAAGGGAAAACTATAGGAATAGAAAACAGATTAGGGTTTGGGAGTGGCTGAGGGGTGACGACAATGGTGGGTACATAACTTTATACATTGTCAAAATCCATAGAACTGTCTACCACGAAGAATGAATTCATTGCATGTAAATTTAAAAAATGAAAGGTTACTTGAAAGCTCATATAATCACTATATTTTTGGAGAACTAGATCTAGAACTGAGCAGAAATTTTAAAAGGCCAGTCAATATTGAGGACCACAGCCCAAATCAGTTCCGTGTGGACAAGGAACCACTATTTCTGGAGACTGGATGCCAGAGACCACAGCACCGCCATCATCTGGGGCATGGAACATGCAAAGCTCCATCAGGATTCACTACCCTTGCTACCCCTACAGCCCCTGGAAACTGGATATGAACACTTCATAGCAACCACCTGCCAGATGAGAGGATTCGCTGTCCTGACTTCTCAGGCCAGTAGCTACCAATTCAATGTCTAATGTGGGTGCAAAAATTAGCTAAATCTAGATTATGAACACATATTTTAGCTGCAAGGGAGGCTGGATACACCAATGTTTCTGCTTTATAATTATGGGCAAATGCTACCCCAACAACATGAATAAGGTACAAAATTATCCTGAACGTAGGCATGGGTTCAGATGCTGGGCATTAAAACATAAAAACTAATACAAAATACAGATGTCAGTGATAGTTTTCAGTAAATACTTGTTGAATCAGATTTACAACAGAGAGCCGAAATTAGGCCTTTCAGAAGAGGAGTTCTTATTAACAAATAACTTTAATGGCTGCCATTTACTCCTGTCCAATTTAGTATAAACTAGAATTTAACAAGAAGCAGTATGTTATGGTGGAAAGGGAACTGAACCAGACGACCATAGATCTTGAATTCACTGACAAATGCCTGGACCCCCCTTAAGGCTTCACTCCTTTATCTATCAAATAAGCCCTACACAGAACTGTTATGAGAGTGAAATTAGGAGAAAAATACAAAAGTTTTTAAAACTCTAAAACCCTATATAAATGTAAGTTATAAAATAATACCACCCATTTAAAATGATTTAAATCTCCATGTGCTGAAATGGTAAGGTCTCCAAGATATATTTGCTGGCAAAGATGTTTTCCTTCTGCTTCACATCTCCATGTCAGCCCATGGGAGAGGGCATACTCCCACCTATGCTCCCAGGCCATCTCTCCACCCACTTCCCAGCTACTCTTCTGCCTCCTGTGAGAAGGGGAATTGTTAATGTTATTAGCCTGATGCTTGGATCAAATTTGACTAGTAGCAGGGCTACTATTGCTTAAAAGTAAGAATACCGGGCTTCCCTGGTGGCGCAGTGGTTGGGAGTCCGCCTGCCGATGCAGGGGACACGGGTTCGTGCCCCGATCTGGGAAGATCCCACATGCCGCGGAGCAGCTGGGCCCGTGAGCCATGGCTGCTGGGCCTGCGCGTCCGGAGCCTGTGCTCCGCAACGGGAGAGGCCACAACAGTGAGAGGCCGGCGTACCAAAAAAAAAAAAAAAAAAAAAGTAAGAATACCTTCCACTGGTTTTCTACTGCTACCTGTTCCTATGCTTTTGGTTCACAGAGCAGAGCCTAGCCTCAGAGGCAAGCCAGCACACCCAGCCATAGGCTGGCTAGGTAACTGGACTTAGGAAGCAAGGGGCAAGAATACCTGCTTAGACGGCTTGGCCTCTTCCTCTTGAACCACTGCCACTTCACAGGGAAACCTTCCTTCCAAAGATATGGGCACTTACCCAGCTAGTCTATCTTAGAAGTCATTACTTGTACTTTGCCCCCCTCCTCCCTGCCTCTCTGGGCGGGTGTTTACTAGTCAAGAGTCCTGGAGAGAAGATGGGCCAGTGGTAGGATTAGTATTAAAATTCCATCAAAAATTCCAGCAAAAATCTTTTAGAAGAAAGAAAGAAAAGCCTTAGAACAATATCTATATTATAATTCTGTTTCTGTCAAAATAAAAATGTCCCCAAATTCTGTGTATGTTCTTATGCAATTATGAAAATACTTTTTGAAAAGGTAAGAAAGGATGGAAACTAAATTCTTATCATGGCTGCTGTTCAAGAGGAGAATGGGCTGGAGGGAGTTAGAGGGAGAAAATGTAAAGAGAGATGTTGACTTTTTCCCTGTGTAGTTCTGTATATTGTTTGGATTTTTACAATGAGCATATATTCATATATTATGTGTGAGTGTTTCAAGGTTTTCTGCTTTATCATACATACAAAAATAACTTGCTGAATGTAAGAAATCTAAGGAACAACAAATCTCATACACAAAAGATTTGCTTAAGAAAATGTATGGCCTTATTTAAAACATAACCTTCTCTCCCCACAAAAAAAACTACAAGAACCATGAGAATTTGTGGGGAAAATCACTTTTAAAAAGATAATAAAAGATATAATACAAAATAATTCCTATTTTAAGTTTAACTCTTGGTTTGCTTAACTTGCCTGTCACCTCTGGGCCTTTCCTAGAACTAGACAATTAAACAATAGGTATTCTGAGGGATGGATGAAGGATTTTGAATTCTCTGAGTACAGAAGAGAGGATGTAGTTTGCCAGAGCAGGAACTGATTGTCTTCTGAAGGCAGGTGGTATGATTACCAAGTGCTATATATTATACATATGCACCTAGACATATAGCACACACACATACATATGTCTATTAACATAATTCACACAAAATATGTATAACAGAGCTTCCCAAAAGCAAGAGCCATAATTTAGCCATCTTTGTATCAGAGTACCCAGTGTAATAACCTGGCACGTTATGGTCAACACAAATATTCTGAGCTATGTAACAATATTTTAGCTACCATTGATTGAAGACTATGCTGGCCACTTAAATACACTGTCATTTAACCTACAACTTACTAGGTAGGTATTATGGCTTGAATTATGTTCCCCCAAAATTCATACATTGAAGTCCTAACCCCCAGTACTTCAGATATGATTCTATTTGGAGATAGGGTCTTTAAAGTGGTCATTAAGATAAAAATGAGGTCATGCAGGTGGGTCCTGATCCAATATGACTGGTGTCCTTATAAGAAGAGATTAGGACCCAAACACACACAGAAGCAACACCATGTGAAGCACTAGAGGATAACAGCCATCTACAAGCCAAGAAAAGGCCTTACTTGGACTTCCAGCCTCCAGGACTGTGAACAAAATTAATATCTGTGGTTTAAGCCAGTCTGTGGTGCTTGTTATGGCAGCTTGAGCAAACTAACATAGTAAGTAAATTATTTTACCCTACGACCTGATTCTTTTGAGATTTACTCAAGTCTGGACAGTGTAGCCCGATGGACTTGTAATGGATATGTTTTGACAACAGTACCCCGTTTTCTCTAAGGGTTTCTATTCCATGGAGTCCTTGTGGGTCTGCTAAGCAAAGGGTGAGCACATGATCAAGACTATGACATCCTAAGATCCTTCCCACTGCAGTTGGTCCAGGCGAGACTTCCGGACCAAGCATTCAATCAGCCTCGCTCTCTTAGGATCTGAAATCTGAGCAGTCACACAGGACAGAAGGAATTTGGAGCTGAGGCATTTCAAGTCTAGTGCCCTAAAGAGATTCTCCATGAGTTCTTACCATAGAGATCCCTGGAGCCACTCTGCTTGTTGACCTTCCCAAGGCCCTGAAGTTTCAACTCTTCCTCTTCTTCTGAACCAGTTCTTTCCCTTTTTTGGCCTAAGCTCAGTAAGGGACAGTCTTCGCTCCTTGAAGCCAAAAATACCTCAGTGATACACATATTATTTTGTACAATCAAGTCCTTCCCATGATAGTCTCTTAATAAATGAGTTAATTGTATATTCTTGGGCTCCTTCACGAAAAAAAGTTTGAAAATGCCTTGCAAAATAAAACTCTCCATAACACCTATCCAATGTCAGTAGGTGACAATGCCATTTCACAGATGAAAAAGGTCAAAGAACAGAGGCTAACATAAAAACAGAGTTTTGCAACATACCAACAGAACTTAATAAGAAAATCAGGGGCAAGAGAAAACAGTGCATGGCAAATTCGAATTACAGAAGTATAGAGTTTGCTCCGTAACTAGGTCGGAGTTTGTACCTGCAGTGCACTATGGCACACAGCTAACAAGGAGCTGGACAGCAAGTAAGCACAGGAGTTTTGCAACAATAACTTTACCCTACTGAACTCTCAACCCCCAGACCAGATGGTTTCCACAGAGACAATCTACATCATTACCAACGTGACTTAATAACATGACTTGGTAAAAGAATTTTAAAATCACTTTCAATAGCACTGTTTCCTGATATCCCTACACAAGAAATATGCAAAGTTCTGTCTATTTGCCAAAACAGTAATTTCCCACAATGAAAATTACTTATTCTGCATTTATTATTTATATCACTTGTACTTTGTTGGCATAAAGTTTATAAAAAATATATTCTCCCAATCCCCATCAGTCACAATTTCAAAATTGCCTAGTGCCAGGTAATACAATTAGATCTCAGAATTAACATAACTGTTTTCAGCTTAAATTTTAAAACATCAATACAGCTTTCATTTACTTTTCCATCCTCCTTCTATATTAGAAATTAAATTTCTTTAACTTTTTTCTAACACCTGGGAAATTTTTTACTTGCAGTTTCTGCTTTTCTTTATCCATCAAGGAACTGGTACCTCAGTTTTCAAAAGCTTTATAAGCCACAATCTAAACTGATTTCATCATTTATCTAACTGCGCATCATTCACCCTGCCAGCTTGTTAACCTCAGTTAGTAAGTATTAGGAATGGCCTTTTATATTCCAGTGAAGTAAGTCATCTACTAAGGTAGGTTAACCAACAGGATCAGCAGGAAAGCCTTATTATCGTGTACTATGCCCAAAGAAGTCTGCAGGTGTCCCCATCACCAGCCCCAGGGCTAATATGTATTTTGCCCAACTACAAATCTACAAATCAAAATCTCTCCTTTCCTCTCCCTCCCTTACTTCCTACCTTCCCCTCCTTTCCCCCCACCCCCTCCCCTTCTTCCTCCCTCTCTCCCTCCCAGTTTCTGAAGGTTTCCATCTCAATGTTCTGGATCAATCAATCCCTGCTCAACAAACTAGCTCCCAGACAGAGACAAACACAGGAAGAGAAAATGTTATGACTTAATGAGTTGCTAAAAACCTCCACGGTGCTTTTCCCTTTCTGTAACCGTTCACATTTCCCTCACATTCCCACACCAATAGCCACAGAAGTTTAAGGCCTGGTCTCTCTGGATCAACTCTGTTAAAATACCTACAGGTACCCTTGGTAAATTAGCATATGAATAGCCATTACCAAGGAAGGGGGTCTTGTGCTATTGGGATGAAAAACACAAGCAGTAAATACTATAGACCCAGACATTTAGCCCTGAAGTGATCCAGTCATCAGTAAAAGCACAGATTTAAAGGCAGGAGTGAAGGCATAGGAAAGTATAAAAAGTAAGTTATGATCCAGAAGGAGATAAGGAAAAGTCTGTTAAGGTGAATTTCTTCAATCAAAATGCAGGGGTATGGGCTTCCCTGGTGGCGCAGTGGTTGACAGTCCGCCTGCCGATGCAGGGGACGCGAGTTCGTGCCCCGGTCTGGGAGGATCCCACATGCCTCGGAGCGGCTGGGCCCGTGAGCCACAGCCGCTGAGCCTGCGCGTCCGGAGCCTGTGCTCCGCAACGGGAGAGGCCACAACAGTGGGAAGCCCGCGTACCGAAAAAAAAAAAAAAAAAAAAAAAAAGGCAGGGGCAGACCCACGGTTGCTTAATACAGACTTACAATTTTTTTTCAATTTTTTTAAATTGGCACAAAAGTGAATATTTATTTAGAATGAGAAAATAAATAACAATGAATTACTCATTTTTTTAAAGCTGACATATCTGACAGATTTTTAAGACTGTTTACTACATATTTTAATCTGTACACTCATTGACCATGTCTTTAAATGACAACAATTAGCTCATATTTTCTACAGAGAGAATAGAAAAGTAATTCAATCTTTCTTCTAGCATGGTTGGCAGATTTTTGCTTTTTATTACAAATAGATTCTAAACGTTTCTTTTACAACACCTAATACGGAATGTTGAGTAAATTTTTAGGTTTTTTTTTTTTCAAATTTGACAACTCTTCTCATTAAGTTTCTTTCATATATGACTGGTTTCTGGTTCTACACATTTCAAACCTTGTTTCTCTCCTCTGCCTATGTAGTTTCAGTGCCAAGAACACGTTCACATTGCAAATGCTCCTGGTCTTGCACCTTCAAATCCAGCTGCCACTGTAGACAGCAGTTCTACACAGGGACAATAGCTTTGGTTGTGAAACCACGTGTTAAATGGAGAACACACATCAGCAGCCATTTCCTTTCTATAACATTTCTCTGTAACCAAGTCACAAGATACAGAAGCATTAGAGTATCAAGCAAATCTACACCCGCTTTTTTTTAACATCTTTATCGGAGTATAATTGCTTTACAATGGTGTGTTAGTTTCTGCTTTATAACAAAGTGCATCAGTTATACATACACATATGTTCCCATATCTCCTCCCTCTTGCGTCTCCCTCCCACCCTCCCTATCCCACCCCTCTAGGTGGTCACAAAGCACAGACCTGATCTCCCTGTGCTATGCGGCTGCTTCCCACTAGCTATCTATTTTACATTTGGTAGTGTATATAAGTCCATGCCACTCTCTCACTTCGTCCCAGCTTACCCTTCCCCCTTCCCATGTCCTCAAGTCCATTCTCTATGTCTGCATCTTTATTCCTGTCCTGCCCCTAGGTTCTTCATAGCCATTTTTTTTTTTAGACTCCATATATATGTCTACACCTGCTTTTAAAATGTATGTTAAATGGAGTAAATCACATGAATTTGCCAATAATTTCCTCCTCACCAGAGCAGTTGCTTCTTGTGATTTGGCTTTCTTCCAGGCCTTTTTAGATAGCAGTGCTGACCATATTATCCTGTTATTCAGAAAGCTCAATGTAACATTAGATCATATTTATTTTCAATAATTAAATTCATACCCAGCTGCCAAACAAGAAAAGCATTCCTTCTAACGCCAACCAAAATCAGTTTTAAAAAGACATTGCTCACAAAGAGTGCATGTAATGAACCAGAATATCCTATATTTAAAGCCACACATAGCAACGTGGGCAACTCTGGATACATTAATTTGCAGGCAGTAGGGGGATGTCTTCCTATTCACTGTATTTCGTTCTTATAAAATGTAAAGTTATAAAATGTAACTTATAAATCTTATTAAAATGTAAAATGTAATGTTCTATCCTAAACAGTACTGAAGAATTGATCATCATTTCCAAAGTGCCTAATATAGAAGCTAGATTTAAAAACCATGAAATAAAAACAATAATTCCATAGAGTTAATTGAAAGCATCTATTCACACTATTCTTAGGATGGCTGTAAAATTTCTGGTTTGTGTCAAAATCATTTTATAAAATTGAAAAGCTAACTATAGCTTTTGTTACTCTGAATTTAACAGTTTACTACAACGTGGAGACCTAAAAATACTGCCTTATCACTCATTTAATCCTTTAGGAAATTCCTATAGAAAAAAGAAGTTTAGGAGTTCAAGACAAAATAAATGTTTTGAAACTCTGACTACAAGCAATAGTAAAATGTTGTTTAAAGGCAGCTGTTCTCAATCTTGGATCTTTGTTAGAATCACCTGGGGAACTTTTAAAACTCCTACTGTCCAGACCACACCCCAGACAAATTAATTAGGATTTCTATGTATAAGGCCCAGGCATCAGTCCCATGTGATTCTGATGTGCACTAAAAAGTGAGAACAACTGCATTACACTGTATTTGTAATGAGCTGGCAGGCAAGAGCAGACAAGAATATTTGCTGTGATTTAATTCAGAGGGAATGAATTTATCTAATGCAGTAAACCCCAACGAGATTCATAGAAAACCCACAAAACTTTTAAGAAAATTGTACTAACAGGAGCACCATTGACTTAGACTAAAGGGGACAAGGAAGAAGAGCCATAGTGCCACCAATGTTCTACAGAGGGTGGAAAGCAGGTTTAGTCTGCCCAACTACCACATGGGCCATGGAAAAGGAAGGATGATACAGAGGGCAGAACCAAAGATCTTAGAGTGTGGAGCCAAGAGCACAGAGACGTATAACCAGGGCAGAGCCAGGGCCTGATCAGGGAACTGGCAGCCTGTGCCAAGTTGGATTTCAGAATTGCTATTGATCAGGGGACTCATTTTCCACTGCTGCCATAACAAATTACCACAAATTTACTGAATTGAAACAACACAAATTTATGATCTTATAGTTCTCTAGATCAGAAATCAGGTGCAATTTTCACCAGACTAAAACCAAATGTTGGCAGGGCTCTCTGGAGGCTCTAAGACAGAATCTGTTTCCTGCTCATTCTGGTGTTTGGCAAAATTCAATAGCTTGAGATTATAGGAATGAGTTTCCTATTTTCTTGCCAGCTGTAAAAGGATGGCCATTTCCAGCTTCTGGAGGTCATCACATTCCTTAGCTCATGGCCTCCATTCTCCACCTTCAAAGCCAGCAGCAGCCTTTCTCTGACTCACTCTTCTTCCTCTTCCACTTCTAAGGACTCAGGTGGCTCAGGTGACCTGGAAAATCCAGAATAATCTTCCCATTTCAGGTCCTTTAACCTTAATCACACCTGCAAAGTCCCTTTTGCCATGTAAAGTAACATATTCACAGATTCTGGAGATTAGGACATAGACACCTTTGGGGGCCCTTTTTCTACTTACCATAATCACTAAGGGGTATAAGCCTTCTGTTCTCCCCCCCCCTTTTTTTTTAACTGAGCTTTTTTTTTTTTTAATTTATTTTTGGCTGCATTGGGTCTTTGTTGCTGCATGTGGGCTTTTTCTCTAGTTGCAGTGAGCAAGGGCTCCTCTTTGTTGCAGTGCGTGGGTTTTTCACTGCGGTGGCTTCTCTTGTTGTGGGGCATGGCCTCTAGGTGCACAGGCTTCGGTAGTTGTGGCTCACGGGTTCTAGAGCACAGGCTCAGTAGTTGTGGCACACGGGCTTGGTTGCTCCGTGGCATGTGGGACCTTCCCGGACCAGGGCTCGAATCCGCATCCCCTGCATTGGCAGATGGATTCTCAACCACTGCACTACCAGGGAAGCCCTTGTTCTCCCCCTTTTTAATGGAACATCTTCTGCAGTGATCCTATCTCTGTCTCACCAAGGTATGCTCGAGGGTGGGGAGGGTTAACAGTGTGGAAGAGGACAGATAATCAGTCTCTTTAATGAACAGGTCTTCAGAGCAACTGGATCTGAACTCAAGGAACTGTACCCAAGTTACCAAACGTGAGGAACCTCAGCCACATCTGGATCTGATTTAGATAAAGAGCTCCTGGATTATGAGCTGATGCTGTAGTAGAATGACATTTTAGAAAACCTTGGAAGGGGTACGTATATTTTGCAAGTGAGAGGGATATAAATTATCTGCAACCAAAAAGCAGACTGAGGTAGATTGAAGATGACAACAAATTCTTTATACTCCTCCCATTGAAACGTGGTCTACAGCCTCTCCCCTTGAATCTTATGACTCCTTTGACCAACAGAGTACAGCAGAAGTGATGCAGTGTGACTTCCCAGGCTACTTATTGTACCTGTCAATAAGACAATGCTCAGAAAACATGTGCTGAGTGAGTGGATAAACAAAAACCTACTCTGTGTAGAAGTCAGGGCAGAAGATTACTTTAAATATTAATAATGCATATAGTCACATAACCATTTATTGGAGACTTACTAGGTACCAGGCAGTATGCAAAGTGCCTTTATGAATGTATTATAATTGTATTATCTGCACTTTATAAATAAGAGCAGAGAGATTAAGTGATGTGAATAAAATCATGTGGTCAGTAAGTGGCTTAACTGGTATTCAATCCTGGATCCCTCTAACACCAGAGTCTCCTTGTTTGCCTTCTTCCTTCTTTCTTTTATTTCTTCTTAACTTCCTTTTTAAAGTTATTCATATAAACAGTAAAAAAAAAAAACCCACAAATAGTGTAAAAAGTGTACAGTGAAAAGTATGTCTCCCTTTCACCTCTGATTCTGGTCTCCCGTTCCCATCCTCAAAGAAAAATGTAGCCACTAGTTTCCCCTGTATTGTTCTAAATATATCCTCGGCATATACAAATATATGTATCTTTTTTTACACAAATGGTAGTATTTTAAATGCAACTTTAAAATGTATTTTAAACATAATTCAACTTTTTTTCATATAACCATGTCTCTAAAATTGTTAAACAATATACTACATTAACATATACACTAAAAAAGAGGTAAAAACTGGAAAATATCAAAGTAATTTGAGGCAGTATAATTGTTTAAACAATAAAACATTAATGTGGTGAAAACAAACAGAATACTTTATTCCTCAGGGTTTTTTTTTTTTTTTTAATTTATTTTTGGTTGTGTTGGGTCTTCATTGCTGTGCATGGGCTTTCTCTAGTTGTGCCGAGCGGGGGCTACTCCTCGTTGGGGTGCACGGGCTTCTCATTGCCCTGGCTTCTCTTGTTGCGGAGCATGGGTTCTAGGTGTGTGGGCTTAAGTAGTTGTGGTACGCAGGCTCAGTAGTTGTGGCTTGTGGGCTCTAGAGCACAGCCTCAGTAGTTGTGGCGCACGGGCTTAGCTGCTCCGCAGCATGTAGGATCTTCCCCAACCAGGGCTTGAACCCCTGTTCTTAACCACTGTGCCGCCAGGAAAGTCCCAGAGTTTTTTCATTAAGTCCTTAAACATGTGTTCTATTCCTTGAAACAGTTTAGGAGCATCAAATATTATGTTCATTAAGCAAATGAAAAAAAAAAACAGGCAATGTAACTTAAGTGGTAAAATTAAAGTTTTATTCAAGCAATAGACACCTACAGAATCTTAAAGGATAAATGGCAGGGGTTTAGGTCTGACACATTTAATTAATTTTAACTAACCACTAGGGAAAAAAATATGAGGGGTATACAAAGAACAAAATATGGACATCTTCCATAGAGCTATGAAATATTTCTTTTTAAACATTCTGAACCTATAGCTAATTATCATATGGAAAAAAATTATCTTGGCCACCTCTTATACTGAGTTTGCTTCCATCTATTATTGATGCAAAATAAAATTTGGACTGAAGTTCTCTGAAGAGGAAGCAGAAAAGTTTTGTTAGTATAAAAGAAGAAAATATAAATTTTACAAAAGATAAAAGGAAGATTTTGTAATATGAAAGATTAATTCAATACTTCAAGAATCACTCTCCTGGAACAGGCATTATGTTCAAAACTATGAGAAAATTATCAAACTGCATCTTTCAGGATAAATTTGGCCGATATATGTCATACAGAATAAAACTATCAATTAATAAAACCTGCATTTCCTTTAGTAGTAAGAAAAAAAAATGGCCCAAATGTTTGGTTAGAGATTTTTCATCAAACCTGAGTAGCTTACATATCAAAGTGACACCCTAAATAATATATATACACGAATAATTCACATTTGTCTTAGTTTGGATTCCCCCCAGAAGCACACTCTACAACAAGGATTCTAGTACAACTAGTTGATCTGGAAGGAGAACACAGGAAACAGTGTGGTGGAGTAGAAGTCAGTGAAGGGTGTTTTACTGAGGCAGTTAACACTGTGGGCAACCAGAGAGGTCTCTGACAGTCAGTATTGAACATGCCCAGTCGAGGGACAAGGGAGCCTGGGTATCTATCCATTAATAGTCACTGATGCAAAGCTACTCCCCAAAGGTGTTGATTTGTGGCTGTTTCCCACCTGCTGAGAACCCAGGCAAGGGGGCTCAGGCCCAGAGAAAGCCCTCAGACAGTGACAAGGACTTTGTACTACAGGGGTGGGTGGGACCTGATGGGATTTGGACAGTCTCTGCTATATTTCAGACCAAGGGTAGGCAAAGGTTTTCTGTAAAGGTCCAAAGAGTAAACTTCTAGGCTTTGTGGGCCATTATAATCCCTGTTGTAGCTGCTCAACTGGGCAGTTGTAGCACAAAAGTAGCCATAGACAATACATAGACAAATGAGCATGGCTGAGTCTCAATAAAACTTTAGGAACACTGAAATGTGAATTTCATGTAATTTTCATGTGTTAAAAAATATCATTCTTCTTTCAGTTTTTTTCAAACACTTAAAAATGCAAAAACTGGGCTTTCCTGGTGGCACAGTGGTTGAGAGCCCGCCTGCCGATGCAGGGGACATGGGTTCATGCCCCGGTCCGGGAGGATCCCACATGCCGCGGAGCAGCTGGGCCCGTGAGCCATGGCCGCTGAGCCTGCGCGTCCGGAGCCTGTGCTCCGCAACGGGAGAGGTCACAACAGAGGCCACAAAAAATGCAAAAACTATTCTTAGTGTGCAACCATACAAAAACAGGAGATAGGTTGTATTTGGCCCAGTGGCCACAGTTTGCCAACCCCTGTTTCAGACTATGAAGTTATTTAACAAACATTTATAAAATCCCACGGGAGATAACATTCAATTTGCAAGAATTTCATGTGATAGTATTTAATAACCAATCTAACACAAAAACTGCCCTAGTATTTTGAAAAACAGTGTATTGCCATTTTAGTCTACTGATCTATGTTGGAGTTACTAAATGAGTTATTAAATGTAGTGAACATGTACATGAAAATCCAAGTGATACAAACTGATCTCAGACTTGTCATTAACCTGTTCTTTTGTCAGAGTAATCTCCTGTCTGATGACTACCAAAAAAATACATGAATTAGTAAATCACAGACAGTTTTTCATCAGTCATAAGTGCATTGTGCTAATCTGCATATTTAAATCAGCTATGAAGTCTACGTAATGCAATCTAAATAAGCAAGTATGGAATGTCATTTTTATAGAAGGGGACTTAGGTGAACTGGTTGGAAGGTGGGGCTAGTCTTGGCCTATGTTTGCAAGATAACCATGTTATTTTTCTTTACACTGTAAATTTATGTGGGATTGATAAATAGGGAAGAAAGGCTGTAGATTACAGAAGGGTGTAAAGTCTTCTCCTCAAAGTGCCTCTTTATGCCAACACTACAGTAGGCAAAAGCATCAGAGAACCTAAGCTCAATCTTCCACAGAGAGGCATGTTACCTTGGGGAACCCATCTGACTTCACTGATCATCATTCATTTTGAAAACAGACATTAAACACCAACTGAAACTATGCAAAAAGCACCTTGCTAGATGCTGGAGATGGTCAGACACTGTCTTTTAAAAGTCCAAAATTTAATGGACAGATCACAACAATTCAACATGATAAGTGCTCAATTAAATGTGCACACAATGCAGTATAGGATATCAGAAGGGAAATTCACTAAGGAGCTTCACACAGATAATATGTGAGCTAATTCTTAAAGGGTAAGCATGGCATGGCACACTATGGGAAGACGTTTAGAATTTATCCTGCAGACAATAAAGAGATAAAAGGTCTCTGAGATGGAGTGTGACATGTGCTAAAGCACAGGCAGCAAAGGTGAAATAAGCAATCAGACTGAGAGACATATCTGAGCTAAAGTGGGCTGGACTTCCTTGATCAGATGTGGGATGAAGTAGAGCAGTAGTCCAGAGGACTCACATTGCTAGCTTGGTGGACTGGGTGAATTGTGTGCACTCTGATCTTGGTATACAGAAAGAACAAAGTTTGGGGAGAAAATAACAGCTTGGCTTTGAAAAAAGTATGTTTAAGTTACCTGTATTGTATTCAGAAGACTCACAGTAATAGCAGCCTAAAATTAAAAGAAATGTCTGGGATAATGGGTTAGGTTAGGAGACTCTAATCCATGGAGAGCGGTGAGAGAAAATAGAAGAGGCTGAAGACAAAATCCTGGTAGACACAAAAGTGTTCCTGTTCATAAAATGGATATCATTATGGGTCTTAAAGAAGCATTCTGAATGCACAGACAGGATTCAAGAAGTTCTACCAAAAATTATTTATTTGTTGACTAAGCGAATATTCATCGAATGCCTTCTAGGTACCAAGCCCAGTGCTAGGTCACAGGTTTGCAGCAAAGAACCAGGTTTAATGTATCAAAGAGTTTACAGTCTATTGTGGAGACACATTTAACAAGTAAACAAAGTAAATTAATTCTACACCATTCCAAGTACTAGGAAGAAAATGAGTAGAGTGCTATGACAGAATAACCAAGGACCTAGTTAGAAATTTTTTTTTTTAATTATGGTTTGTCAGGACCAAATTTCTCTGAGGAGGTTTCATTTAAGCTGAGACCTGAGAGAAAAGATGAAGGAAGCATTCCAGGAAGATGATAGCAAATGCAAAATCCTTTTGTAAGAAAGAGCTTGGGACTTCCCTGGTGGTGCAGTGGTTAAGAATCCGCCCACCAACTCAGGGGACACGGGTTCGATCCCTGGTCTGGGACGATCCCACATGCTGCGGAGCAACTAAGCCCGTGCACCACAACGACTGAGCCCGCATGCCACAACTACTGAAGCCCATGCGCCTAAAGCCCGTGCTCTGCAAAAAGAGAAGCCACCGCAATGAGAAGCCCGCGCACCACAATGAAGAGTAGCCCCCGCTCGACGCGACTAGAGAAAGCCCATGCACAGCAACAAAGACCCAACACAGCCAAAAAATAAATAAATGAAATAAAATAAAATTTTTAATGTAATAAAAAAAAAAGAAAGAGCTTGATTTGTTCTCAAAACTTCCAGAATGCCCACATGACTGGCAGATAAGAAGCAGGAGAGAAATGAAGGTAGAGATGAGGGTAGCGGACAGGCCTTATAAAGTCTTGTAAAACATGAGATTAGGATTTGAGAGTTTTTAAAAAAGAAAAGAGTTAAGGATGACTCCCAATTTTCTGATTTTATTAACTATATCGATAGTTGTATAATCTGCAGAGGAAATGGAGACCCAGGAAAAGACAAATTGGGGGCTAAAATCTAGAATTTGATCTTACATATTAGGTGAAAGTATGTACAGATGGCAGAGTAAGGAATGTCAAAAAGGCATCTGGGTATATGAAGAAATACTTTGGGAGTATTTACCTTACATGTGATATTGCAAGGTATGAGAAGAAATGAGATTATCTGACAAGAGTGATATACCATTCAGTAAATGTTTGCTAAATGAATAGGTAAACAGCCCATTAAAAAATATGTCTATAAGTCAGACAGATATAGATTTACATCTTGACTGTGCCACTTGTGAGCTGTGTGACCTTGGGTAAATTACTTAACCACACTAAGTACAATTTTCTCATTTGTAAAAATGGAAATAATAATAAATAGCTCACTTGGTTGGTTTTAGGACTAATGAAATTATGGGTATAATGTGCTTAACAGTGCATGGCATATAGCAAATTCCAATAAGTGCTAACCTTCCACCACCCCAAGTCCACAACACCCCAATGCCATGGGTGAAACTTCTTACTGTATCTTTTTTTATTTTATTTTTTTACTGAAGCCTTTTATATGCCAAGTAGAGGATTATCTCCTCTCTCTTCCTGCCTTCCCTTCTTTTCCTTTCTCTTTCTCTCTCTCTTTCCATTGATATATATATATATCAATATATAATATTGATATCAATATATAAAATAATAATAATGTTATATATATTTCTCCCATTCTTTTTCTCTTTCTGTTGAAATAGAAATTGAATGCCTACTTTACACTTAATGCTGCCACTTCCTTTAGATACTGGAGACAGCAGTGAACAAAAGTGTAATAGGGAAGAACACAAACAACCCTGTGCCTTTCATTATCCTAAAAATAGAATTAAATCAAATACCTACCTAATCTAATTAACAATGACAAAAATCAGTCCCTACAAAAGAAAAAAGACCAAAAAAAATCTGTCAATTCAGTTTTTCTGGCACAGCTTAATAAATGAGCAATTGCAATCATTCTATTAAAATAAAGTTGCTTTCTCCCAAAACATTAGCATTTATGTCCTTAACCTTTTAGACTTACTTCTTGAGCAATAAAACTGAGGCAACACTGCCTAACCTGAGGGGTAAGGGTGGGAAGTAAATAAGACCATCTCCTGAAAGCATCTAGCACAAGGCTGAATACAATGCAGACAATTAACAAAGTTATTTGCAGCCCCCTCCCCTTCTCTTTCTTGTATTTTAAAAATAATTTCTGAAATAAAACACACAGACACACACACACACACCCCACCCCTAGCTCAAGCTTTTACAGAAATGTCATAAAATAAATTTAAATCTTATCGAACACAGACAAATTTGAATTCTTTTTGGAAAAGAGTCTTCTTTATATTAAGAAAAAGGTGGCAGTTTTCTCTGTGTAAGCTTCTGAAAAATAAATCAAGTACAAATATTAAAAAATTCACTCATGATTGAAACTCTGTCATATAAATATACGTAGCTTATATTGCACAGAAATATGTCTTTGTTTTATGTGCATAAGTTCTTGAAATTTATATTTGAAAGACTTTTACTTATTTACTTAATGGTACTTATTAGAAAGTATAATCACAGTAGTTCTTGAAAAGTCACAAAAGGAAGTCCAAAATGTTGGTATTTGACCAGAAGATGGCGCCAAGGTCCCAAAAATCTTTGTAGCAGGCAAACAAAACAGCATTCAAAAGTTAATTTAGGTCTAGAAGGTGAGCCATTTGCTTACTTTTTTTTTTTTTGCATTTTTGAGTGTTTTATTTATATCAAATTGGATAAAATGTGTGTATTTCTCAGACAGAAAAGACACGTCGAGGTAGGAATGTACCTTTCAATTATTCATGGGTACACAAGTACACTGGGGAGATTGTAAAAGTGCAGATTCTGATTCAGTAGGTCCAGTGGGCCTGAGTTCTATTTTTTTTTTTTTTACATCTTTATTGGAGTATAATTGCTTTACAATGGTGTGTTAGTTTCTGCTTTATAACAAAGTGAATCAGTTATACATATAATCTCTTCCCTCCTGCCTCTCCCTCCCTCCCACCCTCCCTATCCCAACCCTCTAGGTGGTCACAAAGCACCGAGCTGATCTCCCTGTGCTATGCGGCTGCTTCCCACTAGCTATCTACCTTACGTTTGGTAGTGTATATATGTCCATGCCTCTCTCTCGCTTTGTCACAGCTTACCCTTCCTGCTCCCCATATCCTCAAGTCCATTCTCTAGTAGGTCTGTGTCTTTATTCCTGTCTTACCCCTAGGTTCTTCATGACCTTTTTTTTTTAGATTCCATATATATGTGTTAGCATATGGTATTTGTCTTTCTCTTTCTGACTTACTTCACTCTATGACAGAATCTAGGTCCATCCACCTCATTACAAATAGCTCAATTTCGTTTCTCTTTATGGCTGAGTGATAATCCATTGTACAGATGTGCCACACCTTCTTTATCCATTCATCCGATGATGGGCACTTAGGTTGCTTCCATCTCCGGGCTATTGTGCTTACTGACTTTTGTGGTTACATACACCACCACCTTGAAGAGTCAGGGGAAATTATTTCCTAAGGGTCAAGACTCCTTTATGCGATCTTACCAGATTCTCGCTTTGCTGTTAATATTTTAATCTACAGATGAATCTTCTTCCTCATATGTATCTTAGTTTTCAACTTGACACTTTCAATGTTCCATTGTGTATTTTAAAATCCGTTCTACATGTTTCTGGATGATACTATGAGATTTTGAGACTTTGGTATTGATCTTATTACCATAATTCAGGTTTCAATATTCTCCTCTTTATTTTTAAGTATAAGAAATAGAATATATTGAAACTGTAGATATTTAACATTATAAATGAATTTTTAAATTATTAGTAAAGAAAATTAGAAATTTTATCTTTTTTAACTAAAGTTTGTATCGGTATTGATAGCTTAAGTTGTGCTATTACCTACAACCTCCAAAATCTCAGTGCATTAAGAAACAAAGGTTTATTTCTTGCTCACACTACAAGCCCACTGCAGGCTGTTTGGGGCTCTCTTTCGCATCAAACTCGTTCTAGGACCCAAGCTAGGGATCAATTGCCAATTGGAATATTCCTACAGTTGCTCAAAAGCTTCCATCTGAAAGTAACACTCTACTTTCATTCACATCTCATTGGCCAAAACCAGTCACATGGATACAACTAACACCAGGAGACCTATAAAGCCAAAAGCTGGAAATACATGGTGAAGAGACACTATATGCAAATCATAACTATTACATCACTCTATAATATAAAACATCTTATATGAATTTTTATGGCCTTACCAAATCTTCCTAGTGTTAAAGAAATGCAAAAGGTCTTTCTTTCACAGGCATTAAAACTGGTTGGATAGAAAAGACATATTTAAAAAACAAAATTCTTATGACAACCAATATCCATGCCAATAAATAAAGTGATAAAATAAAACTGTCACAAAGTGATAAAGAAAACTAGCTGAAGGAGAGGAGATTTGATCTGAGCATTACAGGAAGTGTAGAATTTGTATTGAAGTATCAGGAGGACATTTGAGACAATGGGAATGACCATGAGAAAGGACAGAGAAGTGGGAATAAACAACTGTTGACTATGAATTATGTAAAACAACTAAGATCATTGTTTCCCTGACTTGCAAAAACAAAAAAAATTTAACAGAATAAGTATGTTGTGTGTGTGTGAGTGAGAATGAGAGAGAGAGAGAGTGTGTGTGTGTATCTGTGTTGTGTTTTTAAGGTGGGGAGAAGTAGAGGAGTAGGGAGGTGGGAAGAAGGCAACCATCAAAGTTGCCAACTTGTACTTTTCCCAAGGAAGATGTTTTTTAAAATTCTGCCATCAACTACCAGCATTTTATGAAGAATGAACATTTTATCACAAAAAGCAGGACAAATAATCTCAAATTTTTTAATTTGAGTATACTACTCTAACCACATTTTCCATATTTTTATCATTTTACTATGGGCCAGTGAAAACTTTGTCACAAGCCAGCTTCTGTGAGTAACTGACCTGAATACAGAGAATCCAAATTGAGATGAATGAGAAAGTGAGCACATCTTCAAAACAAAGCTGAGTAATTTCACCTGGTTGGCAACCAGTAACTACTGTACATCTTTGAGTAGAGGGCCAACTAGAATTGGGGTGTGGAGGTGGAGCCTAGAAGAGCCTAGAAGGGGAAGCCTAGAAGAAAGAACATCCAGAATGACCTGCAGTAACTCAGAAAGATACGGGGCCCTGGATTAGGATGCAGACAGAGGAAAAGGAGAGGCATGGTGGAAAGAAACCAAAAAAAGAACCTTAAAAATAAATCTCTACTGTTGGGCTTCCCTGGTGGCACAGTGGTTAAGAACCCACCTGCCAATGCAGGGGACACAGGTTTGAGCCCTGGTCCGGGAAGATCCCACATGCTGCAGAGCAACTAAGCCCGTGTGCCACGACTACGGAGCCTGTGCTCTAGAGCCCGTGAGCCACAACTACTGAGCCCACGTGCCACAACTACTGAAGCCCACGCGCCTAGAGCCTGTGCTCTGCAACAAGAGAAGCCAGTGCAATAAGAAACCCGCGTACCACACGAAGAGTAGCCTCCGCTCGATGCAACTAGAGAAAGCCCGCGTGCAGCAACAAAGACCCAACGCAGCCAAAAATAAATAAATAAATTTATTTGTTTAAATAAATAAATAAATAAAAATACACCTCTACTGTATAGCACAGGGAACTTTACTCAATGCTCTGAGGTGATCTAAATGGGAAGGAAATCCAAAAAAGAGGGGATATATGTATAGCTGACTCACTTTGCTGTACAGTAGAAACTAACACAACATTGTAAAGCAACTATACTCCAATAAAAAATCTTTTTAATTTAAAATAAATAAATAAACCTATTCTCCCCCCCCCCCCCCCCGCTGCTACCTCCCACCTCCCTATCCAGGAAGGTTTCCTTCTAATGGTTTGTAAAATAAAGAGTTCTTGGGCTTCCCTGGTGGCGCAGTGGTTGAGAGTCCGCCTGCCGATGCAGGGGACACGGGTTCATGCCCCGGTCTGGGAAGATCCCACATGCCGCGGAGCGGCTGGGCCCGTGAGCCATGGCCGCTGGGCCTGCGCGTCCAGAGCCTGTGCTCCGCAACAGGAGAGGCCACAACAGTGAGAGGCCCACGTACCACAAAAAAAAACAAAAAAAAAACAGAGTTCTTAAATGTCTGACACATCAAAATGTTCCATAGATCTTGAAAAAAATGCTATATAAACAAAGCTATAACTAGGCAATTAGAAAGTATTTCAACATCCTCCACTGTTCTGGGGCTATCACTTAAACCTTCATCTAGTAGACTTGGCCCCAGGAGAATGCAGCAAACTAATCACGTTTACATAATGCTAATCTCACTTGTGTTTTTACTTTCATTGTGACCCATTCAACCACAACGTCTATGAAAATACTACTTAAGCACTAAATGGTTAGTTATTTATACGTGTGTAACTCTGGAGAAAGAAGGCATTACTTAGATTAGACTACAAGTATTTATCAGGAGTTATTGAAACCATGAGTATATTTTTTATCTTCAAGTAGTTTTAACCTAACTCTAAATCACAGTGTTTTCCTTTGAGGTAAAATAATGCTTTATTTTTCTAAAAAAATAAAAGCTTTGTTGCATTAACTTCTAAAATCATATTTCTTTATACAGGGCATTCTTCTCCACTGCAAATAAATTGACAGATGCCTTAATTTTTAAAAGATGAATAAAAATCCAACATCCAATCAAGTTCATTATAATGTTATGCATCATTTTGGAAAATGCCTGCTGCCATATGCTTTTAAAAAATACCAAGAGTGTATCTTCCCTCATTTTAAACGTAAAAATTGTCAGGCCTATCAAAACATACAGACAGTAACAGCAGAAATAGCTAAGCACCCCCACCGGAGTTTAAAACATGAAACAGAAAATTAAATTTCCTGTGTACCTCCACACATACCCTAATCCCATCCCAGAGATAAACTCTATCTTAATTTGATGTTTATCATTAAGATCCTGCATGTTGCTATATCTTTACTACTTATATAAGCACCTACAAACAATGTACAATATTATTTGGCATATTATTAAACTTTATACACATAGTATTCTATTGTACAGATGCTTCCCCATTTTGCTTTTTCATCCAATATAATGTTGGGATTTAGCTACAAATTGACACATATGACACTATATAGGTCATTCAGATTTCCTACCACATACTATTTACTTACCCACTCTTCTATTGTTGGGAATTTGATATTTTTCCGTACTTATTTTATGAACAATGCTGTAATCAGCCTTCTTGCCCCAGTCTTCTCATACACATATGCAAGACTTTGTCTGAATTCCACATTTCAAGGTACATCGCTGACCTGACACAGCCTCTCATTAGCAGTGTGAATTCTTTCTGTTTCTCCTCCTCACCAAAACATTTTTTAAATGAAATTTTTTAATTTTATGCCAGTTTGATGAGAGTGAAATAGTGTTGCAATGAGGTTTGAATTTCCTTTTTCATGATTACAAGTGAGGTTAAGCATCTTTTCTTGTGTTAATGCCCATTAAGTTTTTCTCTTCTGTGAAATGCCTCTTCATATCTTCACCTATTTCTCTATCAAGTTGCTGATGTCTTTATTATTGATTTTGTAGGATTCTTTGTACATCTGGAATATCATTCCTTTGAAAGTCAGTAATAAGCACTACAAATATCTTTCCATCTGTGGCTCATTTTCTTCTTTTTAATGCTTTTTTAATGCACATAAAGTAATATGAGGAGGAATACCTACCAGGCAGCTTCATCTCTTTGTTTTATGGTTTGTACTTTTTATATCTTGTGTCTTGTTTAAAATAATAATCACTATTCTGAGGGCATAAAGATACTTCTTTATATTTTATTCTAAAAATTTTTAAGTTTTCCATTCACATTGAAGACTTTAAGGACCAAAAATATATTTTTGAGTATGATGTTAGATAAAAATCTAATTTTTTTTCCATATGGGCCAAGAATTGTTGTGGCATCATTTATGAAACAGTGCATCCTTTTCTCCTTGATTTTTATAATATCTCTGTCACTTATCAATTTTCTATATGTGTGAGGATCTGATTCTGAGCTTGTATTCTTTCCCAGCATTAGGGAATTTTCAAAGAACAAAGCCTTATCTAACTTTTATCACTCATTATCTGAATTTTTTTTCTATAGGTGAAGTGTAAATTACAAGAACATTTACAACTACATCTTCAAAAAGACTGAGAAATGAACTTAATAAAATAGGTGTATTTTATTAACTTAGCAGCATAAATTTTATTAAGGTGTATTTATTAACTTAGCAGCATAAATTTTAACACAAAACTCTGATTCCCTGAGAAATACTTCACATTCTTATGATCATTTCAAGTCAGAACAATCAATTCCAAGTTTTCCCTTTTTCCCTTCCACCTGCGGTGGCAGTGAGATGAACCATTGTCCACAAAGGGAGAATTTGCTGAGAAAGAGAATGAGAGAGAAGCCGGGGTTAGGGGGAGAAGTGCAGGTGCACGCACATACATACACACACACACACACACACACACACACACCATGGTTCATTGCTTTCTTTTCTCTTCTAGTTCATCGGCTGTTTGCTTAGACTCTTTCCCATGCATCTTCCTTAAATCTGATATCCCATTTGAGACCCAACTTGTGATGAAAAAGCAAGGCGCCACTGGAGCCAGACCGCTTTTGTTGAGTCCTGCCTGTCACTTTCTAGCTGTAAGACCTTGGTCCTATTACTTAACCTCTCTGTGCCCCAGTTTCCTCACTGGTGAAATGTAGATTAAAATGATACCTACCTCACAGGGTTGGTGTGAAGAATAAATGAATTAGCATAATTAATATTTCTAAGGCATTTAAGAAGTACAAGTGCCAATAGATGCTATTCCACTGTGTTTTGGCTTCCAGTGTGGTAAGAAAGAACTCCGTTATCACTCTGAGATTTTCCTCCTTGTAGAACCTGCTCTTTCTGCCTGAAGTCATGTACCATTTTCTATTAATGATTGGAGTTCAGAGATTTCATCATGATATACTAAGTGTTTTCCCTCATCGCTCCAGCCTAGAACCTGGTGAGATATTATAATCTGCAAACTCATTTCTTTCATTTTATGGAAACTGAGTTCGTTTGTTTAATTACTGTCTGACTTCCTTTTTCCTCTTCTGGAACTACCATTATTCACTTGTTAGACCTTTTGGACACATTTTCTAGGTATCTAATTGCTTTTCTCAGATTCCCAGCTCTTTGTTTACTCTGCACTTGGAGAAATGTCTTGGTGTGATTTTCAGACAATTTCAGATTTCAACAATGAGCACCCTCTCCCCAAGTTCTTCTAATAAATTATTTATTTGGTTGGTTTGCTTGTTCTGTTTTGTTTTTGGCTCCAGAAAGCCTCTTTTGTGCTGCATGTTTATTTCCTTGGGTGCTCTTCTTATTTTTGAATTCAGGATTTCCTTTTTCTCCATCCAAAAGCTCTATTTCACTGAATATTCTGCCTGATTTTCCCTCTGGCTTCTGAGCCCCAACTCCTTCTTGACTTTAGAAACCAAGGAGACTGGGTTTACTCATGCTAAGCCTGGACTGACCCTGTCCCCCAGGGTCCGAAGTCTCCCCTGAAACCACTGCTTTCTGGCTCTCCTCTGCCCACTCAGCCACTGGCCTCACACCCTACCTGCACTCAGCTTTCTCAGTTACATCCAGGAGAAGCACATAGAGTGGAATTGGGAGTGAAAATGAAGCAAAAACTTTTCCATATACTACCTTCCCAGCAACTTCTTATGCAATTTATAAAAACTAAGAGGAAAAAGGCTGGAAGAAAATACACTCACAGAAGTAGGTGTACCAG
Organism: Delphinapterus leucas; assembly: GCF_059928025.1. Lineage (NCBI taxonomy): Eukaryota > Metazoa > Chordata > Mammalia > Artiodactyla > Monodontidae > Delphinapterus > Delphinapterus leucas. The sequence continues at coordinate 74,666,878 of NC_143131.1, read as the reverse complement.
ATAGAAATTTTATGGGTGGGGGCATGTTTGTTATTTCTACAATTTCCAAATATTCTAAAATGAATACACATGATTTTAATAAACAAGAAAGTTACATGTTGTTATTCATTTTAAAGCCAGCTGTTGGCTGCTCGTATGCTATTTTAAAAGTCTATGCTTATTATTGGCTGAAATGTGTCACAGGCTTTATAACTGATAAATAAGTTACCATTATGATTTAGTTTCAATTAATTAGAATACACTTCTAATCCAAATTACTGAATTAAAGATGAGGATTAAAATGAGATCCAACAAATATTTCACCATAACATACCATAAATTGTTATAGATCATGATTGACTACAGATAATTTTATATAGATTTCAGTATTCAACTATATCTATTGGAATTCCTAAGGATCATTCTGTTAGCAGTAGCTCACTTTCATAATTTACCAATGAAAATTTTCTATTTCAATAGGTGAAACAATATTTTGGAAAAATGTCTGCCCTGAGTGAATATTTACCTCTATATATTCTTAACTTTGAACTTTTTCTTTGCAATTAAAAAGTACACATGCATGATTTAAAATTTCAAACAGTACAAAAAGGTACATAGTGAGGGCTTCCCTGGTGGCGTAGTGGTTGAGAGTCCGCCTGCCGAAGCAGGGGACACAGGTTCGTGCACCGGTCCGGGAAGATCCCATATGCCGCGGAGCGGCTGGGCCCGTGAGCCACATGGCCGCTGAGCCTGCACGTACGGAGCCTGGGCTCCACAACAGGAGAAGCCACAACAGCGAGAGGCCCGTGTACCGCAAAAAAAAAAAAAAAAAAAAAGAAAAAGGTACATAGTGAAAATGAGGCTTATGGACCACTCATTCTGCCCCTCACCAAGTACTAACAGTTTCTTGAGTATCACTCCAAAAAATGTACATATCTCACCAGGTTCTAGGCTGGAGCGATGAGGGAAAACACTTAGTATATCATGATAAAATCTCTGAACTCTAATCATTAATAGAAAATGGTACATGACTTCAGGCAGAAAGAGCAGGTTCTACAAGGAGGAAAATCTCAGACTGATAACAGAGTTCTCTCTTACCACACTGGAAGCCAAAGTATACAAGTATACATGTGCTTATATATCCTTTTTAAAAATGCAAGCATACAGTAATACTGTCCTGCACCTTGCTTTTTTCCAAGCAGCAACATATCTTGGAGGTCATTCCCTTTTTTCAATGGCTGTGTAGTGCTCCATTTCTATGAAATCATTCAGTGGGTTTCCCTGATCACCCACAAGGGTAATTATTATCTCCACTTTACTGATAAGGAACTGGGGTTCAAGGTTTCACAGACAGGAGAGTCAGAATTCAGAAAAGATTTGAAATATTGCAATATCCTATCTTAATTTTCAGTTTTATGCTTCAGAAATGTACTTAATTTAATCATTATGCTTCTGTGTTGAAAAAGATTCTGCCAAGTGATTCTTTTCATTTCACCAACTGCTACTATTTCTGGTGTGATTTTGTTTTCCTAAGCAGAATTCCTTTCCACTTCCACATGCCTCTCTTGCGGGGCTGTAACCGGTGCACTGGTACTGGCCTGTAGAGGGCACAGCTGTTGAAGACCCTAGCAATACTTCCATCTCTCAGGCCATTTCCTCACACAGTCTTGATTTCCTTTTCCCCAGCACCGGCGACTCCTCCAGCTCTTTCCCTTTAACAGGACGAGTATACTGACAAACTCTTCTGATAGGGTGGTGGGTGCTAGACTAAGCTATCTGACTATAAGTTAAAGTAAATTTGGGTGGCCAGCATTTCTAGGTCTCATGCTTATTTTCATTGTGTTCTGCAGTTACCACAAGGAAAGAGCTGCAGAGTTAGCTCCAGAAAGAAGCTTGGAGGTGGCTTCAGGGCCTGTGTAGCCCCAGGCAAAAGGAAAGCCACCACTCCTTACTCACCTTCCCAAGGTAGACATCAGGTATTCAATCCCTGCACTCTATGCTGCTGAGACCTGATTAGGATTCACAGTTCCTCAATACAGCATTCTAGGCAGGCACTCCCAAGTGACTGCCAATGACCAGGAAGATTACACTCTCCCAGGTTTCACCTAAAGCACAGATGAGGCAAATTCCATTCTTCCACGGTGACATGTCTTTCTCATTATACACAAAGTGATTCAAATATTTTGCTCTTATTACCTCTCCTGGTGTTGTTTTTTTGAACTTGATTTTTGATGGGTATAATATTATTATTTTATTCAGTCCCCAATTATGAACAATTTGCTTTTTCTCAATTATCTGATGCTTTCAAGTGTAATATTAACCACAACTACAGTTTAATTACTGAGTTCTCATATCTAATCTAAATAAATCTATTTAAGTAACTGATCTGTGATCAGGGCTTTGCTGAGTTGACTGGCCGAATTTATCTATGATCTCATTGGTGCAATACAGCTCAGAGATGCACATTTACAAGAGTATCAGGTGGGGTAGCTGCACTTGCTGTGAAATAATATTATGCATTTTTATATCTTACAAGGATGTATGCTTTTAGTTGATTGCAAGTATATAACAAACCATCCAATATACCCTGGATTCTGGACACTAGAGGATAATGTTCAGCCTAAAAAGGTGAATAAAAATTTGTTCACATTCTATTGTAACTGAAATGGGAACAGATCTACATGACAGGAGGATGTTAACTAAGTTTTAGCAAGAGGCCCATAGTCTAGAGAATCCTGGCTCCTTTAAGGCCCTAGTTTACCTTATAGTGGAGCTGCCTCTGCAAGGCACTTCCCTAAAAGAACAGGAAAGGGTGTGACTCTTGTCAACAGTTGAAAGAGCTGGGCTTTGGAATTAATCACTGCTCAGTGTCTTACTAGCTGTATGATACTGAGCAAGTTATTAATCTTTAAAAGTCTCAGTTTCCTCATATGTAAGAAGGAAGTAATATCTTCTAACTTGCAAGGATGATGTCCTAGAGATGAGAAATAGGTTTAAAAAGTTTTTAAGACAAAGTTTTTTTGGTTTCTTATGAAGTTGCTGTTTCTGATGTTTTTGTTAGAATTAAAGCTGAGCAGGCAGTGTTGCACAGGCCTGGGTCTGGGAAGTGACTCCAGGGTTAATTAGCAAGAGGTCCACAGACTACTGAGTAGTTTTCCTCCTCTGTGGTTTGGATCTCTGACCCAGGCTCTGAAACCCAGAAATTGGCTTATTCTTTCCAGGTAGACGTGATTCACCAGATGCTGATCCTTGGGGATGTATGCACAAAACACTTCTTTCCATTCTGTCACTGGGTACCCATTGAGGCTTCCCTGATGCTCTGGCACCTGTAACTATAAATGCTGTCACTATGCTTTATTCTCTCTGTAGCTTTTTTACTACTTGAAATTGCATTCTAAGCTGATAGGTTAACTTGTTCATTATTTGACTCCACCATTAAAAATATAAATTCTATGAGGGAAGGCAGTTTGTCTCTCATTTTTACCATTTGATCCTCAGTGTCTAGAAGAGTGGCTGGAATGTACAGTGATTTCAACAGATAATTTGTTAAATGAATAAATGATTTAAGTAATTGTACTCACTCTGTGCAGCTGAACATAAAACTCAGCTCTGATTCAAGAACTACTACATAATTCACTCATACAAAAATACCATTGGGCAAGGTTGATTTTACTGAACATTTTGTATGGGAAATGAAGATAGGGTTTATATTGGTACTCTTCATTAAAAATTGCTCAGCCTAACTACAACAAAAAGAATATAAATTAAAACTGCACCAAGGGACTTCCTTGGTGGCACAGTGGCTAAGAATCTGCCTGCCAATGCAGGGGACATGGGTTCGAGCCCTGGTCCAGGAAGATCCCACATGCCACGGAGCAACTAAGCCCATACACCACAACTACTAAGCCTGAACTCTAGAGCCTGCGAGCCACAACTACTGAGCCCATGCACCACAACTACTGAAGCCCACACACGTAGAGCCCATGCTCCGCAACAAGAGAAGCCACTGCAATGAGAAGCCTGCGCCCCGCAACGAAGAGTAGCCCCCACTCGCCACAACTAAAGAAAGCCCACGTGTAGCAACGAAGACCCAACGCAGCCAAAAGTAAATAAATAAATAAATTTATAGGACAAAAAAAAAAAAACTACACCAAGAAGCTTGAGGAGCCAACGAGGAGTGAAGGGAACTTCCTCAGGAGATGGGGGGAGGGAATATGGAAGGGGAAACAAAAAGCCCACGTGGAGTGTGGGAAGTCTTTATGTGGGAGAGAGGCAGTGATGTGAGATGCGTTACACACAGGGGAATGATCAAGTAAGTAAATATGTAAGGATAACGTGAGCTAGCTTTCTCACTGTCAGAGAAGGGAATTAAAAATATGGAAAGGGAGAAAACTAAAATCAATCATGTGGTGTCGGATAAGAATTGAAGGTATGGTATAGACTCATAATTTTAATATAGAAGTAAATAAACAAATATAGATGTAAATATGTGTCTGTTTATTAAGGGGGCCTGGGAACAGAGACACCCCAATAGGAAGGAGCACACCTAACGCCAGATCTTGACTTCCAAACACCATTCTCCACTAAAAGCTTCCTTGAAGAAATTAATAATTCCAAGTCCGGGTCAGAAAAAGTACAAGATGACCCTGGGACATCTCTTTGAATCAGAAAATAAGGAAATGCTCACAGAATGATGGAAATAAGTCAAAAGGACAGAGGAGCCAGCTTTAAGGAGCTCCCACTGACCAAATCTAGGATAATTTGACCAACAAAATAAATAATGAGAATAAAAGATTATAATCCATTGAACATAATAGAAACTAATAAGTCCATAGTGATATAACTAAAAGAAACAAATTAATAAATCAAAATTTTAATACTGAAAGAGATAGTTACATAATTTCAAAGTACCCTACCACAAAACATTACCTATTACAAAAGGAAAAGACTAAATTTACAGTGGAGAATCCTGGCAGCCATGACTTCAATCAGATGGCCAGAATGAACATCATCATTAATACAATAATTCAAAATTATGCACCATCTGGGCTTCCCTGGTGGCACAGTGTTTAAGAATCTGCCTGCTAATACAGGGGACACGGGTTCGAGCCCTGGTCTGGGAAGATCCCACATGCCGTGGAGCAACTAGGCCCGTGAGCCACAACTACTGAGCCTGCGCGTTTGGAGCCTGTGCTCCGCACCAAGAGAGGCTGCGATAGTGAGAGGCCCGTGCACCGCGATGAAGAGTGGCCCCCACTTGCCACAACTAGAGAAAGCCCCCGCACAGAAACGAAGACCCAACACAGCCAAAAATTAATTAATTAATTAAAAAAAAATTATACACCATCTGATAGGTTACAATGAGAACACAGTGTCATTTCTGTGATATCCCTGCCAAAGATGTATAATCTGAATTGAGGCAAAAGGAAACATCAGGCAAACCCAAATTAAGAGAAATTTTACAAAATACCTACCCTATAATCTTAAAAGTATCACGGTAAAGAAAACAGAAGGAACCACTTCAGATTGAAAGAGGTTAAAGACTCCCAGCAGCTAAGCACAACACATGATTCTCACTGGATATTTTTGCCATAAAGAACATATTACGGATAATGAGAAAAACATAAATGGAGTCTGAGGGTTAGATGGTAGTAATGTATCAAAGCTAATGCCCTGAGATTGATGGCTTTATTTTGGTTACAAAAAGAATGTATTTGTTTGTAAAGTATATACCCTAAAGTTTTCCAGAGTGCAGGGATATCATGTTGGCAACTTACTCTTAAATAGGGAAAAAAAGTTTTTTGTACTTGCAACTTTTCTATAAGTTTGAGATAGCTTGAAATTTTTGAAAAACTGAACTTGAGAATTGAACCTAGACACCAAGATGCCATTTGTTACCTACCAGATTTGTGGAAATGTATAAGTCTGACAATACATTGTGCTGGCAAAGATTTGGGAAAACAGGAACTTTCATTTATTTCTGTTGGGAGTATAAATTGGTACAACTCCTTAAGAGGGAAATGTAGCAATGTCAATCAAAATTCCAACTGCATATATCATATATGTTGTCCAACAATACCAACACTCGAAATTTATTCTGTGGGTATGCATGTGCTAATGCAAAATAAGCTCTATATAAGTGTACTCAATATTGTAAGTTCAAACCATTGGAAATAACCCAATGTCCACAAATAGGTTCAATTAATTATGATATATCAATAAAATGGAATACAGTGAGACAATAAAAAGAACTAGAAAGCTCTCTATGTGGTGATAGGAAAGATGTCCAAAATATACAGTATAATGAAAAAAAATTAAGGTACAGAACAATGTATGTAGTAAGCTAAATTCGGTGTTTAAAAAAAGCACAGAAGGAAAATAAAAATCAATATTCACATTTGCTTTTATGTGTGTAAAGAAATTTGAAAGCTTACATAAAAAAACAATAACAGTGGTTAGCTGGTGGAGAGAGGGGTGAGCACTGAGGCACCAGGATATTAAGGAAACTTTATGGTCCGTGTTTCTATACTTCTGCTGAAACATGCGTTTCTATCTTCTATTTAAAAAATTAATTTTAAAAATCCCTCATTAAACATTTTTGTTTTTCAAAGTCTTTCTTTTAACCTAGTGGCTACTTCCCTTTACTCCTTCTCTAAAGCGTCCGGTAAGCTGGCTCTTCACTCCTCCCAGGATTCCTCAGAAACTCATATTCCATTCTCCTCAAATATACCCCAAAACTCAGCCCTCTCCTAAATTCTACCTCCAAACCTACTTACCAACTCTTTAGGGAAGTGACCAAAACAAAGGGCCCTATGTGGAAGGCAATGATGCTCCCTTAATGGTAGGGGGAGGAAGGCGGGTTCTGACAACTACTCCCAAGTAGTTTATCAAAGCAGTTTTTTCTAAATACATACATTCTTTGCCCAAGAGAAACTCCAACGAATGGGATTTCCTCCACCTCATGAAGTACTCATTTACCCACTAGTGGTGACCCTCTGTCTACACACACAGCATTATTCGCCCCTGCTCTTCATTTTGGTGGGTCCTGATATGCATGGGCCACCATCCCTCTTATCTAACATGAACTAAGTTTCATCTACATCTAAATAGGCCAAAGGCTCTACCCAAATTGGGAGAAACATTTAAGAACGAGTCAAAACTTAGGATTTGGGGCTCAAACTCAAGATGAGAAGGATAAACAAATCCTCTCCAAACGGAATCTAGTTCTGATATATTTTCCTGCTTTCTAATTAAAGCCAAATATTTCAATATATCCCAAACTACCTCTGATGAAATTCACTGCAAATTTTGTCTTTTAAAAGCAGATGAACTTATATGTACATTGTTAATAGATTTATTTCAATGCATGCTAGTTTTCAGTGTGTTTGTCACGGGGTGCCATGGATCTCTACCACAGATGGCCCAAGCTCTAATCTTTGATGGACTGACACATTTGCTCCCTGGACCACACACGTACCAAAGAATTGTGGGAGCCACAAGTGGTCAGAATACCCTCTCACACAACATTTTACCATGATTTTTCTCCCTGCCAATGATACAGGGGATCCAGCGAAAAAGACTCCATGATATCAGGGGTCAGTTAACACCAACACTGGAAAAAGTAAAGTCCTCTGACTTCATCACATTTCAAAATAATCTCGAACATTTCAGCAGGGCGTTAAGAATCTACTGTAGGTGTTATCCCATTTGATCTCCACAATTTAGGTGGCTATAATTATCCCTATTCTCTGAGTCAGGAAATGAAGACTCAGAGATGATCACTGAATTTCCCCAGATCACACATCTAGGAAGGAACAAGGCTGTGAGGTGCATGAACTAGGCTTACCTTCAGTGATCTCAGAGTAAAGCTCTGATTATCAAGTGTAATAACTCTATCAGTAATGGGTATTTCTAAATTCAAATGAATTTAAAATTTTATGAGACTAATGCCTCAAGAAGAGAGTCTGCAGAGGCTGGGAATTCCACAAAATAGAAGCTAAAAAGGTTAATTTATTCTGACAAAAGGATGATTAATATAAGGTAAGATTACCTATCTCTAATTAACCTAGTCATTATTGAATCCTTAACAAGAACGATATGGATAACAGAAATGTCACTCAGAAAGAATTCAGCTGAGACAGTCTGAAGACAGTACCATTCTGGGAATGATAATCATTATATTTGTTGGCCACTGGGAACACTAAAATCATCTTCATATTTAAGCCAGAACCTAAAATACTTCTTTATTCAAACCTCTCTTAAGGGGGCTATGAGGCGTAAGATTAACAAGTACATTTTAACATCTACTTAAATAAAAAAGTGTCTTTCAAAGGTCTAAACGAAGATCTATTTATTTTTTTTAACTGACGCCAATTCTACTTATTATATTCAAAGCCCTTCTAATAAAAATAGTTAAACATTGTTACTGATCTATATTCTTAACTGACCAATGATTAATAATAGGCCTAACTTCTCTCCCTCACTGACCCCTCTTATACCTGCCATATTCCAATAGGAAGTCAGACAAAACAACTATAATATTATTCATTAATAATATTTCTGATGACTGTGGAAAATCAATGGTACTTTAAACATGCCTAACTAAAAATCTTAGGCACTGAAAAGATCTGGTTTGCCATATCCTATGGGCTAGAGTTTGTGTGTTTTTTTTTCTTTTCATTGTAAACTGCAGTATCAAATAAGAATAAAGATTATCATTTACTTCAGTTTTATAATAATAGAATGTTGAATGGGACTTTTTCTGTTGTCTTGAAATTAGTTATTCTGGCCGAAAAATGATGACAAAAAGGCACAAGGATTTCATGCTTTTAAAGGCCTCTCCAGACTCCCTCTTGTGAGAGCACCAGAATCATAACTAACTGCTGAACAATCACTGACAGGAAGACACTGGAACTCACCAAAAAAGATACCCCACATCCAAAGACAAAGGAGAAGCCACAATGAGATGGTAGGAGGGGCACAATCACAATAAAATCAAATCCCAAAACCTCTGGGTGGGTGACTCACAAACTGGAGAACAATTATACCACAGAAGTCCACCCAGTGGAGTGAAGGTTCTGAGCCCCATGTCAGGCTTCCCAACCTGGGGGTCCGGCAACAGGAGGAGGAATTCCCAGAGAATCAGACTTTCAGGATTTGATTGCAGGACTTTGACAGGACTGGGAGAAACAGAGACTCCACTCTTGGAGGGCACACACAAAGTAGCGTGCACATCAGTACCGAGGGGGAAGGAGCAGTGACCCCACAGATTGAACCAGACCAACCTGCTAGTGTTGGAGGGTCTCCTGCAGAGGCAGTGGTTGGCTGTGGCTCACCTTGGGGACAAGGACACTGGCATCAGAAGTTCTGGGAAGTACTCCTTGGTGTGATCCTCCCAGAGTCCACGATTAGCCCCACCAAAGAGCCTGTAGGTGCCAGTAATGGGTCGCCTCAGGCCAAACAACCAACAGGGAGGGAACCCAGCCCCACCAATCAGCAGACAAGTGGATTAAAGTTTTACTGAGCTCTGCCCACCAGAGCAACAGCCAGCTCTACCCCCACCAGTCCCTCCCATCAGGAAGCTTGCACAAGCCTCTCAGATAGCCTCATCCACCAGAGGGTAGACAGTAGAAGCAAGAAGAACTACAATTCTGCAGCCTGTAGAACAAAAACCACATTCACAGATAGATAGACAAAATGAAAAGGCAGAGGACTATGTACCAGATGAAGGAACAAGATAAAACCCCAGAAAAACAACTAAATGAAGTGGAGATAGGCAACCTTCAGAAAAAGAATTCAGAATAATGATAGTGAAGATGATCCAGGACCTCGGAAAAAGAATGGAGGCAAAGGCTGAGAAGATGCAAGAAATGTTTAACAAGGACCTAGAAGAATTAAAGAACAAACAAACAGAGATGAACAGTACAATAACTGAAATGAAAAATACACTAGAAGGAATCAATAGCAGAATAACTGAGGCAGAAGAACGGATAAGTGACCTGGAAGACAGAATGGTGGAATTCACTGCCATGGAAGAGGATAAAGAAAAAAGAATGAAAGGAAAAGAAAACAGCCTAAGAGATCTCCAGATCAACATTTAATGTACCAACATTCACAGTATAGGGGTCCCAGAAGGAGAAGAGAGAGAGAAAGGGCCCAAGAAAATATTTGAAGAGATTACAGTCGAAAACTTCCCTAACGTGGGAAAGGAAATAGCCACCCAAGTCCAAGAAGCAAAGAGAGTCCCAGGCAGGATAAACCCAAGGAGAAACACACCAAGGCACATAGTAATCAAATTGACAAAAATTAAAGACAAAGAAAAATTATTAAAAGCAACAAGGGAAAAATGACAAATAACATACAAGGGAACGCCCATAAGGTTAACAGCTGATTTCTCAGCAGAAACTCTACAAGCCAGAGGGGAGTGGCACGATACATGTAAAGTGATGAAAGGAAGAACCTACAACCAAGATTACTCTACCTGGCAGGGATTTCATTCAGATTCGACAGAGAAATCAAAAGCTTTACAGACAAGCAAAAGCTAAGAGAATTCAGCACCACCAAATCACTTCTACAACAAACGCTAAAGGAACGTCTCTAAGTGGGAAACACAAGAGAAGTAAAGGACCTACAAAAACAAACCCCAAACAATTAAGAAAATGGTAATAAGAACATACATATAAATAATTACCTTAAATGTGAATGGATTAAATGCTCCAACCAAAAGATACAGGCTTGCTGAATGGACACAAAAACAAGACCCATATATATGCTGTCTCCAAGAGACCCACTTCAGACCTAGGGACACATACAGACTGAAAGTGAGGGGACGGAAAAAGCTATTCCATGCAAATGGAAATCAAAAGAAAGCTGGAGTAGCAATACTCATATCAGATAAAATACACATTAAAATAAAGAATGTTACAAGAGACAAGGAAGAACACTACATGATGATCAAGGGATCAATCCAAGAAGAAGATATAACAATTATAAATATATATGCACCAAACACAGGAGCACCTCAATACATAAGGCAAATGCTAACAGCTATAAAAGAGGAAATCAACAGTAACACAATAATAGTGGGGGACTTTAACACCTCACTTACACCAATGGACAGATTATCCAGACAGAAAATTAATAAGGAAACAGAAGCTTTAAATGACACAAAAGACCAGATAGATTTAACTGATATTTATAGGACATCCCATCCAAAAACAGCAGATTACACTTTCTTCTCAAGTGCACATGAAACATTCTCCAGGATAGAACACATCTTGGGTCACAAATCAAGCCTTGGTAAATTTAAGAAAACTGGGACTTCCCTGGTGGCGCAGTGGTTGAGAGTCCGCCTGCCAATGCAGGGGACACGGGTTCGTGCCCCAGTCCGGGAAGATCCCACGTGCCACGGAGCGGCTGGGCCCGTGAGCCATGGCCGCTGATCCTGCACGTCCAGATCCTGTGCTATGCAATGGGAGAGGCCACAACAGTGAGAGCCCAGGTACCGGAAAAAAAAAAAAAAAAAAAAAAAAAAAGATTTAATGAAATTGAAATCATATCAAGCATCTTTTCTGATTACAATGCTATGAGATTAGAAATAAATTACAGGGGAAAAAAAAGAAAAAACACAAACACATGGAGGCTAAATAATACGTTACTAAATAACCAAGAGATCACTGAAGAATTCAAAGAGGAAATCAAAAAATACTTAAAGACAAATGACAACAAAAACACGACGATCCAAAACCTATGAGATGCAGCAGAAGCAGTTCTAAGAGGGAAGTTTATAGCAATACAATTCTACTTCACAAAATAAGAAAAATCTCAAATAAACAATCTAAACTTACACCTAAAGGAACTAGAGAAAGAAGAACAAACAAAACCCAAAGTTAGTAGACGGAAAGAAATCATAAAGATCAGTGCAGAAATAAATGAAATAGAAACAAAGAAAACAATAGAAAATATCAATAAAACTAAAAGCTGGTTCTTTGAGAAGATAAAATTGATAAACCTTTAGCCAGACTCATCAAGAAAAAGAGGGAGAGGACTCAAATCAAAAAAATTAGAAATGAAAAAGGAGAAGTTACAACAGACAACGCAGAAATACAAATCATCATAAGAGACTGCTACAAGCAACTCTATGCCAATAAAATGGACAACCTGGAAGAAATGTACCAATTCTTAGAAAAGTATAACCTTCCAAACTAAACCAGGAAGAAATAGAAAGTATGAACAGACCAATCACAAGTAATGAAATTGAAACTGTGATTAAAAACCTTCCAGCAGGGGCTTCCCTGGTGGTGCAGTGGTTGAGAGTCCACCTGCTGATGCAGAAGACACAGGTTCATGCCCCGGTCAGGGAAGATCCCACATGCCGCGGAGCGGCTGGGCCCGTGAGCCATGGCCGCTGAGCCTGTGCGTCCGGAGCCTGTGCTCCACAACGGGAGAGGCTGCAACAGTGAGAGGCCCACATACCGCAAAAAAAAAAAAAAAACCTTCCAGCAAACAGAAGTCCAGGACCAGACGGTTTCACAGGTGGATTCTATCAAACATTTAGAGAAGAGCTAACACCCATTCTTCTCAAACTCTTGCAAAAAATTGCAGAGGAAGAAACACTCCCAAACTCATTCTACGAGGCCACCATCACCCTGATACCAAAGCCAGACAAAGATACTACAAAAAAAGAAAATTACAGACCAATATCACTGATGAATATAGATGTAAAAACCCTCAACAATATACTAGCAAACAGAATCCAACAACACATTAAAAGGATCATATACTGTGATCAAGTGGGATTTATCCCAGGGATGCAAGGATTCTTCAGTATACACAAATCAATCAATGTGATACACCATATTAACAAGTTGAAGAATAAAAGCCATATGATCATCTCAATAGATGCAGAAAAAGCTTTTAACAAAATTCAACACCCATTTATGATAAAAACTCTCCAGAAAGTGGGCATACAGGGAAGCTACCTCAACATAATAAAGGCCATATATGGCAAACCCACAGCAAACAACATTCTCAATGGTGAAAAATGGAAAGCATTTCCTCTAAGATCAGGAACAAGACAAGGATGTCCACTCTCACCACTATTATTCAACATAGTTTTGGAAGTCCTGGCCATGGCAATCAGAGAAGAAAAAGAAATAAAAGGAATACAAATTGGAAAAGAAGAAGTAAAACTGTCACTGTTTGCAGATGACATGATACACTACATAGAAAAACCTAAAGATGCCACCAGAAAACTACTAGAGCTAATCAATGAATCTGGTAAATTTTCAGGATACAAAATTAATGCACAGATATATCTTGCATTCCTATACACTAACAACGAAAGATCAGAAACTGAAATTAAGGAAACAATCCCATTCACCACTGCAACAAAAAGAATAAAATACCTAGGATTAAACCTACCTAAGAAGGTAAAAGACCTGTACTCAGAAAACTATAAGACACTGATGAAAGAAATCAAAGGTGACACAAACAGATGGAGAGATACACCATGTTCTTGGATTGGAAGGCTCAATATTGTGAAAATGACTATACTACCCAAAGCAATCTACAGATTCAATGCAATCCCTAGCAAATTACCAATGGCATTTTTTACAGAACTAGAACAAAACATCTTAAAATTTGTATGGAGACACAAAATAACCCACATATCCAAAGTAATCTTGAGGGGAAAAAAAAAAATGGAGCTGGGGGAATCAGACTCCCTGACTTCAGACTATACCAGAAAGCTACAGTAATCAAGACAGTACGGTGCTGGCACAAAAACAGACATATAGATCAATGGAACAGGATAGAAAGCTCGTGCAGCTCAATAGTCAAAAAACAAACAACCCAATCCCAAAATGGGCAGAAGACCTAAATAGACATCTCTCCAAAGAAGACCTACAGATGGCCAAGAGGCACATGAAAAGCTCCTCAACATCACTAATTATTAGAGAAATGCAAATCAAAACTACAATGAGGTAATCACCTCACACCGGTTAGAATGGGTATCATCAGAAAATCTACAAACAACAATTGCTGGGGAGGATGTGGAGAAAAGGGAACCCTCTTGCACTGTTGGTGGGAATGTAAATTGATACAGCCACTATGGAGAACAGTATGGAGGGTCCTTAAAAAACTAAAAATATAATTACCATATGACCCAGCAATCCCACTATATACCCATAGAAAACCATAATTCAATAAACACATGCACCGCAATGTTCACTGCAGCACTATTTACAATAGCCAGGTCATGGAAGCAACGTAAAGCCCATCGACAGATGAATGGATAAAGAAGATGTGGTACATATATACAATGGAATATTACTCAGCCATAAAAAGGAACGAAATTGGGTCATTTGTGGAGATGTGGATGGACCCAGAGACTGTCATACAGAGTGAAGTAAGTCAGAAAGTGAAAAACACATATCTTTTATTAGCGCATATATGTGGAATCTGGAAAAATGGTATAGATGAACCGGTTTGCAAGGCAGAAATAGAGACAAAGATGTAGAGAACAAATGTATGGACACCGAGTGGGGAAAGCAGGGGGGAGTGGGGTGTGGGATGAATTGGAATTGACATATATCATATAATTGACACTAATATGTATAAAATAGATAACTAATAAGAGTCTGCTGTAGAAATAAATAAAATTCGAAAGTAAAAAAAAAAAGGCTTCTCCAACCACTGGGGCCAAAAACCTCCTGAAGGACTTACTCAGAACCACCTCTGCTCCTCCCAACCAACATCTCAGTCCTAGGTCAGCCGAAAGGTATTTCCCATCAACCCTCCAGAAGCCAAGGGAGCATGGAGTTTCAATGGAAGACAGAAAGTGAGTACTGGCAAAGAGGGAAGGTTGACAGCCTGCTACCTGGCTGAAGACTTGCAGAGTCAGGTACCTAGAGACCAACCTGATGCCTGCCTTCAAAGTGCAGTGAGCCCCGTGGGAGAGTCTGGGGGAGAATTTGACTTGTGTCCTTTGGAATTTGGGAACATATGTGAACACCAAGAATTGTGCCTGCTTCTTTTCTGGAGACTTTGAAGGAAGAGGACTTACTGTCTGAGCCCATGAAAGTGGAACAAAAAGAGACCATGTTATAGGGAACTTAAGAAGAAGGTGAGAAAACCTCCAACCCGTTCCAGGGCTCCTCGTCTTTCAGAGGGTGCAGACGAGAACTACCATGTTTGACACCATATGAAGGAATATAAAGAAGAGAGGAGAAATGGTTGGGATGTGGACCAAAGGCAAGACTACAGGAAGACATGGGTGCCCCCTCTGCAGGTGTCCTCAGTAATGTGGTGACCCAAGGTGAAGCTAAACAACTCTAAAAATTGCACAAAGTTATGAGGAGACCACCACATCCTCAAAGAATACCAGCAGCAACAGAATCATGTAGTCTTGTGGGGAGGGGCACTCTTCATCTCCAGTAAGCAACCCCTGCCACCTCTCATATTCCTCCTCCCCAACAAAGGAGTTAGATGCTAGTAGAGGGAATTGAGAGGATTACATTTGAATCAGATTTGAGATTGGATTTTTACACTGGAGTGAAATTAGTCTGGTTTTGCTTTGTTTTTTTAATAACTGAAAGTGATGAGAAAGTTGTGGAATGTACCCAAGAAATTGTCTTGGGAGATTCTATATAGCACTACTGGGAATTGTGATTGGGGAAAAATAAAAACATTACGGTGTTAATATGCACAATGTAGAGTCTACTCAATAAACTGCATGAAAATGTTGACTTTTGAAAGCAAGCTGGGAGGGGTTGTTTTAGGGGGGAAAGGAGGTTACGCATTGTCTCAAAAATAATGAATAAAAAGAACAAAGATAACAAAAAAGAAGTCAATTCTTTTTTTTTTTTTTTAAAGTCAATTCTTAAATGTAGGGTTTATGGAAGGAGATTTTAAAAGAATAAAAAATCATATAAATTTATTTTATCATATACGTTGAAGACACATACTTACTTATGTCTTTTCCAAAAGGAGACATTTTTAGTAAAACAAATTTTGGATTTGTATTGACTTTAAAGTTTTCAATGCACTGCTTTGTACTTTAACTTATGAGCAAGAGACCAAACTCTCATTATGCACTTTCCTATCCACAGTGCACCTGACAGACCTGAACCACAGAAAATGTTCAAGCCATGACTTTCAAATCAATCTATCACCTTCTACCCAGTTCTCCCCTTTGCTGTCATATCTTGGTCATTGTTACATAGTCACAAAAGACTTGGGGAAAAGGAGATACCTTTAATTATTTTTACTATGTACATTTATTATTTTTGTGATTAAGAAAAATAAAAGTAAAAAAACAAGGATTAGTATTTTATTCATCATCTTCCCTTCTGTATCAAATCATGCTTTATCCTGCGTGAATTCAATACCACACATGCAATCTACTAGTGCTGAACATCTTTTGTTTTTGCCGGCATAGCATCCATTCTCCTCCTTCTCTTAACAGCACCTTTGTTTTCTTTTGAGGAACTACCCCTATCCCATTTCAGGCAGTCTTGGTAGAACCCTCAACCACCTAGCTGACCCAAGCAAAGCCATGAAACTTTAACCTTTCCCTCAGTATTTGAATCCTGAGCAGTAATATAAGAATAAATGATGATAGAGCAGATTCATCCCCATAGTGATCATCTGAAGAGGCTTCCTAAAACCTCTAACACCAAAGCTGCATGCTTCCTGTATTTTTGAGGCATGATTGTTCAGCCTGATTTTAAATTCTGTGAGTTACTCAATATACATATAATAAATCCTTTCCCTTCCCACCTCTACACACATACCTTTAAGTTAGACAGAGTTGGTTTCTTACTGTTTGGGAGCAAATCACACAAGGACCTTGGGATAGGCATGACCCATCTACTGTCCCTATTCCAGAACCCTCTTTTCTTTCCTTACTTTTCTAACAGTTTAAAGAACTATTCATTTCAGGATAAAGAAGATGTGGTAATATATATACAATGGACTATTACTCAGCCATAAAAAAGAATGAAATAATGCCATTTGCAGCAACATGGATGGGCCTAGAGATTATCATACCAGGTGAAGTAAGTCAAACAGAGAAAGGCAAATATCATATGATATCACTTGTATGTGGAATCTAAAATGATGATACAAATGAACTTATTTACAAAACAGAAATAGACTCACAGACACAGAAAATACACTTATGGTTACCAAAGGGAAAAGAGAGGGAGGGATAAATTAAAAGAGCTTTGGATTAAAATATACACACTATTGTATATAAAATAGATAACCAACAAGGACATACTTGTTGCACAGGGAACTATACTCAGTATCTTGTAATAACATATAATGGAAAAGAATCTAAATATACATAATTATATATATAATTGAATCACTTTGCTGTACACCTGAAACTAACACAGCATTGTAAATCAACTACACTTCAATAAATTTTTCTTTACAAAAGAACTATTCAACATTCAATATTCATTTCCTTCATGTCAACCTCTCTCTAGCCAATATCCTCAACTTACTTGCACCATGTCTTTCTATTTAACTGTTTGCCTGATAAAAACTGCCTTCTCCACTCCTAGTGCTGGGACTGCTGGAGAAAATACTGCAACCGTTTGGGTTAGTGTCTTCACTCATCTTCAGTTTCTATTTTCAGTTAGATTTTCCATGCCACACAGAAATCTTCCTGTGTTTTTGCTCATTTCACTTCTCATTTTCCACAGTGATTTTAGAACCTTCTCCACTCTCCTCAAATCTCCAAGTAAATGACTCCTTCTCAACAATGTCCATACAGAGAAAGTAAAAGCCATAGGATGGAAATTTACTCCTCTCCCAGGCAGGAAACTCTCAAACAAACCTGTATTAAACCCATTCTTCCCTCCTGGTCTCTGCTGGAGTGGGAACATGGTCTTTTCTCATACTTAAAACTAATCCTTAGGATTATGCTCTTAGATCCCATTCTTTTCTACCTTCTGAGAGAAGCAGCTTTATCAATTATCTCTGTCTCTTCTATTGATATATCTTTAACCTTACCCTCCAGATGGGCATCTTATAAAAAAACAATTCTTTCCTGAATGAGTCACCTTTTAGCTACTGCCCTTTCTCTTCTCATTCACAACTAAATTAAAGTAGTTGTATATCTGCCCTGCTTGTGGAAGGAAGGGCTCAGGAAGAAGAAACAATGGCAGCATGCGAGTCAGAGCCCACCTGGTACAGGGTGAAGACAGCATCACAGAAAGGTCAGTCCAGTGTGGAGAGGCCCAGCCTGAGTAGGGTGAGGATACATCCATGTAGAGGGGCAGTCTGATGTGGATAACAGAGCCCACACAGGAGAAAAGTGCATCTATATGGGAGAACGGATGGCAGTGGAAAGGAGAGATTGATTACATACAGGGAGATTGGCTAAACAAGTAAATCTAATAAGGCCAAAGGGAGCCAGGTTTCTCAGCATCAAAAAAGGGGGTAGGGCTTCCCTGGGGGCGCAGTGGTTGAGAGTCCACCTGCTGATGCAGGGAACACGGGTTCGTGCCCCAGTCCTGGAAGATCCCACATGCCGCGGAGCGGCTGGGCCCATGAGCCATGGCCGCTGAGCCTGCGCGTCCGGAGCCTGTGCTCCGCAACGGGAGAGGCCACAACAGTCAGAGGGCCACGTACCGCAAAAAAAAAAAAAAAAAAAAAAAGGGGGTAACATATATGTAAAGGAAGAAAATTAGAAGAAACTCTGAGGTACTAGATTAGAACTAATGGTATCAGTGTACATTCATGGCCAGATAGATAGATATAATGCAAAGATGTGTACATACATTCATATATATATGCATATATGTCCTAGCTCTCTTCACTGAGATAGCCTTCAAGCACCATACTCCAAAAGCAAAGAGCACACCTAGTGCCCAGTTCCTGTCTTCTAAATATTATTCGCCACTAAAAAGACTCAGGTCTAAAATGGCTGATTCCAGGGCTAGGGTAGGGAAAGTACAAGATAAACTTGTTAATATCTTGTACCAGAAAGAAAGAAAGTAGTCAAAAAGTGATGGAAACATGTCAAGAGACACACAAGCTACCTGGAAGGGGTTTCCTGTAGCTAAATTGGGCACAATTTGAACATCAAGATAAATAATGATAGCAATGAATTAAGGCCCAATAGTACTACAAATAAATAAATGAGTATACTGAAAGTATGATTAGGAATGATATACTTGCAGTCTCAAAGAACTTCCCTGCAAAATACTTACTAGTTACCAAAAAAAAAAAAAAAAAAACTTCATTGTTAAGAATCTTGACAGACACATCCTTAATCAAGTGACCATTAGTAATGGGACAAATCAAAATTGTATGTCATCTAATAGGGTTCAATGAGAAGAAAACATCATCACTTTCGAGGTATTCCTGTCAAAATCTAATAATTTAGCTTTTTTCAGCTGAGCCAGAGAACACAGTGACTATTTCCTCAACTCTCTCAAGAATGCTTCATAACTAATACTGTTTTAGGTGTACTGAGAGAAGTTAATTTTTTCATACAATAGATGCTTTAGGATGTTAGGGTTTCATTCCCTTCCAGAACCCAGGCTGGAAAAGGCCCAGAGGTATAGTCCATAAAACAACCGATCTGTAATCTTCAAAATGTCAAGGTCATTAAAAACCAGGAAAGATTGTTTTGCTGCTCCCAACTGAAGGAGACTAAAGAGGCATGATAACTATATGCAGCAGGTGATTCTGAACTGTATCCTTTTGCTCTAAAGGATAGTATTAAGACAACAAACTTGATTGGGATTTGTGGAGTAGATGGTAGTCATGTATAATGTCAATGACCTGATTTCCACGGTTGTGTTATGTTTATGTAGGCAAATGTCCTTATTTATAGGAAATACACAGTAAAGTATTCAGGGGTAGTGGAGCAGTATACTGGCAAATTACTTCCAAATGGTTCAGGAAAAAAAAGTCTTTGTACTTTTTTATGCCTGGAAATTTTCTATCAATTTTTAATTGTTTCAGAATTATAAAAATCAAAAAATTTTTAAATGAACAAATATGAAACTGAACAAATACAAATTCACTATCATCCTCACTCCTTCTCATGCTCCTCATCTCAGTGAATTCCTGGTTTGCCCGAACAGGTTTTGTTCATTTCTGTTGTACCAACACAGACATTATTGGCCTCCTTTTCACTCTCAAGTGTCCCAACCAGGACAATCAATAACATAAATGTTCTCACTGTAAGGTTCTGAAAATCTGGCCTCTGTTTACTTCTCTAGCTTGATCATTAAGCACTCCCCCAATTTCCCTCTCCTCGCTAGTGAATCTCAACTCTTTTGGGAACGCTCTGCCTGAACACTGGATCAGGCTTCACTATATTTGCTAGATGCTCCCTCACGCTATACTAATCCTACTAGTAACTCTGTCTATTGCATACATATCTCTATTGTAACTATTTGTTTATATTCCCTCTTAAACTGCATTTCTGTACAGATAACCCTGCCACTCAGGGTGGGACCTTGAACAAGTTACTCAACCTTTCTAAGCCTCAATTTCCTCATCTGTAAAACAAGGATAACTGTATTGTTGTTAAGATCAAATGATATAAAGCGCATGAAGAGCTTAGCCCACCGCCTTCATCATTTTATGTTTTAAGAATTATGTAAATAGTCAAACGTATTTTTTCTCTCTAGAGCTCCTTAGCTGTCTTCTTTTCATACCTAATCTTTTTATGTACCCTATTTATCAAGCAAGTAGAGTTAAAGATTGTTTCTTCTTAACACAAATATCACAAGTCTCTATGATAGAGCTCTTTTTTTTTTTTTTTTAATTTTGGCTGCATTGGGTCTTCTTTGCTGCGTGCAGGCTAGAGTTCTTTTTAATTTTATTTACTTTTTTAAAGAAAACACATGTTCTTACAGAAAGTTATCTTCTGGGAAATAACACCAGAAACTATTAGCTCCGCTCAGGCAATGGGATATTTCTTTCCTTCCTGTTCTAGTGAATAAACACATGTAAGTCCCCACAGCAAATTCTACATATATATAGTATAGCAAATACAGTGTGTGTGTGTGTGTGTGTGTATATATATATACACATATATATATACACATATATATAAATATATATATATAAGAAAATACACTTTTAACATATTATAAAACAATGAGTGCCAAATGTATAAATTTGTGGAAAACAATGTTTTCAATCACTTAAAGAGTTGTTTATTAATAACTAAACATTGTTTTGGGAAAGAAAGCCCTCTTGTAAAAAAGAATAACAATTCAACAGTAACAATTAATGAGTCCTACATTGACAGACTGGACATTGAATATAATATATTTTAAAATATAAAGCTCTTTGGAGTCTCATAATTGTGAAGAAAAATATGTGGGTATTTTGAAGCTCTCTACCTTATATTGTGTTTCATCTTCCAGAAGTGAAAATTCAGAATTACATGATTGTATATTTCTACTCACTGACTACACTTTCTCTAAATTTAACTATCATTGTTTTCTCTTTGTTAATTATATGATTTAATCATAGATCCCCTTTGCTTAGTAAAGCATATAAATACACTAACCACATCCCTAAAGCTTTTCTTTTCATTATTAAAGGAAAAGTAATTCATATTTTCAGAGTTAAATTTATACAAACAAATTTAATCCACAGTACTAACCATTGCTCATGCTTTGTGATATCTTGCAAGCATCTAGAATGTTACGTCTCAAGTCATAAATGCATAAAAATCTGCTTCTCCACAGCAAATATTGCATTATTTTCCACCTAATTGTTTCATTATTTTTAAAAATAAAAACATACTTAAAAATATAGGTGACCCTTGAGCAACATGGGTTTGAACTGCATGGATATGGGGATTTTTTTCCACTAAATACATACTACAGTACTAGGCTATCCAAGGTTGCCTAGGGTTGGTTGAATCAGAGGTTGCAGGACCTTAGATTCGGAGGAACCTGGGAAATGGAAGGCTGACTATAAAGTCATACACGGATTATATGCACAGGGGAGGGGGGAGGTTGGTGCCTATAACCCTCAAGTTGGTCAATAGTCAACAATATATGTAATCATTTTAAAATAATATATATTTTTAATGACCAGGGTTTCACATACCAGACTGATGAATTTACCAAACGTATGAATGAAGAAGTGTTTGTCTTCAGAAATGTTTTTAGTGATTTTATTTCTAAGAGAGATATCACCGATACATAATCTAAATATATGTAGCAAATAAAATATTACATAATTGAAATCTTTGAAATAAACCTATTACCGACTTGCAAATCTGTTCAGAATACTTTATTAAATGTCAGCTGTGAAACACTGTTAAAATACAGATAAACAATATTACAAGTTTCATTTAACTTCCCAAATTCTTACAGTCTTGTATTTTGCTCTCTGCTGTGGCACACAACTGGATTTTTCCTAAGCAATCAAAAGCAGGCTGGAAGACTCTTTGTTCATCAGTTGTAAACAATGTACCAAATATAATATAAGTAGAAAATTGCCCAAAGAGGATATATGAATTTTAATATGATTATTACTTTATAACCATAAAACTTTAGCAAATAGTAATCCTTATTTGCTTTAACTAGTATTGGATAATACATCATGATGGTGACCTTGTGGCAATCGGCATACTTTTATAAAATGATGGTTTGAAATTTAAATCTTATTTTTAATTCTTCAGTCTCATGTGGTCCTCTGGGAAAACTTCCCATAAGATTCTACAATCTTACAGGGGCTTCCCTGGTGGCGCAGTGGTTGAGAGTCCGCCTGCCAGTGCAGGGGACACGGGTTCGAGCCCTGGTCTGGGAAGATCCCACATGCCATGGAGCAAATAAGCCCGTGAGCCACAACTGCTGAGCCTGAGTGCCACGACTGCTTGAGGCCCACGCACTCAGAGCCTGTGCTCCACAACGGGAGAAGCCACGGCAATGAGAGGCCCGCGCACCTCAACGAGGAGTGGCCCCCGCTCACCGCAACTGGAGAAAAGCCCGTGCGCAGCGGCGAAGACCCAACACAGCCAAAAATAAATATAATAAATAAATTTAAATAAATAAGTAAAAATCAAGCTGTAAATTTACGATTTGTGCACTTTACTATGTGTATGTTAAAAAAAAAGATTCTACAATCTTACAATGGAAAATTGCTTAAAGGTAACACTCCATTATCAATATATCACATATCAATAAATACTTATTGAGCGTGTTTTATTTGCCAGGCACTACGCTAAGTGCTGGAAATATAAAAATGATTAACGCCTGAGCACTAGATAAGATATGGAGACTGCCCTTGAGAGGCCTGGAGTATTATGCAAGAGGCAATTAATGTACAAACTATATAAAAGATTGTTAAGGAACAGGGTCTTAAAAGGTGCTGTGTACAAAGAAGAGAAATATATAATCCAAACTAGGGGAGGAAAGGATGGTTACAGGAGCCTTCTTGGAGGAGTTATTAACAAATAAGTCTACTGACTTGCTTGCAGTATGGCCTAATGATTTAAGAGCACAGGTTCAAATCCTAGCACCACCTTTTACCAACTGTATACGTTTGGACAACTTACTTCATCATCCCAAGCTTGCCTCCTTGTTTACAAAATGAATATAATAGTATTCACCTCATTGGGCTGTTAAGAGGACCAAATAAGATAAGAGTAGAAACACCAAATAAGAGTAGAAAGCACAATGGCTGCTGTAAGATATGCTAGTATTCTGGTTGTTATAATGATGATCTCTTTCTCTCTCACATACACACCCCACTCAGTGAACCTGGTAGTTTCTGGACTTCTTGGCCAATGTATGCATGTGCCACACAGCTATAAAAGAAAAAACTGCTCCATCCTCACCCCCATCTTCTGTTATCATCCAGGCTTCCCAGTCCCCTGAAAAGTCTGCTTGACTTGCTGTCATTACCAGACATGCCTGCGCCATGCCCATTCGTTGAACGTTAGTCTGACCACAGAGGCATCTCTGGACTACCTGTCCACCACCACTCTCCTCTCATCCTTCACTGTCCCCCATATCCACCAGGAGACAGATCTTTTGGCTTTCAGCCCCACACTAGTCTCTGATGGGTCTTTCTTAGCAGTGTTTTGGTGATTTTTATGCATTTCACTTAATCAGCTTTGCCCTCTATTGGCCACCACTGTCTCCAAGCCAGTGGCCAACATTTCATTTCATTTGGAGTTACCATCATTGCAGAGACAGAAAAAAAAAAAAAAAAAAAAAATATATATATATATATATATATATATATGATTAAAACAAAATCATCAAGCTTTGTGAGGTTGAGAAAAGCTAGTGCTAGAAAAAGAATAACATTTGGGTCTTTTGTTCTTTCCTACTTTATCCTCTTTAGGATCATGACTCTATTTTACAATCCAGTCTTTCCCTGCAATAATCTCCCACTGGTTAATTTTCTATCAAGTAAGTGACCCTTTCTGAAAGGTTTTCTCCCTCCTATTCATTTGCAGAAAGACCTACGGGAGGGGCAGGGCTCAACTCAATTTCTTCTTACACATTCACGTTTCTGAGGGCTTTTACCAAGTTTCACCAAAACAGATTCAAATGATAGCAATAAATAATAATAAATGACAAATTAAAGTTAAAAGATGTTTCCCTATTCAAGTGGCTCACTGGTAGAACTAAGTGTTCCTTATTTCTAAGAGTGCAAAAGATATGATTTGGACATTATAAGAATCGGGTAAAAGGGCATCTACTCTAGCTTCCAAATTCTGTTTTTAACACATACCTTACAAAATTGTTTTGGCTTTATCTAAGCACTACTCCCACTTTCTAAAAACCAAGACACACTGTATTATTTTAATTTGTAAATTATTCATGATTTAATTCTGTTCTTCACTTTGGATACTTTGCTTTATACATCTTCACAACAGCATGTGTACCTCCATGCCAACAAAATCCTTCATATATGTTTCAAAGTCCAAAATATTAAAGCATTAAATTTCTTTCAATCAGATTCTCTGCAGCAAAATAATTTGAAACTCTTACATGACCACAAAATGTTATAGCAAGTTGAGGAAGAAAATTTTAGTTGCCTCATGTTTCCACTGAAATGTATTAAGAAGTTTATACAAGAACTACAAAGATGTTTATGTTACAAAAACGACAAATATAAAGCTAATTGCTGATGATCCACATATGAATTTACTATGTCATAGACTGAAACTGTGATTTTAAGGTTTAGCTATCACCTAACCTGTTCCATAATCCTGAAACAAGGTCATTTGAAATTCGTAAAATTCTGGGGACAGTGAGTCCTCAGCAAACTTCTAAACTTAAATTGCCCCTCCTCCTTACAGCTTTTCACATGAAACACTTCCTTCATCATAGCTACTTCTTCAATGTGGTAGCAAGTAAAATTCCCCAACAACAGAAATGAAAGTAACATGAAAACTGAGCTGATTACAGATGGGTGAGGAGCAAGAATTCTCTCTTACAATTTTTAAATTACAATATTAATAATAATTAACCACAATAAATAAAACTAACCTTAGATGGCAGACCTTTGTAAAATGCTTCCATTAAACAGTATTGAAAAGGTAGTGGCAGTGAGTAACAAGTTTTGGGTTTTTTAAATCATTCATAATGATCCTCAACATCAAAAGAAAAAATGTAGATGACTGGAAGGGTAAAATTCTCCAAGTAAGATATTGAACATGAAATTCCAGTTAGCCAAATATGAGTTTTATGTAAAAAACTGAGAACTTGTTCCTTTCAATTATACTTTGCCACTAAAACTCAATATCCATCAGAAAATATGAGTTATTATAATTAGAATTCTTTTACCCTCACTACATAATGCTGTGCCTGGTCAAAAATCATAAAATAGTTCAGAAAAGAAATTTAGCATTTCTGATCCTTCTTGTAGGCCTGATGCCACTTTGAGCCTGGATGAATAAAGTTTTTCAACTCATCTAACTTAGCAGGGCCTAAGTGTTACAAATTAATTAAAGACACTATACCTTTGGAGCCACTAATCATATCTGTTGTCAAAATAGCCTACTGGACTCAACAACAAGAAAACAAACAACCCGATTAAAAAATGGGCAGAGGGTCTGAATAGACATTTTTCCGAAGAAGACATACAGATGGCCAAAAGGTAGATAATTTCCTAATTATCAGGAAACGCAAACAAAAACCACAATGAGATCTCACCTCACGCCTGTTAGCATGGCTACTATCAAAGAGACAAGAAATGACAAATGTTGGAGAGAATGCAAAGAAAAAGGAGCCCTCATACACTGTCGGTGGAACTGTAAATTGGTGCAGCCACAGTGGAAACCAGTAGGGAGATTCCTCAAAAAATTAAGAACTACCATATGACCCAGCTATTCCATGTCTGTGTATTTACTCGAAGCACACGGAACCACTAATTTGAAAAGATACGTGCACCCTCATATTCCCTGCAGAATTGTTTATAATCGCCAAAATATGGATACAACTTAAGTGTCCATAAATGGATGAATGGATAAAGGTGCGTTATATATATACAAAGCGGATTATTACTTGGTTATAAAAAGAGAAGGAAATCCTGCCATCTGCAACGACATGAATAGACCTGGACAGCATTATGCTAAGTGAAATAAGTCAAATGGAGAAAGACAAATACCTTATGATTTCACTCATATGTGGAATCTAAAAAGACAAAACAAGTGAACAAACAAAATAAAATAAAAATAAACTCATAGATACAGAGATCAGCTTAGTGGTTACCAGAGGGAAAGGGGGTTTGGAGGGTGGGTGAAAATGGGGAAGGGGACGGTGGTGAATGGGAATTAGACTTGTGGTAGTGACCACTTTGTCGTGTGTACAGGTGTCAAATTATAATGCTGTACACCTAAAGCTTATGTAATTTTTTTAAAGTTTAAAAAGTGTACTTGATAAGAAGCACTATCGTTGCTTAACTGGTAATGCTTTTCTTTCTTAGTTGTACATCTAGATGGAAATGTACCAAAATGTTAACAGTGGCATCTCCGGGTGAATAGTAGAATTACGAATGATTTTACATTAAATCGAAAATCAAAAATAAGAAAATTAAATGGCATTCATATAACACATGCCACACTATTTAACGATGGAAAACAGAAACCAAATTTGGTACTGAATTTTATCACAAAATCCACAAGACATTAAAACATGTATTAAGTACAAAGAATGTAACAAACATATATAAAATTAATATAAAAAACAAATCTTACTCATTTTGCTAATACTATGTATAGCAAATCTTACCTCTAATCTCCACATCAAAGTCAAATTTGCTGCATCTTGAAGATGTTAGAGTTGAGCCAGAGTTGCAAAATCTTGAAAGGCAGAGTTAAGACTTAAAAAACAAACAAACAAAACCTCCCTTAGTTCTACAGCACTCAAGCCTGTCAGGTGTTAGTTAAAATAAGGAGTAAGCATGGATTTCATATTTTTCCTTAAGAAATAGGTTTCGACTGCTGATACAGTTTTTCTTACAACCACACAGCAAAACTTTCAGTTGAGATGGATTGTTGGGTTTTTTTTAATGATACTGAGCATTTTGATATAATGTGAAAAACTCCAGACTTGGCAGTAATTTTGACATGTTGCCTCAGTATTATATACCGTGATAGCAATTATCATTTGTCTGTTTTTGACAGAGTTCTTGAGATTGAGTTTAAACCTTTACACAGTAAGGTGGAACAGCCATGGAGTTTAAAATCCAAGAAACAAATACCATAAGAAGAGCTTCCCATATAAGTTCTGAAGCAGCTATAAAAGGGGGAGGGAACTGGTTACTCTGCCTAGTCAGAGTTTTATTCAGTTGTGCCAGAAGGAGGGAGACAACACAGCCGTGGGATACTGTTCTGGGCAGGGAAAGCAGCCTGTAACTGCATGTTGGCAAGGGCTAACAGGCTAACAAAGGGGACAGAAGATGTACTTGACAGTAGAGAGGGTTAGCAGATGAGTAGGAGGAGATGGCATATGAGACGTAGGCTGGGGTGTGGTAGGAAAGAGCCTTGGTGGTAAAGATGAACAGCTTCAATTTCACGCAAAATACAATAAAGGCCCAGTAAAGCAAGTCCAGAAGCTGCAAATAATGGCTACAGTACAGCATTTCAAGCTGTTTACAGGGTAGATATTTAGATAAGGAGTCTTGAAAAGGGGAGGTTATAAAAGTCATGAGAGAAAACATTCAAAACTTAGTCCAAGTGTTTTCATAGAAATGAAAACACAAGCAGGGATTTAGAGGTGCCAGAGTTGGTTGTTTGTTTCTGATGTTTTCATAGTTTGAATAAATAGGAGGAGGAAAACAAAATGAAGCAAGTAAACTCAAGTTTAGGTGTTTAAGAAATAGTCACATGACTGAATCCAAAGAGAAGAAAGGTGAT
This sequence comes from Delphinapterus leucas, assembly GCF_059928025.1. Lineage (NCBI taxonomy): Eukaryota > Metazoa > Chordata > Mammalia > Artiodactyla > Monodontidae > Delphinapterus > Delphinapterus leucas. Next base: position 74,638,533 of record NC_143131.1, on the reverse strand, counting down.
AATTAGGGTAAGTGAGAAGGATCTTAAGTAAAAATTATAAGGGATAAGAATTTCTTGGCAACTTGTCAGTTACTAAAGTATTTAGGAAGACATTGTAAAAAAAAAATAAAGAGAAGTAGAAAAATAAATAATGATAATGATTTATAATATCCTAAAGGGTTCAAACAGAAGGAATAATGTAATAGAGTGACAGGGTTGAATCATTTAATGTGCTTAAACAATTTTCCAAACTACGAGTAAATCTCATAAGTTTTTGGTTAAATGGAATTCTAGTTTGATTTAAACAGCTGATTCTTATTTTTTCAAAAATAAGTTATATTCCGAACGGAGAGATTTTACTAAAAATTCTGAAGAATTCAGCAATTGTTCACTAGCCCTTAATAATTTAAAACAACTTTGGTAATAAAGGCATCATTGTGAACTGTGCTTTTAAATCCACGCCCAAAGTTATTTAATGGTTAGTATATTTGACCTTAACGCTAACACTTTAACAAATTTACCACTAGGTGGCGAAAAAACCCAAATAGTATCTGTTAACAAAGCTAGTACAAGATCCCAAGTGCTTGAACAACTAAAATAGCCACCAGGTGTCATCCAAGAGAGGAAAAAAAAAAAAAAAAGACTATTCTCCCCACTCAAATACAAAAATTCAGTTTTAAGCACAACCATCTAAGCTCTATCAGAGGTAAATACCCTGTCCATTAACTGTCTAAATAGTTTGCATATTTATACTCTATATAATTTATACAATGCTCTTGACTCCAAGATACTGCCTTTCAACTAAAACCCAACTAAGTAAAATTTAATTTCTTTAAAAAAAACAACGAAAAAACCAGCAAGACCAATGAATGAGCTCAATGTATTGTGAATCATAGTTTCAACCTATCCAAATACACTGCACAAAAGAACCTAAAACGGCTTAGGCACAGACAGCCAAGAATCTTCCAAAGTGTATTTGGTTATGTATATATACTTCCAGATTCATATTCTTTTTCCCTATATTTCTCTCCTATAAGCAATTTCATTGATTGCAAAAAAATCTAGATAATTATGCTGTTATGCCTTGAATCCCGGTGTGATTTTACAAAAGCACTGAAATTTGTTACCAAAACGTTCACAGTAAAGAGACAAATGTACCGGTCCTTAAGAAAGATGTATAATGAGAATTATGTTAAACAGTCCAAAGCTGAAAATTAAAATTAAAGCTTTACAGAATTAAGCCCTATTTATATAACAAACCATGCTTTTTAAAAAAACATTTTCTGCACTTCACTAACTTCTAACAAAGATTTTTCAACGCTGTTGTAAACATTATGTCAGCTAAAACACTATGTCATGCTGCCTTTTATAAGGTGATACTTTTTTAGGCCGAATCCTATTCTTAATCCTCTGGACACAGGAGTTGTAATCATGTCATACCCTGCAAATCTAGCGGTAGGTGGTGTCTCAAAAAAGGACGTTTTCTTCCTTCTAGGAAGTGGTCAAACCTTGTTTTTCCCTCGTGTAATCAGGCAAAAACTTGATTGTTTTTCGTTGCTATCGAATTAAGAGATGGAAGAGAAAGCAGTTCAGGAGAAAGCAAAATATACTGATGAAACTATACTTGCTTCTCTTCCTTGCTCCTTATAGTATTCTCTTTTAAGGTCTCGACCTGACCTCGACTGGGCTCATTTCCACCGTGCCTGCAAAGCACTGGTTTTAAAAAGAAAAAAATTCCAAGCCAAGAATGCTCTTGTCTATGAACATTATCTCTTCTCTGGTTTTTATTACATTTTCTTTTGAAATACGTTAGATTATGTTCAACAACCAGCCCTTGCCCAACCGGTTTCTCCCCTTCCCCCATTTCTCTACACACATCACTTTTTCCTCCTCCCATCAGGGCAGTGGTCAAAACACTGCAGTGCCGGGAACGCACGTTTCGGGCCGGTCACTCAGCAATTTATTCTCACTTGGCTTTGCAAACAGCTCCCCACCCAACCTTGTCCCCCAGTTCCCTCCCTCGGCCATTATCTTTCTACTAGACTGCGCTCAGTACGGGACTCCAGCTAGCACATCGAGGGTTTACGGTAGCCTGCCTACCAATAGGAGCCTACAATGAAGAGAAGTCAGGTTCAGCCTCCCGGCAGCCCCAGTGTCTTCTTCCCCTGGCTGTACACCTACTGTACCCGCGAGCGAGCCGGGCGCGGGGTGGGAGGGGGCGCGCAGGGAGGGCGGACAGCAGCCGCGGCGTGCGCATGCGCACTGGGGTTGTTTTTCACAAAGCTGCTCTTAAAGTGAGCTGGCAGCTTCCAGCCGCCCGTCTTTGTAAGGAGACCACTGAGACTAGCAGGATCGCGGAGCAGCAGCCTCTGTGCTGCCCTGACTTTTTAAGAAATCTCAATGAACTATTTGTAAAGAATCACTGATCCTGCCTGCAAGCTCTTTGCACGGCAAAGACATCGATCAGTGTTAAGTGAAGATCACATTTTATATGTGATCTTGACTTTTTTGTCTTACATTATATTTTTTATAGATTTTGTTATAAACATGGTGCTGGGAAAGGTAAAGAGTTTGACAATAAGCTTTGACTGTCTTAATGACAGCAATGTCCCTGTGTATTCTAGTGGGGATACAGTCTCAGGAAGGGTGAATTTAGAAGTTACTGGGGAAATCAGAGTAAAATCTCTTAAAATTCATGCAAGAGGACATGCGAAAGTACGCTGGACCGAATCGAGAAACGCCGGCTCCAATACTGCCTATACACAGAATTACACTGAAGAAGTAGAATATTTCAACCATAAAGACATCTTAATTGGACACGAAAGAGGTAAGTTTTTTACATTAATCAGAAACTATTAGACCTGTTTTCTTTGGCAAAGTACCTTTTCAATTTTCCTGAATTAATATAATCCTACTCCTACCATAACGTATAGCTGTTTGATAAAGGTTGGAAAGGTGGAAGATTTGAATTCTCCTTGACATTCATCGTGTGTTAAGCCGTAATGCATGCAGGCATCTGCAAAGTGACTGCAAACTGCACTTATTCCACTACCTCTGTACCCGGCTTGGTCTGTGCCATACACACTTGCAATCCATTTCCACCTTACGTATAAATTCTGCTTATATGCGATTCAGTAATTTTACTAGTATGTTTTCAAATGAATTGCTAAAAGCTGCAATCCAATATTAGGTTTTTCCCTTGTACTCTGCAACCTTAGATCTTAAAAACTAAGCTTCAGTGAAGAAATGGAGTAACATTTTTAAGTGGGTTAATAGGTGTATTTCATTTTTAATATTGACACGCAAAAGACTTAAGAGAATTGACCGTTGTTCTTTGATAATGGGTTTCTGTGGTTTATTTTGACATATGGTATCAACACCCCACGTGTTTTTTCCTATTCTTTCCAGTTCCTTTAGAAATTTACATCAAGCATTCTCTATTTTAAAGGACAGCACCTATCATTATGATATGTTTAAAGTCAGTTTTAGAAGCCATTTAGGGTCAGAAATTTTCTTTTCCAAGCATCATGCCTAACTTTGGAACGTGCATTCAATGAAACCCGTGCCAGTCAAATGGAATTGAAAAGTATTCGGCTCGTTGGATATGATTTTTGGTTAGAAACTGGAGATGAAGGGTTGTCAAAGGGAGAAGGGGTCCTGAGATTTCAAATCTATTGTTTAAATGGTTACATTGTGGAAATATAGCAGACTCTAAGCTTGTTTTTCTAAGTTTCCACCCTTTGTTAGAAGCGGTTCAATCCTGTTTCGGACCAGTTCTGGGGGGTGGTGAGGAGGGGCGCTTGTTCTGCTCTCAGCAGATTGGTTACACGCGTCAGGTGGTGGCGATGACTTAATTCCTAGCCCAAGAAGAATATAGTGTTAAAACTGGTTATGTAATTTTGTCCTTCTCCTTTTTAATGCAGTATTTAACTCGAATGTTGATGATTTTTCAGAGTAGAGCACATTTTTACCTCCATTTTTAATTAAAAAATACACATCCACGAGGAAGTGCTAATTGAACTAAGGCAAGTGTAGAAACGTAGGGTGCTTTGAGTTACAGCATGAATGCATTATTTTTAAAATATTAAGATGAAATCAATCTTTAGTTGGATTTTCAGTTACACATAGGTAATTTGCATCCTGAAATAATTTTTAGTTAACCTCTCTAAGCAGTGACAGTGATAAGAAATGCAACTGCCTAATGACAGTCCTGGTATTTGTTGAACAGGACACACAAGTTTGTATTTGATCCTTCCTGGACTGGCAGCTTTTTATAAGATGAGTGAGAAGAAACAAAGGTTTTTAAGGAGTTGAGGTTTGCAGTGGGGTAAAAGTAGAATAACGACTTATGGGGACAATTTCATTAATTGCGCCACGATTTCATAGTAAAGAACACTATGTGCCCCGCACCCCCACGAGACACCCCTCAACCCCTGCAAGCTAGAACGAGCTTCGCTTGGAATAGTTTCAATGACTTAAAACTGGGACCTCTCAAACTAGCCTGGTAACTGAGACCCCGCCCCGGGCGGCCGGCGATAGGCGGAGCCGGTTTTGTTAGCCTGTTGCTAAGGCGATGCCAGGCTCTGATTGGATTGGGCGCGAGCGGGTGGGGAGAGTGGGCTCGCCGGCTGGGGCGAGGCTTGGAACCGGCGTGCGCCGGTAAAGGTCCCTCCTGAGCTGCGGCCCCCGCCCCTACTCGCATCCCTGCCCCGGCTTCTGGAGGCGCGCGGGGCTCGTATCACATACCGTTCTGTTGCCCCTTACCTGGGCCCGCTTGCAGCCCCGAAAAGAGCGACTACAGGTTTCAACAGAGTGGAGAGGAGAAGCTTCCGCCGGCATTACAGGTGCCGGATGGCCCTGGGCGCAACTTTTTAGCTGCCAGTTCCATTCACGGAGAAATTGGGTGGGCAGGGTTAGCAGGACCCCATTTTCCACGTTTTCGGGTGGAAGTTGTCAGGCAGCTTCTGTAAACGCTTGTCTTCTTCTTAGCTGAAACAGCGTGTTTCCCTTTCTATGCAGTCACCAGACTGGCTACCTTGATGTGACCCGAGTGGGGAGAGAGCGCCAAGACTGGCCGGGACGGGGAAGGAAAAGTGACATTAACATTGAAAGCGGGGTGAGGTGGGGGCTTCGGCGAGTATTCCTTGCCCACTTGTCATTGTTTCTTTGGGGCTTTTGCACCCCGCGCACCATTCCCCGCCGCCGTCGCCGCAACTGTAAAGGTGTCAGGGTGGCCCGAGCCAGATCGAACCGGTCACCGGCCGGGGCGTGTAAAGCGGAAGCGCCGCAGCGTGCTCGCCCCGCCCCACGTCAGCAGGCTAGGCTGCGCGGCCGCGAGCGCGAGCGCCGTGCGACATATGCCGTATGTATAGCTGGGCGCGCGGGCGGCAGCGGCGGCGCGCGGGCGGGCCGGCTGGGATCTGCTCGCGCCGGTTTAGGCCGGTCCTCTCCTGCTCCGGTCTAGTTCTTGATTGACAGCCCGGCACTTGTTTACCACGGCGCGGCCGCCGCCGCTCGCCTCGATGAGACTGCTGAGCTGGCACAAAAAAGGGAGCGAGACGGGAAGAAAGGGAGAGGGAGACAAACTTTGGGCGCCGTCGGGAGGAGCGATTTTAAATGGCCCCCAGCTCGTCAGCGGGATTTCCGTGCTGAAATACCGTAGAGAGGATTTGCACGGGGGGAGAAGAAAATACTACTGAGGTAGAAGGGAGTCTTGGTGATTTTTTTTGAATACAAGTTTCCACATATAGGCGCTTTTTTCCTTTTCTCCTGTGGTGGAAGGGAAGCATCACGATTTTTGTGTGAATTCATTACTTTGGTGAGGGAAAGTTAAATGATAATACCCGTTTCTCTTAGTCTCCTGGTTAATGATAAAGGTTTCTACACCGAGAAAACTGCGCTAGTAGACGTTTATGTAATTAAATTACCCGGTCGGAACGCTTTAGAAAATCATTTTAAGAATCCAGAACACCCTCCCACATTTCGTTATATTTGTTTTGGAGACGTTTTGGAGATAAACCTATTTGAGCAAAAGAAATTGGTTGTAAAATAAAGTCATCCCGTTTTTTCTAGCAATGGGAAACAAACCTAGTCTTCATTTTTCAAGGATGTGTGACAGTTGTTTCCCATTAAGCAGGCACCTTTTAAATCTAAGGTATATTTTATATATATGCGAATTTTTAGCTGTTGCTAGGACAGACTGAGATTGTCATAATTTTAGGTTCAATAAGAATTTTTATTTTTAGCTATGAAACTGACATTAAAATCACTGTTCCTTTTTTTTTTTAACTCCAACATCTATTTGACAGAGTTTTCTAATGGTTTTAGAGCTTTAACATTCACATCTTCTGCATCAAAACTGACATATTTTAAAAGGCTTACATGAACAGTTTTCATTTTATATATAGTCTATTTAAGTAAGTGGATGAAGAGAAAGGTAACATCTTAGTATGAGATTTGAAATCTGGATCTTTTGTTGAGCCTGTATTGTCACACATAGATGCTTTACAGTTTAGGTTGTTTTCCATTGAAAAACCAACTATGGGGTATAAGTATTAATTATCCCCATTCTACAGATGAAGCAACTGAAGACAGGACTTTTGTTTTACCCAGAGGAAGTGATGAAGTTGGAATTAGAACTCAGATCTCTCACACTCTAAAGTTTGTGGCCTTAATTACTATGTGAGCATCTTTAAAGTTCTGCCACCAGGAAGAGAGTGTAAAGGTTTAACAAGTTTTTTGTTTTCTTTTTCTGTTTGTTTTAGATGATGATAATTCCGAAGAAGGCTTCAACACTATTCATTCAGGAAGGCATGAATATGCGTTCAGCTTCGAGCTTCCACAGACGTAAGTATTTTGTAACAGGCATTTTTCATAAACATCCATTCTTTTCAAATGAAACATTCTAAATTTAAATATTTTTAGTTTAAAAAAAAAAACCCTTTTCATTACTGAAACTTGCTAGAGGAAAACATATACTCAGAAAAGAAGCTATGTTTTTAATCTAGAGTGGCAATATTATAGAAAGCAAAGCTCAATTCTTAGTATGCTGTCTCAAGTTTTATATGGTTTTTAAAACTTGAATAGTATTTCATTTAAATTGAGTGAATTGGAAGGTGCCAGTAAAATAGTAAGCATTTAATACTTAGTTTATCATCAGCATTAGCAGAAAAGGTAGAACATAACAAGTCTCTCATTTAGTAGTTTATAAAAATTCAGTGATCATTTTTTCTACTGATGCTACCCAACAGCAGTAAGCTAAGAAAGTCAAAATAATTAAGAATATCCTCACTTTAGAAGTGATGTGTTTTTTCTGTTATGAATTCATTAGCTTCTGTGCAAAGAGCTATTGAGAAGGTCACTCGAGATATTATGACCTGTACTTAAAAGGAAACATCCATCAGAGATACCTTAATATAAGGCTTGGAATCTAGTATGAAAGGAAGAAGGAAAGTAGTATATTCTTTTTTTTTTCTTTTTTGCGGTACGCGGGCCTCTCACTGTTGTGGCCTCTCCCGTTGCGGAGCACAGGCTCCGGACGTGCAGGCTCAGCGGCCATGGCTCACGGGCCCAGCCGCTCCACGGCATGTGGGATCCTACCGGACTGGGGCACGAACCCGTGTCCCCTGCATCGGCAGGCGGACTCTCAACCACTGCACCACCAGGGAAGCCCGTGTATATTGTTAATGTAATAATAAATCATTAAAGGAAATTATACAAAGAGTAATTTTTGAAAAAAATGCTTTAACAGATATTAAAACATGCAAAGTGGCACTTGTACTGTTTGCTCTGAAAGGTAAACTTGCATTACATAAGAACGTCAAGTGCCAAATGTACATAATTCTGTATTTTTTTAAATTCTAGTACTTGTTATATATAGATAGAGTTCATAAAGGGTATTTTTCAGAGTATCCTGTGTATCATATTGCTTAAGAACATGATTTTTAATATAATGCCCTAATTACTTTCTGAGAGAAATATTTTAAGTCTGAATACAATAGGAATAATACATTTGGGCCTGAATATTTTCAAAGCATGGAAGTAATTTAATATATTTTTTAAAAATTCTATCTATAAACCCGTCATTTAAAGTAAACTCTAGAAGACTAGCATAGATCCTGCGTTTTATTTCTCTGCTATACAAGTTAATGCAGAAGTCTAAAATACAAAACAAAAACACCACTACTCCTCATAAAAAGCTAGCACTCTACCTTGTAAATAAATGAACCTTGTGCATTTTTCTAATGAAATTATGAAAAAGAGACTAAATTCACTAAAATATAATCTTCCACAAGTAATAAAATCTGGGAGAGTTGAAAAAGAATTATGATTCTCTTGATACAGGTCAACAGAAAAAATTCTTTTTCTTTTTAAGTCTATAGTATAGTTAGAAAGCATGGCCAAAAAGAGTTAGAACATAAGTAAACTGGGAAATGTAAAAGCATTTTTTTAGAGCTTCAGTGGATTTAATGAAATGTGAAAAACTTTTGAAACTATAACGACTATTCCAGGCCTTTTCTAAATCTCAGTTACTATAATAAGAGATAATAATAATTCTTAGTTAATGAAAAATGGAGCGCCATAGGGAGTCGTTTGGTCTGAGTGTTTAACCAGTGTCCAGAATATCTCAATAGAAATAGTTAAACCATTCTTAACTTTATTTTTAAACTAAAGTCTTGACCTTTTCAAGAATTGTTCATTTCCAGACTTTCGTAATTTTGCCACCAGCATTAAAAGTAGCCTCTTCTTAGTTTAAAGAGAGTGTATTCTTCTGGCTTTTTTAACCAAATTTCTGTAATATTTAACAACTTTGTGTTATTATTTGGAAACAGAAGGTTTTTTCCCCAGTGACTTATCCCTTTGGAAATATAAATTATGCCTTTGATAACTCATTCATGTATAAACTTACAATATATTAACACTTCTATGATGAGCTACTGTATAAATATTAAAAAGAGGTGTAAGATTAATATATTGACCTTTATATTCTGCACAGACCACTTGCTACCTCATTCGAAGGCCGACATGGCAGTGTGCGCTATTGGGTGAAAGCCGAATTGCACAGGCCTTGGCTTCTACCAGTAAAATTAAAGAAGGAATTTACAGTCTTTGAGCATATAGATATCAACACTCCTTCATTACTGGTAAGAATTAACTGAATTCTTCATTTTTTGTTTTTGGCATATAAATATTAAAGAATAATCACCTAAACTACATACACATTCTTTATAATTTTTAAATAGTAACTTCATTTTTGAATTACATAAATACCACTTTCAAAAAAAATAGTTAAGAGCACACAAATTAATGCAGGATATGCTCACATTTTCTGATACTGTAATAACTTTAAGTAAATTTTTAAAGTAAGACCAGTATTTGGTATGAAATATCTTCCTCAGAAGGTAACAGCAATAACAAAAGAATAGATCTGTTCCCTAAATAATTTTAGTGGAAAAAGAACAGTAGTATCAATTATTATTATAACAATATCACTTAACTTGAAAATATCATAATCTAAAATTTGTATTATTTATTGCATTATTCCAATATAGGGATAGTTGTCAAATGATGGGGAGATAATTATTTTCATGAAAAAACTTAAATTCTATTTTAAAGGAAATCTTTTTTAATTGTATTTTTTCACAAGATTCAAATTTGATTTCAAAAACTTTACTTGGTTTAAACAAATAATAACATCTTTAAGCAAGTAAAATTAATCTTAAAAATGAGCAGTTTTCTTTTTTTATGTATTGAGTTTTACAGTCTCAGAGAAGGATGTTATCATTTGGGATTATAACCAAGTTGCTTTCCAAACTGCTTTTTTTTTTTTTTTTTAAAGGCAGTTTAAATGGAATGTGGAAAGGGTTTTTTTTTTTTTTTTCTGTTTGTTTTTTTGGTTGTTTTTTAATTATTGTGTATGTAAATAGCCTGGGCTAAAACTATGTTTATGAAATATGGTGTTCAACCCTGTACCCTTTTTTCTTTAATTGAATGGAAACTTGTATAAAGACAAAAATACTAATATAAATCAGAAGCCCATTGGTTAGTGGAAAAGTATATTTGGATACTGAAAAGAAAACAACAACACTACTTTAAATGTTAAATTCTTCAAGAATTTAAGATTGTATTTTAAAACATTCTATTACTGTCTCAATTCATACATTGATCATTTTCTATAAATTTATTTCTTACAGTCACCCCAAGCAGGCACAAAAGAAAAGACTCTCTGTTGCTGGTTCTGTACCTCAGGCCCAATATCCTTAAGTGCCAAAATTGAAAGGAAGGGCTATACGCCAGGTATGTATGAGGTGCATTCCCACAAAAAAATGATCTTTCTTCACTTAGCTCTTGTGTATAAATTTACATTATTTCTACTAAATGCAGACATGATACAGTATTCTTTGGTAAAATATCATAAATTGTGCTTATCCAGTTTCCTTTTATAAATTGGAATGTAGTCTTCTTTTTTAAATTGCTACTGTAAATGTGTTTATTTTTATAACTATAAGTTATTTGCCACTCTTAGGATAGCTTTTTATCCCTGTAGTTCATTGAACTTTCAGACTTTAGCCTGAGAGTCTACATTTGTTTTGGGGTTGGTTGGTTGGTTGGTTTTTAACAGTAGATATATATTTTTTTTCCTGTAGGTGAATCAATTCAGATATTTGCTGAGATTGAGAACTGCTCCTCCCGAATGGTGGTGCCAAAGGCAGCCATTTACCAAACACAGGCCTTCTATGCCAAAGGGAAAATGAAGGAAGTCAAACAGCTCGTGGCTAACTTGCGTGGGGAATCCTTATCATCTGGAAAGACAGAGACGTGGAATGGCAAGTTGCTGAAAATTCCACCAGTTTCTCCCTCTATCCTCGACTGTAGTATAATCCGTGTGGAATATTCACTAATGGTATGTATAGATTTAAGGGTTTGGGGTGGGGTTTTTTTAGGTTTTAAAGTCGTAAGGGTATCATTTTGTCTTACCCAGGATTTGATTTTTTTTATTCCATGTGTGATATATATAATTATATGTAATTCTTTATGTAGTTTGGAATATAATTACTAATTTTACCTGAGGTAATGTACACGATGGAGAAACTTTTCAAGTATATCATATGTATATAAGTTAAAAAATGAAGTAAATGAGAGCCTCAAATAACATTAGATTGGGTTTTTCATTTTTTTAGAGGAAATAGTACTTGGCATTCTAAACCTAACATCTCCTTTCATTGTTTAGGTATACGTGGATATTCCTGGAGCTATGGATTTATTTCTTAACTTGCCACTTGTCATTGGTACCATTCCTCTACATCCATTTGGTAGCAGAACCTCAAGTGTAAGCAGTCAGTGTAGCATGAATATGAACTGGCTTGGTTTATCCCTACCTGAAAGACCTGAAGGTAATAATTTGATAATGCATATCTAAGCTTAATCTATTATTTTCAAGAACATAATTTTGCTTCTGATATTTTATGATTAAAGTTTGTCTATACTTGAAAAGAGTAGATGTGCCCCTAATGTTAGGTTTAAAATGTATATCCCCCTAGTTTTGATCACAAGACAGATTATTATTATGTTACTTGACAGTCCTTTTTAATACCTTCTATTCTGTGTATTTTGACATGCATAAGAACGTGCTGTTCGAATTGCGTGTATCTTTTTTCTTCAGCACCACCCAGCTATGCAGAAGTGGTAACAGAGGAACAAAGGCGGAATAATCTTGCACCAGTGAGTGCTTGTGATGACTTTGAGAGAGCGCTTCAGGGACCACTGTTTGCATATATTCAGGAGTTTCGTTTCTTGCCTCCACCTCTTTATTCAGAGGTAAGCATCAAACCCTCAAGTACAAAATGGGCTGTGACTCTCTTAGTAAACAGTATTGCAAACTTTTTAAAAACACAGCTAGGTTTTGATTATCATAAGAGAAAAATAAATAATTTTGAACAACAGATTAAAAGTTAGATCATAAAGTTGTCACTATTTACTAAGTTTGACCCAGAGGTAGGACTGGTCTCTTATATTATTGGGGAAATAAAGATAATGATCTAACCTCATACTTCCAAAATGCCAGTTAAAGGAATAAATCATCTTTTAAAGCATCTATAGAACTGGCATTTTACAGTCATTGATTAAATAGCTAGAATTTATCTTATCATCCTTTTCCAATTTAATTTTCATATTTTAATATTCTCAGTCATAAGGGAAAATAACATATGTAATAACATCTTAAACAGCATTCCTGTACTCTTAGATTATTTTTATTCATCTCAAGTAACTAAGCACTTATAAGAATAAAACATGGCCCTTGGGAGAAGCGTACAGACTGGTGAGAAAAACAAACTTAGAAGCAAAAATATTACCTAACAATGTAATAGTAATGCACAGTTCATTTGAGGAGCAGCTTGCTGGGTCTTGAGAATCAGGAGGGGCTTCCCTAAGAAGGTGATTGTTAAACTGATTCTTGAAGAGTAAGTATTCTCAAAATGTAGAATGTTCCAGGCAGGAAGAAAAATATGTGCAAAGGAAAGGAGGTAGGGAGCAATCCAGCAATGTCGGGATACTTCAGAATATATATATGCATAATAATACATTGTAGGGACTTTAGAGTTGGCCTTGATACCAATGTTAATACCAAATGATTTTGTAAATCACTAGCATCAGCTTTTTCTTTTTGGTTGCTGTAGTTTAGATAGTTATTTTACAGTGAAATATTACTCCCAAGAAAGACATAAAAGGATTGTTTCACTCTTCAACGAATTGCTTTTATTTTTTTTCCCCTTAATACCATGACTAGAAGAGTTAATTTTCCTTTGGATATGATTAATATGAAATCCACTTTATTCATTTATTATAGGATGTTCAGAATCTGTTCTGTTCTCTGCAGATTCTTGATTGGACATAATTTTTCTATCCCACTATTTCAATTCATAAAATTATTAGATGCTAAAAATGTCCTCCCACTTTTAGAAACATTGTCACTACATTTTTATTCTGACATTTCTGTCTTGCTTATTAAGTCCCTCATTTGTGATTTGATCTGACAGGCATTTTAAAAGAATGGCAATCTAAGTATCCACTTTTAAGCAATTTGTCATAAAATCTACCTCCTTCTTTTTAAATGAACTAAAGATAATTAAGAGAATTCAAAACTTTTAAAACCCTATATTGTGTGATTTAATTATTTTACATCTAGTCACATAGAGGGGGGAAAGTATTGTAAATGGGTCTTGTCCAAAAGATCTTTCAGTAAAAGAAATGTATTAAACCCAACAATTTGCCTTCCTGTGCCCATTCTCTTTGTACCTGAGAAGCAACTGAAATATGTTCACTTTTATTAAGTGTATGTGCATATGAAAGTCACTACAGAAAGAGGCAAGGTGGGAAGCCTCTAGAGCATTTTGGGTTCACCATTCCTATTTCGTGATATACACTGTATTCCTAGGCCCTCCCTAGGGCTTTACACCCATGAGTTATTACCTCTCGTAAGCACCAAGAACTTTGTTTACACAACTACATTCTTCCCAAAGCTCGGGAAAAGATGAGTTGACTTTTTTGTAACAGGATGAAATGGATACTTTACAGAAGAAAATCACTGCTATGAAAATGTTGGCCAATTGTGTATTTGAGTCTTAAGTATGACTAAGTGCTGAGTAAAACTCCATTCTCTGATAGAATGTTACCTTTACCTTTTGTCAAATAAAACTATTCCAGCATACCCTTCTAAATTTAATTGTTAATCTAGTAATTGAATAGCAAGTACTTTATAGATGATACTAATACCCTTTCTTCCCCATACAAACTCTGTACTTTCTGATTACATTTCTCAACCAGTACTCAAAATATTAGCGTATTTGCTGCATTCTTACTAAACCTTATCAATTAACTTTGGTTTGGGTTTTTTTTTCTCTTTTCTTTCTAGATTGATCCAAATCCTGATCAGTCAGCAGATGATAGACCATCCTGCCCGTCTCGTTGAAGGAATACTTGATTAAATCAAGTTGATGTGGGTTCCGAACTGTATCTCTTCCCTTCCCGGCTGAGGACAGAGAAGTATCTTGGAGACACGTTTTCAGAGGAAGTGGAATTGCTTTTGCCCAGAAAAATGGCGAATACATGAAACAACCAGTGATCATGCTTTAGAAGCCTACAGCAACGTTCTGGGACTGCTCCAACATGCTTGAAGATCTAAGCTTTTTTCCTTTAAAACTGGCACATACTAAGAGCAGTCTTCTTAGCCTATGGTCATACGTGTCAAGACACCACGTTGTAAAGAGGGATGATTTCCTTCTTTTGATTTGAAAATTTGCACATGCTCAATGCTTACATTGTGCGGTTCCATGTCACTACAGCTTTTTTTTTTTCCATTTATGCCAGACTCTTGATACTCTTTTAAAACTTGTTTGCAGTGAGCACAACAAGGAACAAAAGAAAGCTTTGAAAAAAACTTTAACATGAAAAAAACGCACTGACATTTTTTTTTTTTTTAATTTAATATAGCCTGGACTTTACCTGCGTATGCACATGCTCAGAATTGTCCTACTAGGCTGACCATGTATCACCTCTTCAGCTTGGATCCTATTGTGGATTTATTTACAAACATCAAATGCCTTCAAGCCAATCCTTCTTGCTGTATGTTTTGCAGCCTACTGTAGTAGATACGCAACAGATATGTGGGAAAAGAGATAAGAGGAGGAAGCTAATAAGAGACTGTCAAGATTGTATACCTTCTTGGTTTCTTTTAAGAATTTGTTGCCTTTCTACTATTACAGCAAAGCAGCATTTTGTTACTGACTGCCTAAAATCACTTAATCTCAGGTGAACGCATCACTTGCCAAACTGTTGGAATGCTATTTGTGTTTTGTTGCACTGTTGAGTTTTTTTGTTTGTTTGTTTGGTTGGCTTTTTGGAGAGGGAAATTTGGAAAAGGGACATACACAAAAGTGATAACCCACCCGCATTGCCTTTTTATCATTACATATGAGAAGAAACTAGCAGAGCTAAGAATGGAGTAAAGAGAGGCAGTATGGCAGGCACCAGCAAAGAGTTAAGGGCTGTTGCTCTTTAAAATTATTGTTATTTTTTATTATTATTTTAAAAGTATGGAAGTTTTCCAGTCACTGGAAAGGAGGAGAAAGTGCATTTATTTTTATACAGAGTTACGTAATTACCTCCAAAACACATATGTTGGAAATCGTTTTTGCTGGTGCAGAGTATTTTCATGAGCAGGAATATATATGTTCAGATTATGATTAGAGAGCTCAATTTATACGTTTCCTATCCTGCTCAAGCTTGACAGAGCTTGAAAACCCAAGTTTATTCTAAAAGTGTATAACTTCAAAATTACAAATACTAGAATATGTGCTGGAATAATAACTTTTATATTTTTGTGGTTCTTTTAATGAAAGTATTTTCTTCCATTACCTAAAGAAGATTTTGCTAAGCATGAGAAATCATTCACTTTGAGTATATATAGTTATGAAGAACGATCACATCAGTAAATTATAGCTTATATTAAAGATAATTTACAGTTGGCTCATAAATATACCAGCATTCATGAAGACACTTATAACTGCATTTTCCAAGGTACCAAGTTGTACTCATTGTCTTATTCTAGAAGGAATTCAGCTCTGATGTATCTTAATGAAAATCAGCATCTCTGGTGTTGCAACATATGCGTGAAATGGGTCTTAACATCTATCCTGCCATTTAATCCCACAGTTAATAAAGTGGCTGAAAATAATAGTAACTCTGGCTTGGTGCTTGACCTGGTTAAATACTGTCTTAAAGCTTCATACAAAACAAATAGGCTTTTCCATAAGTGGCCTTTAAGAAAACATGGAAGACAATTCATGTTTGAAAAATGCTGACAGGGTGAAGAAAGCCCATGTAAAAATGAATCGCGTTTTAAGTGATTCGGTTAAAGGGTTTGGGCTCCCATAGCAAACTAATACTAGATAATAAGGAAATGGGGGTGAAATATTTTTTTATTGTTGTTAAATCATTTTGTGAATGTCCCCCTCAAAAGAAGCTAATGGAATATTTGGCATAAAGGGCATTTGGTGGTTTTATTTTTGTTGGGGCGGGGGGTGGGGGGATTGTCAGAAAATCCCTTTTCTTATGTCTAACTGACTAGGGAACAATTATTGATATGCATAGCATTGGAATACTTATCACCATATACTCTTTTAAATAACACATGAGGAAAGAATGACCAATATTCTGATAATTGGCACTGGGTTACAAAACGTGATAAAGTTTCAAATATATAAAACTTTATCAAATAAAGTTTTATTTTCCCCATTAAAGTATTCCTTTACTTTCTTACTTAGAGGCATTACTCCTTTCTAAATATTGGTCAATTCTTGATATAAGATGTGAGGTTCACAGGTGTATTCCAGTATTCAAGATAGATTCCTGATTTTTCAATTAGGAAAAGTAAAATCCAAAACGTTAGCAAAACGAAGTGCAATATTAAATGTTTGCTTTATAGATTATATTCTGTGGCTGTTTGTAATTTCTCTCTTTTTTTCTTTTTTATTTGGTGCTGAATATGTCCTTGTAGGCTGTTTTAAGAAAACAATATGTGGGAAATGATTTAATTTTTCCTATTGCTCTTCCTTGTGGAAAATAAAAGTGTTTTCGGTTTTTTTCCTTTTTGTAAACTTGTTTGGAGATTTATTTGAATCTGATCATATCAGTAACTCATCATATGTGCAAACACAATTAAGACTACAATTAGGGAGTTCCCTGGTAGTCTAGTGGTTAGGATTCAGTGCTTTCACTGCCATGGCCTGGGTTCAATTCCTGGTTAGGGAACTGAGATCCCGCAAGCCACACAGCATGACCAAAAATTTTAAAAAAATAAAATGAAGACTACAATTAAACTCTTAAGCCATTCTGGGTAAGAATTGTTTCTAGCTCTCTGCTAAAGAAAATTACTGAAGGCTTACAGGAATTTTTAGTACAAATTATCGTTTTACTTAATGATTCATTAAGCTATGAATTTTTTTAATAAAATTTAAAAGTTAGAAAAAAGATATATAAATATCCATCTTATATATGAACCAAACTTAACCAGGTATAGTTTCAGGTACTAATTCCTTCTCTCTGTGATGTGTCCAAGTTTCTAGTATTTTAAGAGCACATAAATTTAAAAGTTGTATTAATCTAATCTTAAAACAATTTTTCTAAATTTTAAAATGTCCTTTTTCTCAAAGAATGTCTGAATTTTATAGTGATTTGTAACATTAAGAAGTACGTTTGGAATCACATTTAGAAGTTATCTTCTTTCAGTGTTTATACATTCACGGATGAACTATCAAGTTGTATATGTGCCTTAGTATATGATTCTCCACTAGTTCAAGTGTATACACACATGGAAAAAAGTGTGTTACAAAGAGACATTTAGAGACAGACATTTATATTGTATTTTATAGAAATACTATACTATCATCCTTGTTAACAGCAATCTACATAATAATACGATAAGAAAATAAAAATGACTAGAAGAAGAGGAATCATAGCATGAGAAGGGGAGACCTAGGTTCTGTGTTCTATGGCTTTAGATGTAGCCTTGAACAAGATATGTGAATTTTGATTTCTTCATCTGCAAAGTGGAAAAGTAGCTATCCAAAGTCCTTATCGTGACTGCAGATGTGAGGTTATAATACATATTTAGGTAAAGAAATAATGCTCTGTCAATTATGAAAACATTGGAAATTAACCATGCTGCTTCTAAATTTGCATTTGAATACTTTTAGACAGTTCAGTACCTGTCTCAAATTATATAAAAGACAGTTATCTGGGTCTAATTTTTGCCTTATATCACCTATACTCATCAAACTCCCTTTGTCATTAATTATAATTTTTTGAATGGCCAACATTGGTATGACTTTTGATTGTAACAGAGGGAGAAACTCAGACTAGCTTAAGTAAAATGTATTAAATAGTAATTCCAGGGATGAACTATATTAAGCACATTTGGATCCAGAAATCCAAATAATCCTCTGAGGACACCCTCATCTCTCATCTCCATTCACTTACCCTTTTTCATATTAGCATTATTTTTTCCTATCAGCCTATTCTTTCATGTTAGATGGGTCAGAAAAGTTGACCTCAGCGTTTATAGCTCACAGAAGAAATACTATCTCAAGTCCCCAAATCACTTGTTAGGGAAAATCCTGGTTGGACAATACCTGGGTCATGTTTCATGCTACCTAGGATGGATTTCCCAATAGAAAGAGTTCTGTTTCCAGAAGAAGGGAGAAAAGAGATCACTATATTCTTACTATTCAAGTGCTGTCCAAACCAGCAGCAATGGCATCACCTGAGAGCTCATTAAAAGAGGAAAATATCAAGATCTATCACAGAATACTGACCCAAAACACCTGTTTACATGATTCCCAGGTGATTTGTACAATAAGTACAGCAATGTTTGAGAAACTGCAGCACACCAAACAAACGTATGAGACGAAAACAATAGGCAACTGTTTTCATGAATCCCAAGGTGTAACAGAGCTGAAGATTTGGGCCACTTAATATGTGAAAAATAACCATGCCATTTTAAATCCCAAGGCATATTTACGGCTTGATATTTTTGAGACAGAACTTTGTAACTACGGAGATGGTGGCAATTTTTTTTTCTTTATTTTTTAAAATTTATTTATTTTTGGCTGCATTGGGTCTTCGCTGCTGTGTGCGGGCTTTCTCTAGTTGCAGCGAGTGGGGGGCTACTCTTTGTTGTGGTGTACGGGCTTCTCATCGCGGGGGATTCTCTTTGTTGCAGAGCACGGGCTCTAGGCACACAGACTTCAATAGTTGTGGCACGTGAGCTCAGTAGTTGTGGCTCACGGGCTTAGTTGCTCCGTGGCATGTGGGATCTTCCTGGACCAGGGATCGAACTCATGTCCCCTGCATTGGCAGGCAGATTCTTAACCACTGCACCACTAGGGAAGTCCCTGGTGGCAATTATTATACCTTTCGAACTCCCATGTCAACAATCGGCATTTCTCAAAACTTCCATGACTGAATAACGAAATTTGCCTTTTCATTTCTTGATATCAAATCAAGACAGAGGGGAAATACATTTTTCAATTCATGAGAAAAGAATTATTGATATAAGAAATTTTATTTTGACTTTTTTTTTTTGACTTTTGAGGAATGTAAGTCTGCAATATTCTGAAGAAAAAAATTTTAGGGAAATAACCCAGAGATGTGGTAAACACATGAATGTGGAAAGATCACCTCAAATCCAAGACAACTAGTAGTTTAAAAATCCAAAAGCACATGCCCAACTGGAAATGGAACCAGTATCACTGTCTTTGACTGTTGAACAGCACAAAGGTAAACATAAAAGGAGAAGAATTTTTTTTTCAAACTAGCTTCACAAATAACCAACTTAGACAAATAATGTCAAGGTAATATGTAGAACCAAAAAGCAATAGTTTATAGCATTTATATGTTAAAAGTGTATAGTCTAGGGACTTCCCTGGTGGTCCAGTGGGTAAAACTCCGCGCTCCCAATGCAGGGGGCTGGTGTTCAATCCCTGGTCGGGGAACTAGATCCCACATGCATGCCACAGCTAAGAGTCCACATGCCACAACTAAGAAATCCGCATGCCGCAACTAAGAAGTCCACATACCGCAACAAAGATACTGCGTGCCACCACTAACGCCCGACACAGCCTAAATAAATATTAATAGGGCTTCCCTGGTGGCGCAGTGGTTGGGAGTCCGCCTACCGATGCAGGGGACGCGGGTTCATGCCCCGGTCCGGGAGGATCCCGCATGCTGCGGAGCGGCTGGGCCCGTGAGCCATGGCCGCTGAGCCTGCGCGTCCGGAGCCTGTGCTCCGCAGCGGGAGAGGCCACAGCAGTGAGAGGCCCGCATACCGCAAGGAAAAAACAATAATAATAATAAATAAATAAATATTTATAAATATTTATAAATAAATAAAAATAAATATATTTTTTAAAATTAGTTTTTAAATAAATAAATTTATAAAAAAAAAAAAGAGGGACTTCCCTGGTGGTGCAGTGGTTAAGAATCCGCCTGCCAATGCAGGGGACACAGGTTCAATCCCTGGTCTGGGAAGATCCCACATGCCGCGGAGCAGCTACGCCCGCGCGCCACAGCTACTGAGCCTGCACTCTAGAGCCCATGAGCCACAACTACCGAAGCCTGCGTGCTCTAGGGCCCGTGCTCCAGAGCCCGTGCTCCACAGCAAGAGAAGCCACCGCAATGGGAAGCCCGCCCACCATAACGAAGAGTAGCCCGTCTCACCACAACTGGACAAAGCCTGCGCGCAGCAACGAAGACCCAATGCAGCCAAAAATAAATAAAATAAATAAATAAATTTATAAAAAATTAGTTTTAAAAAATCATCCCTTTTATAAAAAAACGTGTATAGTCTAATGTGATTCAAGAAAACAAATATGTATGACACCTATATTAAGAACTTCTGATACATCATAGCTAATTCTAACTGGAAATGGATTTTTGCTAGTTCTAAATTCAAGACTTACATATGCTTTCAACATTAATTTCCAATCTAAACAAAATAATTATTACCTCTGGCACTGGTAAGTCTCTGGGAACACTAATAAAGTTAAAATAATGAGTTAGAACATCACTTTGTATAATTTAGAGGTCTGTTTACCAGTTACACAGAACAGTCTTAACAGTGAACAGAAGGTTGTGAAAAATTAAAATATACTGCCCTAATTTTTAACCTTATAAGATGATGTTACTTTTGCCTTGTAGGCAACTTGTAGGTCTAACAGTGATGATACAACTAGTGAAAATCAAAGTATTACACTATTATTACTTTAGATGATAAGAATTTTTGTCTAAAGCAAAAGCTATCTGATTCTTACTGAGTATAGGAATTTGGATTTATTAGGTCAATTTTGTCACATGAATTAGTAGCTTAAACAATGATAGAAATGCAAAAAAATGTTAGAATAAGCAGTTTCTGCCTTTTTTTAAAAAAAAAAAGAAAATCAGTATTTCCATCTTCTAGTACAAGGCCCACTTTGATAATCTAGACATCTTGACAGGCCTGAAACCCAAAAAGTAGTACTCAAGATGTTTAGAATATTAGGAAAATAACAGGAAACTCAAATACAGCACATGGATCTTGCAAACAAAACAGTATGCCGGCAGCCTATAAAAACATACCCAGAACCTACAACAAAATCACACAGGCATTCTCCAAATTGTCAATTCCAAAATTACAAAAGCAGCGCTGGTGGTATAGTGGTAAGCATAGCTGCCTTCCAAAATTACAAAAGCAGAGGAGAAAATGTTCCTTCCCCTTCACTATTCCTCCTCCCATTTGGAAAGCCAATTCTACAAAACCCTTGTGAAGAAATAGCCATAGGGGTACATGCTGTGTAGGGAAGCAGTAGACAAATGCCTCAGGCTGGTGAGTTTTTATGAGTGCCTTGAGCAGACTGATCTGAAAAAGCCAAATAAATTGCCTCGTTACATTGCCCTGTGTATTCGTTTCCTGCGGCTGCTTTAACAAAGTACCACAAACCAGGAGACTTAACCGAAATTTATTCGCTCACAGTTCTGGAGGCTAGAAGTACAAAATCACAGCAGGGCCAAGTTCCATCTGAAGCCTGGAGAGGAAAATCTTTCCTTGCCTGGTAGCGGGTGTCAGTCTTTGGCCTTCCTTGGCTTGTAGATGCATCACTAGAATCTCTGCCACTGTAATCTAATGACCATCTTCTCTCTGTGTATCTCCGTCTCTTCATATGGCATTCTCTCTGACTCTCTCTTCTCATTAGGACACATTCATATTGGATTAAGGACCCACCCTACTCCAGTATGACCTTATTATACTAACTATTACATCTACAAGAACGGTTTTCCAAATAAGATCACATTCTGAGATGTTGGGGATCAGAGCTTCAACATATCTTTTTGGGAGATGCAATTCAACTCATACCATCTTCCTTCCATTCAAAAATGAAACCATAATAACAATGCAGTATTTATAAGGAAAAGCTACCACTTTTTTTTTTTTTTTCTTTTCTGATTAGATACTGTGGTAGGCAACCACTCATCTGGGAGATAAGAAACCTAAGTTCTGGTCCAGAGACACAAAGTAGCTGAATGAACTTGAACAAGTCATTTGAGTTTTCTGGGGCCCCCATTTCCTGTTTCCTCATTTAAGAAACAAAAGTCTTTTGGGGCCCTTCCAACAATACCTTTCTACTTGGGTTACCTGATATAATGGAGTGAAAATACCTAGCCTTGCGTTCAGGCTCTGGTGTTCAAGATTTTATAATTATTACAAAATTTATAATTTCCATATATTTAAACCAATACTGTAGCTTAAAACTTATACAATTGAATTTCACTCTCAAAAATAATTTGTAGTAGTATGTAGGCCACTACTTTATTTCAAAACAGTAAAACTCACCATTTTCGTTTAAAGCTAGCCCAGGATATCATCGAATAGCCACTGTGTTTTAGAAAGCAGACTGCGTCAGGAATTGAGAATCCTAGATCCTAGTCCTCTAGCTAGCTAGCTGATCACAGTACACACATCAGTAAACTCTCTGGACCTCAGTTTCTTCATTCTCCAACAGTAAAAGTGAAACTTTTCCATGACTCCTGCAATTTCTTCTAGACATACCTCTTTCTTATTCAGTGGGTACGAAACGCGGGTGAGACCCTGCTTTCAGAGTACCACATAATCAAACTGATTTGGGATGGGTTCGATTATTAAGGCAAAAGTCTCTTTCTTACTAGTTACCTAGATTCTAGGTAACTAGAATCTTCCCAATTCCAGCACAACGATGTGTGTTTTTACCTAGCATTGAGCAATTTTTTTTTTGCATTGAGCAATTTTAATACGTATTCCTAATGCTAAGATAGGGATATCATTTTTTAAATTTTAGGATATGACTATTAAATAAGAAATATATTTGGTTTTATAAGATTTATGACAGCAAACATTAATTCATAGAAAGAGCCATTGAGTCTTCGTTGGTGTAACAGTCAGAAGAGAGTAAAACTCCCCGAGAAGATTTGGCTAGTACTCAGGAGCAGATTCAAGGCCACCTGCCTGCTTATTTACGGTGAAGACACTGGTGACCCTGGCTTCCCTAAAAGGAGGGAGGAAGATGATAAGTCGAAACATTCCTTCTAAGGGAAACAATATTTCTCTGTTCACCTTAATGTAGATTACTTCAAAGATAATCTCCAATTTAGTGTTAACACGAGATTCTTTCAAGAGGAAAAAGTTAACCTGGGACATTTCCATTTGGGACAATGTTACTATGGTACAAAGTAGAAAAACCTGGGAAAATGCAGTATAAAGTTTGAGCTACAATGCCCCCTTATTACACAGCGAAATTTCCTTCCGAAATACCCTTGGCTCGGTGCTAATGGAATACAGCATAATAGAGTTTTGTTTCCTTAGAGCATTATCTACACCGTTCTATGTCTCTTTGACAGTTAGCTTTCTTGATTCAATAAAGGAGAAGAAAATTGCTCCAATTCAAGGAAAATCTATTAACTCCTTTCATTCTCTAAGGTACTATTCTTCTGTATGCCGAAGCACTAGCTTTCAAAAGAACATCATAGAAATCGAAAATCTCTGACCAGGTAGAACCTGGAGTACATATTCCTAAATTAGGGGAAAGATTGTATGTCTGTCTGCCTTAATCTTCTTTGTCCTAAGCCTGTGTAGAATGATTTGTGAAGTGCAGAAACGGCACATGTGTGTTTTTCTTTGGCCTGTCTTGTAAATACCATCCTACGAAGCTCCTACAATGTGTCAGGTACTGTTCAAGGTCTCTTTATGTATATTTTCTTAATCATCCTTCCAGCCACTTTCAAAGATAATTATTACATGTAGTATTTTTTAGTTGGGGAAACCATTTTAAAGAAAGTTTGAGCAACTGTCTCAATCCACACACCTGTCACATTAAAGACCAGTGATTCACATCCAGGATTGTCTGGATTTAAAGCCCTGGCATTTTGCTATAACACTACGTATATAATTAATTAACCCCTTATCTGAACCAAGGCTTTGTCTGCAGAAAGCTCCCAGTTAGCATTTATCCTCACCAGGAGCCCTGAAGAACTAGACACTAGAAGGGTGAATGTTGCATGTAGGAAGGCAGAAGTGGTTGGAGGATCTAAATGCTGGGTGCAGGTGTAGGCAGCCCTGAACTCCTAGGGGAGGAATAGGAAGTTTAAAGGCAGACTACTACACACTGTCTTCACGGAGGGAACCAGAGCCTGACTGTCGGCAGCAGCTACTAGTACAGGAGAAAATCAGTGAGAGTGGACCTGCCAGGGGGAGAGACCACAGTAGGCCCAGGAGACAGGACCTGATTCCAAGGGGAAGACTATGTCACAGTGCAGTGCCGCACTGTCCCAGGCTCCCTGCCCGCTGGGAGTGCCTCAGTGAATGTACCTGGACTAGTCTGACAGTCAGATGACTGCTTTGAAAACTGAGCTAATTAATCCCTTCATGTGATGGCAGAACTCATCATTTCTTCAGCTAATTTCGAAAATGAATTTCATTTCATTCAGCTAATCATTTCTTCAGTGCAGGAGTAATAAATAATAAATAGTGCTCAGAACACTCAGTTCAATGGAGGTGGGAAAGCTGCTTGACTTAAAAACATCCCTGATGCCCACTAGGCATTTTGGATTTTAAACTTCTAACATTCAATCATCAAGCCAACCAACAAATATTCATTTTGTGTAGCACTAAGTGCTGTGTAGGTCCTGAGAAAAATCAGAACTAAGTCCATTGAATTTTCTATAGTTTTACACCACTACGTCATTTGCTATTGCTAGATCTTTCATGGTAATGATGATGGCTAATAGCTCTTTGCTTTCCATACATCTCTCTACATATTTTCTCAAAGAAACCTTTCATTTCCCTAGCTTCAATTATCAACTCTATGATAATGATTCAAATAACCATTATCTGTGGTCTCCATTATCTACTTTTTCTTATCTCTTTGCTCTTAATCGCAAAGACATTACAGATATTTTACTTAGTAAATTCTTCAGTTCCTAAAAACTGATATTTCTCACTGATGTGTATAAAATTGATGACTAATAAGAACCTGCTGTATAAAAAAATAAATTAAATAAAATTAAAAAGAAAACAAACCAAAAAACCCTGATATTTCTAAAATGAAGTCATCTTTCCCCAGGTAGCTAACCACCACCACTCCCCTACCCTCCCTTTTTCTGGAATTTCTGATCTCTCTTAAAAGAACTACTCTCCTCACTCATTTACTCCATGCTTCAATTACTGAGGTTTGCTGCAGGCCAGTCAGTTATGAAGTTTTCTCGGTAAGACCAAGAAGGTCTTCATGGTGAGACGTCGGTAAGGTCCCTGTCCCTCCACTCACATTGCTACCCTCCTGGTCTAGGTTTTCATCCTGTCACACACTTCTTTCTTCCTTCTACCCATTTTAAAATCCCAGCTTATGCTTCAACTCCTTCATAAAGTTTTCCGGGCTGTTCCAAACACTCATTGATCTCTGCTCCTCTGGAGTTCCCTCAGCATTTATTCTAGTTTGTGATTTACTGCTCTTACCTCCCCAATGAGTATTTCACCCCACCCCACTCCCAACTTTCTCAATGCCTATTCCAGCCTGGTCCAGGACAGATGCTCAAAAAATACAAGGCAATGGTTAATGTCTGGGCGCTGCTATGGACTGAACGTGCCCCGCCCTCTCCAATTCATATGTTGAAGCTCTAACACCAAATCTGAAGATAGGGTCTTCAGAAGGGAATTAAGGATAAATGAAGTCCTAAGGGCTGGGCTCTGTTCTGATGGGTTTCTGGTCTTTTAAGGATGAGAGATCTCTCCCTGTGTCTCTCCCTTTCTCTCTCTCCTTCTCTCTCTCTCTCTCTCTCTCTTTCCCTCCTGCCCCCTTTCTCTCTCTCTCTGTACCATGTGAGGACACAGCAAAAAGGCAGTCTTCTGCAAACCTGGAAGAAAGCTCTCACCAAAACCCAGCCATGCTGGCACCCTGATCTTAGACTTCCCAACATCCAGAACTGTGAGAAAATAAATTTCTGTTGTTTAAGTCACCCAGTCTATCTTATTTTGCTACCCAACGCCTTTTAGCCACACGGTATGAATAAACTAATAAAGAGTAAGCCTTGGTCAGCTTAGTCTTGTTACATTGACCACAGTGAATCCTTCAAGGATAAGTAAATGATCCAATACCAACCAGAGGGATATAACAAGAATTTTGTGAGAATTTTTGGGAAAATTCCTTGCTCTCAACAAAGAATTGTCAGAACAGCTATTCTTTCTTCACATTAAGTTGTTGTGTGTGGAATTACTTTGACTGTTTATTTACTGTGTGGGAAGGTAGGCTAAAAATGAAGCAGACCCAGAGAGAGGGGCAGAGCTGAGAGAGAGAAGAGAAGTAGAGCTGGAGCCTTGATCAGATGACACCTGAATCCTGACCTCCCCCTGTACTTTTTGGTTCTGTGAGCTAATAAATTTCCTTCATTGTCAGTGTGGGCTTGGCCTTCAAATACTTGCAACCAGAAATATCTTTCTTATAGAAAGGAGAGCTAAACCCATTACAATTGGGAAATTATTATTCACAGGAGAAAATTCAGACCTCACTTTGTATCTCAATCTGACCCAATTCATCCCCCAAATGCTTTGTAAGGACATTTGTCCTAACCTTCCGATACTGTATCTCTGTGAGTGCTGGCCCATCCCAGAGCCGAGGCACTTTACTGAGTACACTAGATAGAAATTACATAAATTTGTCCTCTCAGAACAAACTAAAGTCTCTGATAAAATAAATAGAACAACAGAATGAACAACTGAAGAGGCAAAGCAGGGGCATATATTAGAAGAACCGAAACTCCATGAAGAAGAATTGAGAAATAATTGTAAAACCACTGAGAAAAGCCTGGGTCCCGCTTTCTTAGCAGCAGAATGGGAGTCAGCAGTGTAAAAACTGTGGAAGCCAATTGCAAACACAAGAGGTCCAGAGCCATATATTTTTGTCATGGTTGCAATAATACCCTCTAACTAAACTCTGTTGCTGATTCATGGGTCAGACGCCTAATTTTTAAAAAATAATAATAATTAAAAAAAATAAAGTCCAAAGAGGATCTAACGACTGCAGATTAAGATCTACGAAGGAAAGTTTAAAACTGGAATAATGTAGCTCAGAGATCACAAAAATCAAATGCCACCAGTGACCAGGCA
Source organism: Delphinapterus leucas (assembly GCF_059928025.1). Taxonomy (NCBI): domain Eukaryota; kingdom Metazoa; phylum Chordata; class Mammalia; order Artiodactyla; family Monodontidae; genus Delphinapterus; species Delphinapterus leucas. The sequence goes on along the minus strand of NC_143131.1, from coordinate 74,611,334 downwards.
GGTATTGCACATGAGTGAATTGTGAGCAGCGGGGACTGCAGAGGGCTGAGGGTTAGTGCTCTGTTCAAAGTGCACAGGGGCTATTTAGCTCTAGAACTTTGTTGCCCTATAGAAATGTTACCCTTGTGTTGTCGGATTTTCCATTTTTTTCAAGAGAAGCTGAAAATGTGTGTATATGGAGTGTGTGCGTGCGTGTCTGTAAAAGTAACTAATTAGAAAAAGAAAATCAGTGTTCATTCCAAAGAAAGGAAAGAGGGGGGAAAAAAGAAAGTTCAGTGAGCCATTTCTCTAAGTTATCCTTTAGAGAGGTCAACTTCAAGGAGCCTGAGGGGCAGATCATCTGAGCATGATTTTCAAACTATTCTCACATCTCCTCTCCCCCACACCTGAGAGTAGCCCTCCAGGTATCATTAGGCAGAAAATGGCCAGCCCCAGAACAAGGCTTCTTGACCTCCAAAGTGCAAATGAGAGTCACCTGGGGATCCTGTTAAAATGTAGATTCTGACTTGAGCCTGGTCTAGGGTGGAGACTGAGAGTCACATTTCTAAGGAGTTCCCAGATGTTGCAAAACTGCTGGTTCACACTTTAGAGTAGGTTTTTCCAACTTTTTTGACCACAGTCTAAAATAAGAAATAAATTTTACTTAGCAACCTAGAACATATACAAAACAGACATATAATTGAAACAGAGACAAAAGTTATTTTATGGAGTGTACCTTTATATTTTTATCCAGTTCCACTATTTTATTTAGCCTATTGTATTTTTTTTAATATTGATCATTACTCATTAAAGAGTTTTTCTGACCCACTAATAAGTGATGATACAAAGCTTGAAAAACACTCCCACTAAATTTGTATTCAAACCCCTTATATTACACTTTTTTAAATGTATCTTTCCATCTCTTCAAAGAACAAAACAAGAAGACAAAAAAACCCCGTAAACGTTGCTGGAGGAATGTAGATCAGCAGAGATGATAGTAATAGCTAACAGGGGTTGAGCATTTCTATTTTTTAGGAGTATGGTCAAGCACATGTGCTGTCGGACAAGACTGCAGGATTCTAATCCCAGCAAAGCCACTTAAAAGCTGTGAAACGTGGGCAAGTTACTTAACTTCTCTGTTTCCATATCTGTAAAACAGATATAACAGTAATACAAATGCTTCATGGGGCTCTTGTGAGGATCGCTGTATATATAAATCTGAATATGTGTAGGACAACGTATTGCACACAACACGTGTCATAGAAGTGTTTGTCATTGTCATTATTATTACTAAGTACTTCGTAGGAGTCGTATCACTTAGCTTTCTAATAATCCCATGGGATAGTATAGCAGAACTGTTAGGTAGTCCAGTTTACACCTGTTCCCACCTACTTCTTTGTTGACAGAATTCCAATCTACTCAGGGCATCCATTCCTTACAAGTGATTCAGGAGTGAATTCTAGTTGGTAAGGTGATCACAATAAACCCTCCTCCCTTGCCAGTGATGGGTTAAAGAAGAGCATGTGATTCATCTCTGACCAGTGAACCAAGAGGCATCTGGGAAATGTTTCCTCTCCCTTAAAGTAAAACAGAAGAAAGAAACATCCTATCTTCTTGCACTGTGTGTTGTTATGTCTAGATGTGATGCCAGAAACTGCAGCATTCATTTGGCAACCATGAGGGAAGCCAAAGAGAACAAAGTGAAAGGCATGCACGTGGACGCAGGTAGGTATGGTTACCCTCTCCACTGTGAAAGGGGAAGGTGTGGGATCAAGCAAGTATAGGAAATTTCCAAAAGTCACAGTAAGGAAGCCACCTATTCTTTATCCACTATGCTACCATAGCCTCATCTTTAAAAAATACATAATAATCTTCTTTAAACACCCTGAAGTTATGAATTGATACATTTGGAAACCATTTCCAGAATCAGTTGTCCATCTCAAGACCGTCAAGGTGGGTTAAGATGATCATTTGTTGGGGGTAGGTAGGTTGTGATCTTGTTAATACGCACAGCATGTACATATTTACTTTGTGTCCCACTCTGCCACTTGGTACATGTTTATTACTTTGCAATTATTCTCTTCTTATTACACGTCTATGGATTAGTTTTTCTCTAACTGGGCTGTTGATTTCATAATTATTCTGATAAACAACCTTAATCCAAGGTGTTATTGACTAATAATAGATTAACATATCCCTATTTTCAGACTGTTTATGTTCTTAACATGCATCTTCCCTAAAAGAATTTAAATACTCTGCAATTTCAGAGACTCTATCAGGGATATAAGAGATACTTAGCAGGCAAGGTGACCACTTTGATCCCTAAAAATAGCACCCCTCAAGGATCTGCCTTGGACTCTGAGTCTTACATTTCTCTTCCAAAACCTAGCAGGCATAATATTCTTCATGGCAAACTCTCTTATTATTTCAGTGAACACAGGCATACCTAAATAAAAAAGAATTACAGAGACAGGATGTTTAACATTTACTAAGTCATTTTACAGACTCACAACAACTTCATTTAGGTTTTTAAATCAATATTTTGATTTTAAGAAACACACTGTTGGGCTTCCCTGGTGGCGCAGTGGTTGAGAATCTGCCTGCAAATGCAGGGGACACGGGTTTGAGCCCTGGTCCGGGAAGATCCCACATGCCACGGAGCAACTAAGCCCGTGCGCCACAACTACTGAGCCTGCGCTCTAGAGCCCGCGAGCCACAACTATTGAGCCCGTGTGCCACAACTACTGAAGCCCGCGAGCTCTAGGGCCTGTGCTCCACAACAAGAGAAGCCACCGCAATGAGAAGCCCACGCACCGCAATGAAGAGTAGCCCCCGTTCGCCGCAACTAGAGAAAGCCCGTGCAGCAACGAAGACTCAATGCAGCCAGAAACAATAAAAAAAATAAAATAAAAAAATAAAATAAATAAATTTATTTTTTAAAAATTAGGGGTTTCCCTGGTGGCGCAGTGGTTGAGAGTCTGCCTGCCGATGCAGGGGACACGGGTTCGTGCCCCGGTCCGGGAAGATGCCACATGCCGCGGAGCGGCTGGGCCCGTGAGCCATGGCCACTGAGTCTGCGCGTCTGGAGCCTGTGCTCCGCAACGGGAGAGGCCACAACAGTGAGAGGCCCGCGTACCTCAAAAAAAAAAAAAAAAAAAATTAAAGAAAAAAAGAAACACACTTTTATTTCACATTTTAGAGTCTTTGAAATTGGATAGTATCTTGCAATTTTTGTTGGCCAAGCAGGAACCGTGATGCAGTTGCCATTGACTGTGCACAGACTTTTAGTTATTTCTGATGGCAAGACTGGAAAAGTTCTAAACTCATGTCATTTTAGGCCCACTTGAGTTGTGCTTATTGTCTAAAAACTTTCTGTTGATGTCTTTTGGTAAGATGAAAAAAGCTACAGCATAAAAACTTGTAAACAGGTGTCAGAAGCTTGGGGGGAAGATGTATAATGACAACAGTAAAGCAGTCTTTTTGAAAATGCTGCATCAACATCCACAGGCGTTGATAAATCTGATTCAAAAGTGAATCTGAAGGGACTTCCCTGGTGGCGCAGTGGCTAAGAATCTGCCTGCCAATGCTGGGGACAAAGGTTTGAGCCCTGGTCCGGGAAGATCCCACGTGCCGTAGAGCAACTAAGCCCATGCACTGCAACTTCTGAGACTGCTCTCTAGAGCCCGTAAGCCACAAATACTGAGCCCGCGTGCCCCAACTACTGAAGCCCGCGTGTCTAGAGCCCATGATCCGCAACAAGAGAAGCCACTGCAATGAGAAGCCCGCGCACCGCACCAGAGAGTAGTCCCCGCTCGCCATAACTAGAGAAAGCCCATGCACAGCAACGAAGACTCAATGCAGCCAAAAATAAACAAAATTTTTTAAAAAAATGAATCTGAAAGGGTGACTCCAAAAAACTTTAGGAATACCTTAACTAATTATCTGGCTTCTATTTTCCTTTTTCTGTTTACAAGAGTAAAATATGACAAAAATCTATATCTAAGTCTAAAAGAACTCTTTAAACTACAAAAATAATAATTCTAAGTGATAAAAAGATTTGTCAGTTTAATTGGCATCATTTTTTTCCTTTCTTAATGATACCTAAAATTATGATGCATCTTCACATCAATGACATCTTGAAGTCTTTGAATATGATATTATTCATAGAAGAACAAACAGAATCAGAAAAGCTAAATGATTTACACACATACATGCACACACATGCACACCGTTTCCACAGGACTAGAAGACGGGTCTTTCCTCTACACTGCAATATTTTGCCTCTCCTTTGGTGAGACTCTGAGCATGAAGCAGATTCCTTAAGGTTTCCTCTAGTCCAAGGATTCAGTTTGGAGACAGTATTTGCCACGTGTGGAATGTTATGTGTATTTTTTCTCTAAGACCCAGTGCTGGTGAAATGTAAAATGACATAGCAAGGATCATGCTTTCTTTTAATGTACATCACTGTGAAGGAAGAACTTGATTGTCCAGATTGTAGGCAGGGACTGCAGTCATGTGAGACACAGACTGTATATGTTAAGGGGAAAGCCACATTGTACACACATGCTCTGCTGCTATCACATGTATGTTACCCCAGCAAGAGCATGTCAGCCCCTGAGAAAATGACAAGCTTTTGCTAGGCTGACGTGCAAAACACATAGCGCAAAATGTTCTGAGGATCTCTAGATTATGTTTCAGAGTTTAGCTTCAGGGATCAAGGATGTGAAGGAGTGATCAAAATCCTCCCAAATTTGAAATCTGAAAGTGCCTAAAGGGAATTCTAGTTTGATCCCACAGTGTTTGTAAGCTCAGATTCTTATAAGCCCCTGCTGGACCACAAGTAAACATTTCTTTGAAAGAAAAATACACCCTGGGAGAGAAGCTGGAAACCATATAGGAGCTCCTGGACCGCGTGATGGTGCTGAAGTGCTCGGGGTTTAAGAAGGAGGTCTATCAAGGATTATACTTTGTAATCTACATTCAGAATGCAGTGCTTTAAATTGAAAACAATAAATCTTTCTAAACTCCAGTTATCTGCCAGTAATGATTTGGAAACTGAAGCACAGATCATTCCGTTGAGCAGATCTGTGGAAGGGAAAGGACAAAATCCAAGAGAATTTTTCCTGCCGTGAGGCCTGTGAGAGCCGTCTGCCAAGTGGACAGTTTTTTGGCTGTGCTACTTCGGGAGAGGGCGAGGTAGGAGGCAGGGAGAAAGGAAAACCTTATGCACCATAAAAATCCTAACAGGTCCACTCTGAGTCAGACCAAAGATATTAAAATCCTTACACTGATCGAATGTTACTATTGTTAAAGCAAATTATGAACTATTTAAAAAACTATTTTGGGGCTAGATGTTTTCTCTCAATGCAATCTCAACAGCTAGTCAAATGTAGAGATTTTCAGATAGTAGGTAATCTATTCAACACAATTTTTTGCCAGTCCTCAATTAGAAAGTGTTAGGTGGAATCTCCAATGCCCTTCAGCCTGAACTATTTTTAGTGTGAATCTAAAACATCCAGGCCCGATGTTCAAGAAGGGGAAATAATCAGCAGCAGCAAAAATTCTTCTAAGTTACTGTCTGTATCTGTGTTTACAAAGTGTCCGCTTCCTCTTAAGGAAATGTTACGTAAATAATCAGGAGCACATCTCAGTCATTCTTGGACATTATGTCGGAGGTGAAAGAAGAAAACCTTGAGCACTAAATTCTTATAAAAGTTAGGCAAAAAAAGTTTTTTGGTAATTTTTCTCCTACAGTAATAGAAGGCATATAGAAAATTTAGTTTGAAAAACCAAACATAAAATATGATAATAGACAAAAACCCTTTTCCAAATCACTTTCCTTTTTTCCTTATTATTTGCGCAAACTGAAATGTTATTGTAGAATACTTCCAAACACATTCAGGTCTGCTGTGACTTTCATCTCAATTATTTTCAGAGAAGCCAGTTTGAAAATTTGTAACATTTCTGGGATAATTCCAAATAAAAAAATATTTACGTTCATATAGACCAGCGGTTTGCAACAGGGACAATTGTGCCTCCTCCCACCCCTAACCCTTACCATACCCTAGGGGAAATTTGGCAAAGCCTACATTCATTTTTGGCTGTCAAAACTGGGGGAGAGGGGCTTCCCTGGTGGTGCAGTGGTTGAGAGTCCGCCTGCCGATGCAGGGGACACGGGTTCATGCCCCGGTCCAGGAGGATCCCACATGCCGCGGAGCGGCTAGGCCTGTGAGCCATGGCCGCTGAGCCTGTGCGTCCGGAGCCTGTGCTCCGCAACGGGAGAGGCCACAACAGTGAGAGGCCCGCGTACCGCAAAAAAAAAAAAAAAAAAAAAAAAACTGGGGGAGAGGAGGAGGTGCTACTGGCATCTAGTAGGCAGAGGTCAGGGAAGCTGCTAAACATCCTACAATGCACAGCACAGCCCCTTAACAGAATTAGCCCACCCCAAATGTACAGAGTACTGAGGTTGACTAACCTTGACATGACACATCTTTGTTTCTCTTTATTTGAACTTTGTGATGTGCCACAGGGCCCATGGGACAGAATTTAGTGCACAAGGAGCGAAAACAATTTAACACACACCCTTTCCGCCATGTGCACTGCCTGTACCTTAGACCATTCCACCATACGTTCTTGCACGGACTACTCCCGTAGCCTTCCCACTGGCCTCCCTGTTTCTACTTCTGCTCCCCCCTATTCCAGTCTTCCCCAGAGCAGCCAGAATGGCTTAAATGATGGGGGGTTCCCTTGCTGTAGACCCTACTGAGGTCAATGTCCTATGAGACCCTGCGGGAGCTCCCTCCTGCCCCCTCTCTCCTCAACACACACGGGCCTGCTAGTTGCTCCCATCACCTTGATCCCTTGCATCTCAGAGCCTTCCAGTTTTGCACACACCCCTCTTAATTCCTTCTTACCTTTCAGATCTAATCTCAATTCGAGGAAGCCTTCCTTAATCCATCTTCACTAGATAAAGTCAATCTGCTATAAACTCTCATAGCCCCCTGTACTTTTTCCTTAATACTCTACCTAACTGCATTATACACTCGTGTAAACCAGCTCTGCTAGTTGACCGTAAGTCTGTGAGTGCAGAGTCACTTTGCCCATGGGTTTCCTCTCCAAGGTCCAGCATGGTACCTGATATAGTAGCTCAGTTATACAACTGAATGAACGAATCCCAGGTTTTGCCTTCTAAGAGTTAATGTAACCGATGGTGACTGGAATAAATGTCTTTATCAGCATAGTACTATGCATCTGCTTGCAGTGATAGTTTAGATGGGAAGAAAGTATTAAACTGCTTTGTATGATGAAATAAGAATTAGAAGATTTGGAGGTGGGGGAGGTGACTTGAGAGAGGAGAGACCTGGGGGCACAAAAGTATGTTCAGGAGACACTGAAATTCTCTGTGACAGGGACTAACTGCCAGACTTTTGGAGAGTTCTGGTAATGATTTTGAAGTTGTTTCCTATACTGTACAGCTCTGTAACATTTAATTATTAACATGAATTCCAGTAAACACTTTGCACTCTCAACCTTGTATTAGTGGTGCTCTGTGAAATGGGAGTATAATCCAGGCTGTGTCCAATGTTGGGAACAGGATGTAAAAAAAGACATCAGAGAGGGGAGTAGTCTGAGATCTCAGCAGATAACAGAAAATTGGAGTAGAGTGATGAGAAAGGTACGCCCCTCGAGGACTACTGAAGATATTGAGATAGACGCTGGGTTTTCCCCATATTTATATAAAGGGCTTGAGTCAATCTTACTTTAATATTAGAGGTCTAGTTGCTCCCAAGCAGGTGACACCTGGGCACTGGCATCTGTGCTACATAACAATGTGGAATGAATAAAGGAAGGGTGAAGCTAGATGATATCTAAGGTCTCTTTTTCAAACATTTCCCCTCTTTATTCTTTCTAACATTAAAGGCTAAAGCATGAATCTGAGAATAATTGCTTTTGGTTTTAACATTTGAATGTGTATACATTTTCTCTGGCATGTCCAAGTATTATTTCTTTTGCTCCTTGAATTCTCATCTCACAAATTGGCAAATGGAAATCATACTTACCCTTTATTCTTAAGTTCCCAGAAAGGTTTACAACTTCCTAACTAAAAGTCACCAAGTGACTCATTATGGAAAGAAATGGGAAAAACCAACTCTAATGAAGTGTGGGAATAAGAGATGCAACTTCTTCACAGCTAGTATTTAAATTGTTCTGTTGTTAAGTGCTTTCATATATCAATTCATTGAATTGCATCAACTCTGTGAGGTAGGTACTGTCATTATCCCCATTTCACAGAAAAAATATTTGAGGCACAGAAATGTTAAGTAACTTGCTCCAGGTTACATAGCTAGTAAGTGGTGAGCCAAGATTAGAACCTAGGCAGTCAGCCTCCAGAGGTTACACATTTAACCAATGTAGGCTTTTGAATACGGTACATTGCTAGGCAAAACACAGGATGACATCTCAGTTAATGCCACCTCTGTCTTTCTTTTTCTTAATCCAGAGAAACATCCTTGAATTCTGTCTTTCTCTTACATCCCACTTCAATTTGTCAGAAAACTTCAAAATATATCCAGATTCCAACTGCATCTCACCATCTTCACTACCACCATCCTGGTCTAAATCACTGCCTTCTCCCCACTGGATTACTGCTCTAACCTCCCAAATATTTTCTAGGCTTGCCCTCTAACAGGCTGCTTTCAACACGGTAGTCAAGAGTGATCCTTTAAAACCAAAAGTCAGATCAAGTCACTTCTCGGCTCATAACCATTCGGTGGCTTCCTAATCCATTCAGAGTGAAAGCCAAGCTTGTTACAATGGCCTACAAGGCCACATACGCTCTGCTCTGCTCTTCCTCCCTCTTTGGAGGGACCTCGTCCCCTCCCACGTACACAGCCACCCTGCCACACCGGACTACTTGTTCCTCCTGTCCTCGAATATCCCACACAGGCTCTCTGTCTTAGGGCTTTAGCACTGGCCAGTCCCTCTACCCAAAATTCTGCATGGTCATTTTTCTCACTTCCTACAAGTCTTTTTTTTTTTTTTTTTTGCTGTACGTGGGCTTCTCACTGTTGTGGCCTCTCCCGTTGCGGAGCACAGGCTCCGGATGTGCAGGCTCAGCGGCTCCACGGCATGTGGGATCCTCCCGGACCAGGGCACAAACCCGTGTCTCCTGCATCGGCAGGCGGACTCTCAACCACTGCGCCACCAGGGAAGGCCCCTACAAGTCTTTATTCAAATGATAAGCCTACACTGAAAACCCTAATTAAAATTATAAACTACTACTGTCCCTGGACCTGCTGAACCCCAACTCTCTCTTTCACTCTCTGTTTTCCCATGGCTCTTACCACTTTCTAATATAATATCTAATTTACTATTTACTTATTGTTTGTCTTTGCTACCAGAATTTAAGCTTGTCAACATTAATGTATCTTAAATGCCATACAGATTTGTTGAATGAATGAAGGACAGAGTAAGTGGTCATCGTTAGTGGCCCTAAAGAATGAGTACAGCTGGTTTTTTTTTTTTTTTTGGTTTTTAAAGTCAATAATTTGTCTATGGAAGTATGTGAAATATATTACTATTGAGTGAATCCGTTTTTGGCATGCAGACATAAGTGTTTGGAATTTTAGGACTTAAATTTTTTCCCCATGAATCAGCAACATTAAAATGTAAATTTAGAAGCAATGAATGTTACAGCTTTAATCATGAAATTCCACATTCCAGCAAAAAATCCAAATACCCTCTGCCTATTCACCTTATAGGCCCCCAAAAGGAATGGGAACAGTTATAAAAAAAAAAAATTATACATGAGCACTGTTTCTCAGAACCCTTCATCCTCTCAGTCTGTTCAGCATATCCTTGTAAGTTTTCCTCTCCCAGAGAATCACTCCATTTGTGCGTTACATCCTCGAGATAATGCATAGGAACATATTCAGGTGAGTGGTGAGGGCTCTATCAGCAGGCGCCACAGCTCCTCCAAGCTGGATGCCCATCCCATCAGCACCCAGTGTGGTCCAGGACAATCTCATCTGGGTTCCTGGTGCTCCAACTACTCCTACTAATTTAGAATCCCAAGAGGTGGGGCTGGGCATTTGTGTTTTAGTTTGATCTAGTGTGATCCTTAAATCCCACTGATGTTTAAGAACCACCATCTTGGCCTAGACTTTTCCTGACCTTTCTCCCAGTACAAATTTGCCCTTCCCTCTTCTCACTTCCTTGTGCCCAATTCTCTGTCAAAACTCATCTTCTGAGAGATGTTGAGGCAATAATTATGGATAATATTTTAGTGTGCTAGTTCCCAAGATTTCCTTTCCATAATTGCATTCAATACTTTGATGCAAACTAGTAACCAATGCCACGACTGTGTAAACTCGCAGGCTCAGAAGGGGAGAGAATTTATGAAAACATCTCTCTTATTCAAGGCATTTCTTTCTCTCTAATGTTCTGCCCTGGTGCGGGTTTGACTGAGGGGAAGGATGCTTCTCTCTGTAAGAAATAATCTTTCTTCTTTCCAAAATGTCTTTTCATTTAAGTCATATATTTGGAAATAAAAACTATTTTCTTGTACACTATGTTTATGCTTTATCTTTCCAGCTACCAGGTTGACAAGACAAAACCAGGGGAACCCCAGTTAGAGTGACATAAATTAAATTTGGCCTTGATCCTTAATATTTGCTGGGTTATATCAAATATTGATATACGTAGGTACTTCTGGTATTTATAAGAATAAAGTTATTCTGAGAATTCCAGTAGTCTTGTTTGTGTAGAAGTCCACTAAATAGCAGGTGCTTTTTAAAGCCAGACTCCAATAGAGATATAGTTGATTCTCATTATTCTTGGTAGTTATGTTCTATCAAGTTACCACAAACACTGAATTAGTGAACATTGAAACATTGCTCTTAGGGGAGACACAGGGTTAGGTTCTACAAGACTTTGGTCACAATATTTTTACCAATTGATCAATACATAACTATGTTTACATGTTTTTCTGCTTAAATACAACTTAATAATAATGTCATGGCCATCAGCACTATAATTCATGCCTGATTGAAGCTTATCTAACACATGTATTTTGTCTGTAAGATACATCACAGCCTTCTTGCTCTTAGGAATAGCACTACTGCACAATGCTTGGCGGCCAGCATAAACACTGATATCGTCAACGAAAAGCACAAAAATGGGGAAAACGTGGCTAAACAGATCACAAAAAGGACATTTCTTTACACTGTGAGAGCTGAAACAAGAAGACATAAGTGGGGCTTCCCTGGTGGCGCAGTGGTTGAGAATCTGCCTGCTAATGCAGGGGACACGGGTTCGAGCCCTGGTCTGGGAGGATCCCACATGCCGCGGAGCAACTAGACCCCTGAGCCACAACTACTGAGCCTGCGCGTCTGGAGCCTGTGCTCCGCAAAAAGAGAGGCCGCGATAGTGAGAGGCCCGGGCACCGCGATGAAGAGTGGCCCCCGCTTGCCACAGCTAGAGAAAGCCCTTGCATAGAAACAAAGACCCAACACAACAAAAATAAATAAATAAATTAATTAATTAATTAAAAAGAAGACATAAGGTCACCTTGTTTGACTTCAGCTGGGAACGTGCATTTCAGGTAACAATTTGTTCACTGCTTTCTCCATGCACATATCTGCAAACAACCGTAGATACCACAAGTATTGATTTTAGGGTTACAAATAAATTGTAACAAGTAGGCAAATTCGTAAATATAGACTCCAAGAATAATAAGGATTGAGCATATTTTCAAAATAAAACACTAATAATGATAATATAGTTACCACTTATTGAGGGCTTGCATTGTACCAAGCACAGTCATTAAATCACTTAATTCTTAACCCAAGTATATAGCTGAAGAATTTGGGCTTTAGCAAGATTATTAATTTTCTCAAGATCATAGCACTCTAAATATCAAAGTGGGATTGAAGAATTCAAAATTTATTTCAGACAACTTAAATATTCTTTCAAAACATACAAGGGGTTTATTTGATTTTTTCTTTTTTTTTTTTACATTTAAAACCTTAATTCAAACATCATTAGTTTGAAGTTAATAGACTTTAATAGACATTACTTTATATCAATGGGAAAACCAAAGCACAAAGACATTAAATTACTAACCAGTCTCACAAATTCAATTTTTAAGAACAGGAGTTTCAACATCCAATGGCACAGCCCAGGCATAATGACAATCATACTCTGTGGATACAAACAGGATAGCAGTTCTACTAAAATAAGTGGCATGCCATTTAAATGTGCATTTGCCAAACTATTCCTATTCCTAACATCTTATTAAATGAGACTGGGTAATGCTCTTCCTTCAGAGGATATCTGAAGGATCATTGTAATCACAGCAGAGCATAAGCTTCACAAGGTAGCACTTTTACTATATAAAACTACCGGATAAGAGAGTATTGGTTTTTGTTTGTTTGTTTTATACAGCAGGTTTTTATTAGTCATCAATTTTATACATATCAGTGTATATGTGTCAATCCCAATCGCCCAATTCATCACACCACCCCCACCCCACCCCCGACAGCTTTCCCCCCTTGGTGTTCATACGTTTGTTCTCTAAATCTGTGCCTAAATTTCTGTCCTGCAACACGGTTCATCTCTACCATTTTTCTAGATTCCACATATATGCATTAATATACGATACTTGTTTTTCTCTTTCTGACTTACTTCACTCTGTATGACAGTCTCTAGATCCATCCACGTCTCAACAAAATAACCCAATTTCGTTCCTTTTTATGGCTGAGTAATATTCCATTGTATATATGTACCACTTCTTCTTTATCCATTCATCTGTCAATGGGCATTTAGGTTGCTCCCATGACCTGGATATTGTAAATAGTGCCTCAGTGATCATTGGGGTGCATGTGTCCTTTTGCATTATGGTTTTCTCTGGGTATATGCTCAGTAGTCAGATTGCTGGATCATAAGGTAATTCTATATTTAGTTTTTCAAGGAACCTCCATACTATTCTCCATAGTGGCTGTATCAATTTACATTCCCACCAACAGTGCAAGAGGGTTCCCTTTTCTTCACACCCTCTCCAGCATGTGTTGTTTGTAGATTTTCTGATGATGCCCATTCTAACTTGTGTGAAGTGATACCTCATTGAAGTTCTGATTTGCATTTCTCTAATAATTAGTGATGTTGAGCAGCTTTTCATGTGCTTCTTGGACATCTGTATGTCTTCATTGGAGAAATGTCTGTTTAGGTCTTCTGCCCATTTTTGGATTGGGTTGTTTGTGTTTTTAATATTGAGCTGCATGAGCTGTTTATATATTTTGGAGATTAATCTTTTGTCCATTGATTCGTTCACAAATATTTTCTCCCATTCTGAGGGTTGTCCTTTCGTCTTGTTTATGGTTTCCTTTGCTGTGCAAAAGCTTTGAAATTTCTTTAGTACCATTTGTTTGTTTTTATTATTATTTCCATTACTCTAGGAGGTGGATCAAAAAAGATCTTGCTGTGATATATGTTAAAGAGTGTTCTTCTTATGTTTTCCTCTAAGAGTTTTATAGTGTCCGGTCTTACATTTAGGTCTCTAATCCATTTTGAGTTTTTTTTTTTTTTTTTTGTGGTACGTGGGCCTCCCACTGCTGTGGCCTCTCCCGTTGTGGAGCACAGGCTCCGGACGCGCAGGCTCAGCGGCCATGGGTCACAGGCCTAGCCGGTCCGCGGCATGTGGGATCTTCCCGGACCGGGGCACGAACCCGTGTCCCCTGCATCGGCAGGCGGACTCTCAACCACTGTGCCACCAGGGAAGCCCTTGAGTTTATTTTTGTGTATGCTGTTAGGGAGTGTTCTAATGTCATTCTTTTACATGTAGCTGTCCAGTTTTCACAGCACCACTTATTGAAGAGACTGTCTTTTCTCCATTGTGTATCCTTGCCTCCTTTATCAAAGATTAGTTGACCATAGGTGCATGGGTTTATCTCTGGGCTTTCTATCTTCTTCCATTGATCTATGTTTCTATTTTTGTGCCAGTACCATATTGTCTTGATTACTGTAGCTTTGTAGTATAGCCTGAAGTCAGGGAGTCAGATTCCTCCAGCTCTGTTTTTTTCCCTCAAAACTGCTTTGGCTATTTGGGGTCTTTTGTGTCTCCATACAAATTTTAAGATTTTTTTGTTCTAGTTCCATAAAAAATGCCATTGGTAATTTGATAGGGATTGCATTGAATCTGTAGATTGCTTTGGGTAGTATAGTCATTTTCACAATATTGATTCTTCCAATCCAAGAACATGGTATATCTCTCCATCTGTTTGTATCATCTTTCATTTCTTTCATCAGTGTCTTATAGTTTTCTGCATACAGGTCTTTTGTCTCCCTAGGTAGGTTTATTCCTAGGTATTTTATTCTTTTTGTTGCAATGGTAAATGGGAGCGTTTCCTTAATTTCTCTTTCAGATTCTTCATCATTAGTGTATAGGAATGCAAGATATATCTGTGCATTAATTTTGTATCCTGAAAATTTACCAGATTCATTGATTAGCTCTAGTAGTTTTCTGGTGGCATCTTTAGGATTTTCTATGTATAGTATCATGCCATCTGCAAACAGTGACAGTTTTACTTCTTTTCCAATTTGTATTCCTTTTATTTCTTTTTCTTCTCTGATTGCCATGGCCAGGACTTCCAAAACTATGTTGAATAATAGTGGTGAGAGTGGACATCCTTGTCTTGTTCCTGATCTTAGAGGAAATGCTTTCAGTTTTTCATCATTGAGAATGATGTTTCCTGTGGGTTTGTCATATATGGCCTTTATTATGTTGAGGTAGGTTCTCCCTATGCCCACCTTCTGGAGAGTTTTTATCATAAATGGGTGTTGAATTTTGTCAAAAGCTTTTTCGGCATCTATTGAGATGATCATATGGTTTTTCTTCTTCTATTTGTTAATATGGTGTATCATATTGATTGATTTGCGTATATTGAAGAATCCTTGCATCCCTGGGATAAATCCCACTTGATCATGGTGTATGATCCTTTTAATGTGTTGTTGGATTCTGCTTGTTAGTATTTTGTTGAGGATTTTTGCATGTAAAGTCATCAGTGATATTGGTCTGTAATTTTCTTTTTTTGTAGTATCTTTGTCTGGTTTTGGTATCAGGATGATGGTGGCCTCATAGAATGAGTTTGGGAGTGTTCCTTCCTCTGCAATTTTTTGGAAGAGTTTGAGAAGGATAGGTGACAGATGTTCTCTAAATGTTTGATACAATTCACCTGTGAAGCCATCTGGTCCTGGATTTTTGTTTGTTGGAAGAGTTTTAATCACAGTTTCAATTTCATTACTTGTGATTGGTCTGTTCATATTTTCTATTTCTTCCTGGTTCAGTCTTGGAAGGTTATACCTCTCTAAGAATTTGTCCATTTCTTCCAGATTGTCCATTTTATTGGCATAGAGTTGCTTGTAGTAGTCTCTTAGGATGCTTTGTATTTCTGTGGTGTCTGTTGTAACTTCTCCTTTTTCATTTCTAATTTTTTTGATTTGAGTCCACTCCCTCTTTTACTTGATGAGTCTGGCTAATGGTTTATCAATTTTGTTTATCTTCTCAAAGAACCAGCTTTTAGTTTTATTGATCTTTGCTATTGTTTCCTTTGTTTCTATTTCATTTATTTCTGCACTGATCTTTATGATTTCTTTCCTTCTGCTAACTTTGGATTTTGTTTGTTCTTCTTTCTCTAGTTCCTTTAGGTGTAAGGTTAGATTGTTTATTGGAGATCTTTTCTTGCTGCTTGAGGTAGATTTGTATAGCTATAGACTTCAGTCTTAGAACTGCTTTAGCTGCATCCCATAGGTTTTGGATCGTTGTGTTTTCATTGTCATATGTCTCTAGGTATTTTTTGTTTCCTCTTTGATTTCTTCAGTGATCTGTTGGTTATCTAGTAACGTATTGTTTAGCCTACATGTGTTTGTGTTATGTTTTTTTTCCCTGTAATTCATTTCTAATCTCATAGCATTGTGGTCAGAAAAGATGATTGATATGATTTCAATTTTCTTAAATTTACTGAGGCTTGATTTGTGACCCAAGATGTGATCTATCCTGAAGAATGTTCCGTGCGCATTTGAGAAGAAAGTGTAATCTTCTGTTTTTGGATGAAATGTCCTATAAATATCAATTAAATCTATCTGGTCTATTGTGTCATTTAAAGCTTCTGTTTCCTTATTAATTTTCTGTTTGGATGATCTGTCCATTGGTGTAAGTGAGGTGTTAAAGTCCCCCACTATTATTGTGTTACTGTCGATTTCCTCTTTTAGAGCTGTTAGCAGTTGCCTTATGTATTGAGGTGCTCCTATGTTGGGTGCATATATGTTTATAATTGTTATATCTTCTTCTTGGATTGATCCCTTGATCACTATGTAGTGTCCTTCCTTGTCTCTTGTAACATTCTTTATTTTAAAGTCTATTTTATCTGATATGAGTATTGCTACTCCAGCTTTCTTTTGATTCCATTTGCATGGAATATCTTTTTCCATCCCCTCACCTTCAGTCTGTATGTGTCCCTAGGTCTGAAGTGGGTCTCTTGTAGACAGCATTTATATGGGTCTTGTTTTTGTACCCATTCAGCGAGCCTGTGCCTTTTGGTTGGAGCATTTAATCCATTCACATTTAAGGTAATTATCGATATGTATGTTCCTATTACCATTTTCTGAATTTTGGGGGGTTTGTTTTTGTAGGTCCTTTTCTTCTCTTGTGTTTCCCACTTAGAGAAGTTCCTTTAGCATTTGTTGTATAGCTGGTTTGGTGGTGCTGAATTCTCTTAGCTTTTGCTTGTCTGTAAAGCTTTTGATTTGTCTATCGAATCTGAATGAGATCCTTGCAGGGTTGAGTAATCTTGGTTGTAGGTTCTTCACTTTCATCACTTTAAGTATATATCATGCCACTCCCTTCTGGCTTGTAGAGTTTCTGTTGAGAAATCAGCTGTTAACCTTATGGGAGTTCCCGTGTATATTATTTGTTGTTTTTCCCTTGCTGCTTTCAATAATTTTTCTTTGTCTTTAATTTTTGCCAATTTGATTACTATGTGCCTTGGTGTGTTTCTCCTTGGGTTTATGCTGTATGGGACTCTCTGCATTTACTGGACTTGGGTGGCTATATCCTTTCCCCTGTTAGGGAAGTTTTCAACTATAATCTATTCAAATATTTTCTCGGGTCCTTTCTCTCTCTCTTCTCCTTCTGGGACCCCTATATTGTGAATGTTGTTGCATTTAATGTTGTCCCAGAGGTCTCTTAGGCTGTCTTCATTTCTTTTCATTCTTTTTTCTTTATTCTGTTCCACAGCAGTGAATTCCACCATTCTGTCTTCCAGGTCACTTATCCATACTTCTGCCTCAGTTATTCTGCTATTCATTCCTTCTAGTGTAGTTTTCATTTCAGTTATTGTATTGTTCTTCTCTGTTTGTTTGTTCTTTAATTCTTCTAGGTCTTTGTTAAACATTTCTTGCATCCTCTCGATCTTTGCCTCCATTCTTTTTCTGAGGTCCTGGATCATCTTCACTATCATTATTCTGAATTCTTTTTCTGGAATGTTGCCTATCTCCACTTCATTTATTTGTTTTTTGGGGGTTTTATCTTGTTCCTTCATCTGGTACATAGCCCTGTGTCTTTTCATCTTGTCTATCTTTCTGTGAATGTGGTTTTTGTTCCACAGGCTGCAGTATTGTAGTTCTTCCTGCTCCTGCTGTCTGCCCTCTGGTGGATTAGGCTATCTAAGAGGCTTGTGCAAGTTTCCTGATGGGAAGGACTGGTGGTGGGTAGACCTGGCTGTTGCTCTGGTGGGCAGAGCTGAGTAAAACTTTAATCCACTTGACTCCAGAGTATTGTTAATGAAATCATTCATTAATTGTTTCAGATCTAATAGACATGAGGAATCTCCATGTCACTCCCACAGCACTTTGCACTGATCTCAATTTTACCACATATTACATGGAATCATAATTATATGCTCACATATCTGACTGTCTTATTACAATATGAGATCCTCAATAGCTAGGACCCAATTTTCCTCACTTTTGCATTTTCTAGAACAGTGCTTAACTCATAGTACTGCTCAGTGAAAGTTGTTGAGTGAGTTTCAGAATGGAAGGATGGATGAATGGATGAATGACTGACCGTGAGGTTTACATATTACCATATTTGAGGTCTTGAAGAGTGAGACTGGGTCGAATGTTTTTTGTTTTCATTTTGTTCACACATTTAACACATTTCTTGAGCACTGCTATGTGCTGGCCACTGTACTAGGCATAGGTGTAACTCAGTACAAAAGATTTAAAAGGTCCCTGTCTTAATAAAACTTAATATTTTAGTATTTTTAGTGGAAGGGAGGACACTAAATGACTTCATTTACATAAACACGCAAATTACTTCAAATAGCAAATAATGTAATAGAGATAGAAAAATTTAAAAAAAAAACAAAAAAATGGGATCTTGTGGGTGGAGTGACTGCACTGGACGTGAGGAGACTCCCTGAGTGGGCGACATTTGAATCAAGACCAGAATGATAATGGAGAATTGTACAAATCAGAGAGCCCTTGGCCTCAGCCCAGAAGCAACACATCTTCCTTCTGCTCATATTTCACTGGGCTAGCACTGGTCACATGGCCTCAACTGACTACAAATGAGCTGGGAAGTAGAGTCTCCTATGAGCCCAAGAAGGAGGGGAAGAGGATCATGGTGAACCCGTAGTATCTACCCAGTGGCTCAAAGGACAATTGTTCCAGGCAAAGGGAGCAGCAAGTGGTTGGCATAGTGAAGGAACAGGGAAGAGCCCAGGGCATGGCTGGGACACAGTGAATGAGAAGCAATATGATAGGACATGAGGAGTTAGAGGATGTAGCACAGGAAGGCCAAGCAAGGGGTATGGATTTTTACTTTAAGTGCAATGGGATGCCTTTGGTTTTAAGAAGAGTCAGGTAATCTGACTTAAATTTGTAAAATATCTCTTTGGCTATTGGGTGCTGAATAGATTAAGGTTGGGGGTTGGGGGAGAGTATAAAGGTGGGAAGACAGTCAGGAGGCTCTGCACTAGTGACAGAGGGTGGTAACTAGGCCTGTGGGAAAGGAACAAAGGAGATGAAAGGTAGATCTTTATTTAGAATAGAAAGGACTTTGTGGTAGATTGGATGTGAGGAAGTGGAAAATAGAGAAATCCTTCCCCGGTAAATAGTGCTGGATACTCGTTTTTCTTCCCATCCTTATTTTCATCTATAAACGTGAAGATGCCAGGATATATGCTGTACTATGTTCTTCACTGCAAAATTTTATGAACTGTATAAAGTAACGCAGATGAGACCAATTTTTTAAAGGAATTATTATTATTATTGAAAGATGAGACCAATTTTTAACTTGAAAACAAAATAAACTTACTAGTCCTGGTCAAGCCAATAGTCATCTTTTAAAAAATAGAGATTATTTTTGAGTTTGGATTTTAGAATATATCTTATAATTCAGGGTGCACAACCGCAGAATGTGAACTTGTATTGAAAGTTTTCTAGAAGTTAGTTTATGACTGCCTGATGTGGTCCAAGTATTAGTATAACAATTGAATTTTATAAACCTCTGCATTTATTGTCAATGCCAATCACACGCTACAAATGCAGATTCTTAACTCACAATAATCATTGGTGGCTTTGTAATTACACTGCAAGAGCAACGTGCCTAACCTTTTTATAGAAATGCTAACTCCAGCATTCTATCCTTTTACTTTCTCTATAGAAACACAGAAGTTATTTTTATAACATTTTTAAAAACATTCACATCTTAATGAATGGAGATGTAGGGAAAAATGAAATTTAAGCATTAGCTCTTCAGATATATTGAGGTTTACATGTGTGTTATGTTCCAAACAAGGTTGAGGTGCAACAGAATGGGTTGTTTGCTGTGTAAGCCACCAATATACGAGACTAGACTGCAGTAGAGATATGGAACTACCTGTTGATTTTGTTGTGTAACATGACCAGATGTGTTTAAAATACAACAGAAGCTGAGTCACATCTTCCATGAGGCTGAGCACCAGTGAGAAGGAGCTATATGCTGTGGTAAGAAGACAAGGCTCACAATAAGAGGCTGCTTGCAATATTTTAGCTCTTTTTCCATATTTTAAAAAGGTATTCTCAGTGCCAGTTCTATCTACATACATTTTCCTGAATCACATTATACACTACTTTCTTAGGTGTGGAAATGGTCCCAGGAAGCTTGAGCGGGCCCCAATCTGATCCAGAGACCTGTGAACCTGTCTTGCCCTTTGCTTGTGAGAGACAGGCTGGTTCTGGGAGTGAGCAGGACTCATTCAGCTGGAGTGACAGACGACTCCCGGGGTTGCCTAGCCTGTACGGAGAAGACTAGACTGCTTTCAATAACACTGCCCATGGGAGAAAAGAAATTTTTTTTTTTAATTTAAAATAGTGAGGATGTAAGGGGATTTACCAAGATGAAAGATACAGTGGAGAGAGCAATGGAGTGCCAACATCGATGAGGAGAGGAACATTAGGGAAAGGGGATATTCCAGGTTTTGAGGGTTTGGTTTTGTTTTGTTTTGGTTTGGTGTATTTGAGAAATGATTTTGTAACTTTTGGCATCGGGGGGCGGATTTTATATCTTCCTCTTTTTTAGATTTGGAATGTGTCTTTCCATGAGGTAAGGAGGAGTTACTGTAAATACATATGTCTATTTCTCCTCTTTCTGCTAAGAAAATTGCCGTTAAACACGCTGCTGCTACTCCCTTATTTTGCACCAAGTAAATGTTTAAATATTTTAAAATAAACATGTTTCAGCTGACTGCTGGGTGAGATTCATTACAGCCAGAAGGAACTCAGTGGAACTGTTCAAGGAGATCTGGTTAATATCACCATGATTTATGCCTGTGGTGGAAATTGCACTAATATTTACACGAAGGGCATGGTTTGGAGGCAATGGTAAGGCCCGACTGAAGTGGGAATTTGCACAGTCAATGCTTACTAATGAAAATAGCTACAGTTCAGTGCTCTTTCCAAAAGCATAATTAGGCCCTTCAAATGACATGTTATTTTCACATTTTTACTCTTAAGCAGCAAACTTTTTCTTGCCATCCTCTGCCTGCACTGAGATTATTCCTTTGCAAAAACAATTAAGCAAAATAATACTAGGCTACAGGATAACTTCTAAAAAATGTATTTTGGCTTTTTTTAAAAAAAATTTATTTATTATGGCTGCATTAGGTCTTTGTTGTGGTGCACGGGCTCTACATCGCATGCAGGCTTCTCTCTAGTTGTGGCACAATGGCTTAGTTGCCCCGCGCCATGTGGGATCTTAGTTTCCCAACCAGGGATCAAACCCACATCCCCTGCATTGGAAGGCGGATTCTTAACCACTGGACCACCAGGGAAGTCTCAATTTTGGCTATTCTTTGATAAGCTTTACCAATGGAAAAAAGTCATGATTTTCTTGATTAGTTATATATATTTTTAAATGATCTATGAGTTATCTTTATAGTGTCTGAGTAGCATTGTAAAACTGCATTTCTTGGCACTGTGAACACTTAAATGAGTTCCACGTGGGTGGAGAAGAAATTTCAGACCAAAAATCACACTGAAAATACAGTTCTGCTAAAGTCCTGTGGGTTTCCTCATTTAAGTGATGAGTGAGCCAGTGGGAAATCTCTGACACTGAGTTTGCCAGGTTTTCACTTTTTCTTTATTCTTTCTTTCCCAGTTCAACGGTTTTCTAATTTGTTTCGAAAGCAGAACACCCTAGAAGTCAAGGTGCTCTTCGTGTCACATGATGAAATACACATATATTTATTCTGATTTAGTACAAAAAGACTGAACTATGTATCTCTCTCCAGAGACAGATCTCTACAGAGATATATAAAAAGTTATGCATTTATTTTACTTGTTTTTCAAGATTATTCAATGTTGGTGTTGTAAATAGCATTCTCTTGATCTTATATCTATAAATACAATACGGCTGTTTCTTGGTTTCCAATTAGGGCTGCTTCCATCTCTTCCTGTTAGTTCTTGTTTGTTACTTGTTCACTCACTTTTGTACCCAGCAAATAAGATGAAATAGCTGATGTTTTAAGAAAAATTTATGAGAGAAAAATCTAAAATTTCTAAGATTCTATCTATTTTGAGATTTTTCTGAGTTGGGAAAATTCCATTTTTTGATTTTAGCACTGAAGACATTAGACCAGCAATAATAGATTTGAGCATAGCTTGAGAACTGTTCCTCTAATTTTAAATTGAGACTGCATTACATCTAATTGCTGCTCAGAAGGTAGAGACAAGGTATTAATATAGGCCAAGGTTAACTAGAAGGCATCTATGGGCAGCTTCCTTTTTTATGTTTAATCTTTATTGAGTGCTTAACTATGTACCAGGCACTGATTTAAACCCTTTATGTGTATGAATATTAGAAGCATATAATATCATCCCTTCATTTATTAATACACGTATACTAACTGCCTGGCACTATTTTTTGCCCTGGGGGTAGAACATGAACAAAACAAAGTCCCTGCTCTGCTACAGTTTATAATTCTCATCAGGGGTACAACTCTGTGTTTAAATCTCTGCTTCACCTCTTATAAACTCTGTGACCTTGAGCAGATTACATTATCTCTCTGTGCCTAAACTGCTTTATCTGTAAAGTGCAGAGAATAACAGTTCCTACCTTAGAAGGCTGATATGAAGTGATATGGTATGATATTAATGAGTCAACAGTTATAAAATAAAACTGGGTATGGAAAATAGAGAAAGACTAGAAACAGATATGGGGGGGTGGTTCATGTTATATAGGTGGTTGGTTGAGAAAAGCCTCACTGTGACGAGGACATTTGAACAGATACCTGACAGAAGTGAGAGCCCAGATCACATGGCCATCTAGGGGAGGAAGGGTCTGGGTGGAGGGAACCGCAAAGGACAGAGGAGGAGGTGTGCGCTATATGTTCGGAGAACAGAAAGGAAGCCAACACATCCAAGAAAGGGAGTATGGTGGGAGATGAGGACAGAAGGAAGCAAGGACCGTGATCAGGAAGAGACTTGTAGGCTATGATGAGAACTTTCTATTTTAATTAGAACTTAATTCTGAATAAAGCGAAAGGCCTCAGAAGAGATCCCCAGTAAGCTGCCTCCCCCTTCCCCACCCAGTTTTTAAATAATTGGTGAAATAAAGCAAGGGATTTTTATCTGATTCTCCTTTTTTTCCCCCTCTCTAATGTATCACAAGCAGCAGAACAGTATCTGGCATAGAGTAGGATCTCAACAAATATTTGATGAGTGAATGAAAGAAGAAACTCTGTTTTAAAGTAAAGATGGAAACCAACACGTCAGCTTTATTACTGATAGAGGTGCAGCTGTTAGATGCTGCTTTGGGTTAGTTAGCCAAGTGGACTTACTAATATTGAATCCCAGTATTGGGCAGAAAGAACCAATGACCAGTGCATCAACTGAAAGGGGCAGAAGTGAAACCATGCCACTCAGATTGGGACTTGAACCCACAGTCTTTTAACTGAGGTAACACACCTGATCTCAGGACTTAATGAAGCTCAGGTTCTTGATGTCTCCTCACAGAAAGAATTCAGTGAGAGACAAAGTGGTAGGTAAGAAGTGGATTTATTTAGAGAGAAACACACTCCACAGACAGAGTGTGGGCCACCTCAGAAGGTGGGAGTGACACCAGGGTATGGAGCTGTCAGTTTTTATAGCAGTGGGTAATTTCATAGGCTAATGAGTGGGAGGAGTATTCCAGCTATTTTGGGAAAGGGGTGGGGATTTCCAGAAATTGGGCCACCGCCCACTTTTTGACCTTTATGGTTGGCCTTGGAATACTGTCATGGTGCCTGTGGGTATGTCATTTAGCTTGCTGATGTGTTACAATGAGTATATACTGAGGCTTAAGGTCTAGTGGAAGTGGACTTGTCCTCCTTCTTGGACCTATTAGGTTCTAATCAGTTTATGTCGTGACCTCGGGCTGTCATTCTTTTAAAGAATGTGCCCTGCCCCCTTCCCTCCTGTTTCAGAAGCAGCCTGAGGAATAGTTATGTGATGGCAGAGCAGAGGAGAGAGCCCAAGGGGATGAAGTACCAGGCCTGGTTTATCAGCCCGGACTTATCAGATAAGTCAGTCTGTAGACACGGAAGCCAGGAATGTGCTTAATAATACTTCCTCCTTATGGAAACCGGGAGAGGGGAAAAAGTAGATCCTCTAATGACTGAGATAAACACACATTCGAGGATCTGGAACAGGGAAGGACACTTTCTGATTTACATTTTTGAGGATTCCTTCTATTTGCCCCTCCAGATCCACTCTTCACTCTCCTCCTCTGGCTGGGTGGTCCAGGGTGAATGGGATTGGACTGTAAGGGGGGCATCAAAGAGCTCAGGCTGGGCGAGGTCTGAGTATTCCCCTTTCTGGATTCTGGTAACCACTTCCTGTGCTCTGAGATACCACGTCATTCCTTTCTGATTTCCCTCAAACCTGTCCTTACCTTTGTAAATTGTTCCTTTATTAAACTTTTCAAATTAGTTTGTTGAGTGTCATCTGTTTCCTACTAAGACCCTGATATCATTGAGATATAGTCGCCCTGGCTGTTTTGTAGGGAAAAGATTACTTGGCTTGGGGGGGAAGGGTGCTGGAGGAGGCTATAAAAGCAGATCAGTTAGAAGTCAATGGCGACAATCCAGGTGAGAGAGGTTGGTGCTGGGCACCACAGTAGTAACAACAGATGTAGTGGGAAACGGAAACGGTCAGAGTCCGGAATTCATTGAATGTAAATAGAACCAACAGGACTTGCTGATGCATTAATTATGGGCACTAAGAAAAAAGTGCCAGAAAAGACTCCTCATTTTATAAATCTGTGGAACAAAATGGTGCTATTTAGAGACCTGACAGAAAGGGAATTGACTGTGGTTTTTTTCAGAGGTGGGAAGATATCCTCCAAGAATTTTCAAGATTGCTTTAGCAAGAGTTTTCCTATTGGTAGTGTTCATCTCAAAATTGGAATTCCTAGAATCTGTCCTGGGGCCTTCTGCAGTTTCTCCAATCATCTCTAGACTGTTGCAGATATCTCCACCCAAGGGAATGAATTTTAACCCGTTTTAATTAAAAAAGCAAACCTGCACACATGTCACACAGCCTTTCTGGAAAAAGGAGGGAAAGGAATATTTTAAGCCAAATTACCAAGGGATGTTGCAATTGCAAAACCTAAATTTCTGAGCACTGAATCTTCTCACTTAGAAACACTGGCCATACAATCTTCTGACTACTGCTGTCTACATATGCTGAGCAAATATGCATGGTATATTCAATAATACCTCAATAATATACAGCTGCGTGCGTGTGTATGATGAAGCAAAAATTGAAAAGATAAAAACCAAATTGCTAAGATTATGGGTAATTTTTAATTTTCTGCTTATACTTGTCCACATTCAAAGATTTCTGAGTTAATCAGGTATTAGCTTTAGAAACAGTTTCCATTTTGATATCACACCCTTAGACTGGGCTTACTCGGCCATCTATCTAAAATAGTGATCCCTCCCTCCCGCCCTACTTTCACACGAATGCCTACGCAGAACACTTTACCCTTCTTTACAGCATATATCACAGATATATCATATATATATCATATATTATATATATCATATATAAGCCTGAACTTATATTATTTGCTTATTGTTCAATCCCATCAATAAAATTTAAGCTCTCTGAGACAAGTCCTTGCCTGACTTGTTTATTCTTCCAGTGCCTAGAACCAAAGCTGGCCATGAGGAGGAGGCTCAATAAATTCTATTAATTCACACACACACACACACACACACACACACACACACACACACACACACTTTTATTTCAAAGGTATGTGATGGCAGAGATTGTCATGGTGATTTTAAAAAATCTACACCATGTGTAGAAATAGAAATTGACTCAAAATTTCTAAGGAGAAAATTTACCATATATTAAAAAATAAACAAGAAAAATCATGACTTTTGATTCAGAAACTCCACTTGTAGGGCTTAATAGAAGGTTCATATATTTATTTACAAAAGTGTCTTAGCATCTCTGTAATAGCATGGAAAATAAGGAGGCTTGCATAGCACAGGGAGATCAGCCCGGTGCTTTGTGACCACCTAAGGGGTGGGATAGGGAGGGTGGGAGGGAGACTCAAGAGGGAGGAGATATGAGGATATATATATATGTATAGCTGATTCACTTTGTTATAAAGCAGAAGCTAACACACTATTGTAAAGCAATTATACTCCAATAAAGATGTTAAAAAATAATAATAACAAAATACCCTATATTTGATTCAAAAAAAAAAATAAGGAGGCTTGGTTAGATATATTATGAAGAAGCCATAAAATATTAAATCATTATAGCAATTAAATTGCTGTAGAAAGAGGTATATTATATATTATTAAATTTTAAAAGTAGGTAACAAAGTAGCATGTTCAGTCTAATTCCTTACACATGGAAAAACTTTGGGAACTCCAGAATATTAATTGTGGTTATTTCTGGGTTGTGAGAGTATAGACATTTCAGAGTTTCTTTTGTGTGCTTATCTACACATTTTTAAATGTCTACAATAAACTACTAAAACAAAGTATTGCTTCATTTTATTTCATTTTTCAATAGTGTTAAAAATTATTATAAGCAATCCAGAATGGATTTCCTAAGGACTCGTAACTACAGCATATCTCAAAGTGGAAAAATGAAATTTTCAAGTGAGTTGGAATCACAAAAATGTCTGAATATTTTCTCTCTCTATTTCTGTTATCCAATATTTATCTCAAGTGGAACACATTTCTCTCTGGTCTCCAAAAGGGATTTGTCGAATTTTCACCATCTGCCAACAGAAATTATTATTACAAACAATAATTAGGCTGACATTGAAAACCCTGGGGGGTAAATACAAAACCCACAATTCACCATTATCCTTGAGTGGAATCTGCAGAGGTTAGTGGAGACGTCCTCTGTCAAATTCAAATCAAATAAATGGTAGTAAGCACCCTGCCTATGCTGGACCCACAGAACTAAGCCCTAAGAAACACAGAACGTGTGTTGCAAAGTGCTTGCTGACCAGTGACTATCCTGGTGCAGCCGAGAACCTTCTCATCAGGAAGGCTGTTTTGAGTATGTGGGAAGGATGGTGCTAGAGATGAAGAGTGGAGTTGTGGATGGTGTGTGTTACTTCCTTAATCTGAGCCCGGGGTTGCAAAAATGTGATTTGAAAGTTGACTCAGTCCTGTAGGTATTTTAAACACTTAGAGCGCTTAAAAATAAAGGCTTGAAATCTTATTTAGTTCTTTTCAGGCATAGCACTTTGCAGCTAGTCCAATTCTAAAGTTTAATTTATGTGCTCCAATAGGTATAGTTTTTTGTTTGGTTTGGTTTGGTTTTTAGGTATAGTTTTTGATCCTTGTATCTGAGCTATTCTTGGATCCCTACTTGAAAAGTGACTAGCATCTGTCAAACAAAAAATCCAGAGAACACAGCTCTCTCTGACCAATATGAATAATGCTAACTTCCACAATTCTCAGGAAATAACTACTAGGTAGGATTTCCTCCCAGGCCTCTTTCTTAAAGCTTTGTCTTGCTCCTGTTTATCTGCCAGCGACAAAAACAAAGAAACAAAACGTAGCAAGCCAGTGTTAAAGGAAAACAACAAACCAAACACTGTGAGGGTCTATGGTGCTGGGAAGCAGGGGCAGATCAGTTTCTGCAGGATCTCAATTGCCAGGAGATGGGATTTTGTCTTTACCCTGAAGATAATCAGAGGTCCTTGATAAGGAGATAGAATAAAAAAAAAATTTCAGAAATGGAATCTGTTGATAAGAGTTCATTTGAAAGAGGGATACACTTGGTGCATGAGATCAGGCCTGTCAAATAGTTTCTGTCAGTCTCCAGATTAGTAATGGGTGACTTGGCATCCAGGCGGATGGGCTGGCGAGAAAAGAGCTATATCAGAGACCGCCACAGACACCCGGGGCAATGTGATTTGTCAATTACAGGAGGAGGAAGCCTGAGAGTGTCCCATCGCTGCTGCTGAGTCATCCTACTCTGGTAGCTATTTAAACAGAAGCCTCCAGACATACAATCAACACTCCACTCAGACAATGCCCATACCTCCAGAAACCGTGTCCACCCTGGATTGCCCACGACAAGGACAATTTCCAAAAAGTTTCCATCCTCTTTTCCCAGTATTGTCACGCTAGGGTGTTCTGACTTCTGGCTCCTTTCCTCAAAATGAGCCTATCCAGCCGATCCTCCAATGGGACCTTGGCCCCAGAGGCCACCAATTCCTGTTTCAAGTTTTCTCACAGCCTCTCTCATATTTCTGTCAAGTCAGCAGACATTGGTTGAGCACTTGTTATGGGTTGGGCACTGACCTACAGGTAAGGGCTGGTCAAAGGATAAACGAGACACATTCCTTGCCTTTAGAGGCTAAAGTGGAAGAGACAGGTAACCAGGCAACAACAATTTATGGAGTGATGGCTCCAAGATAGGTAAGTACAAGATGATATTTTGGGGAAAGAGGAAGGTACCACTACTCTTCTTTAAAAGCTATCACCCTCTGTGTTTGGCTCTCTGGGAGGAATTGAAGGGATGTGGGAGACATCAAAGCGATGTGGGAGGATGGACGTTTTAGAAGGGCTTTTCAAATCTGAGTGTATTTGCATTTCCACCTGTCTGCCAGCCATCACCGTGTTTGACCTGGGCCCTCACGGCTGCTCTGTCTGGCTGTGAGTACTGTTGATGATTCTTTTCCCTGCCCATCCTCTAGGTGCTCCCTTTAGTGTGTCAGATGAGGACTCTCTTCACATTTGGCTCTCATCTATCAGCCATGACTGTCCAGAAAGCTTTGGCTTTCAAGCCTGCTTCCTGGCTGGGCTTCTCCACCACTACATTAAGGATACCATTTGATAGCACATGTGCTACAGGTGCTGTTGATGAAAGTGCTAAAGTTGCTGGATATGACTGACGTCTTTGGGAAGGACGAGACTGTGTGCCCATGCAGTTGTTGCGTCCAAATGCTGTCCTTACCTCCCAACAGAAAGGTACTGTAAATAAAGGGAAAGGGCACTACCTTATTTCAAACACCAAATATAAACTAGGAGCTGTCCTAGGCACTATGTAAAAGATTTATTTAGTTCTCACAGCAATAGTGTCTGTATGTCAGAATCCCACTTTATAGATTGAGAAACTGTGGCTCAGAGAGGTCAAGAGGTTTATCCAAGGTCACACAGTTTTACAGTTTTTTGTTGAGCTTGAATCTGAACACAGGACTATGTGACTTTGACTCTTGTATTCTTTAAACTACTGGAAGAGTTCACAGAAAGAGCTGTGGAATATTAATATGGCAATAAAATTTCTGATTCCAGTCTGATTATCAGTCTTCTCAGAGTGATATAAATACAGGATGTATAGCACAAGTTTCTGAATCTTTGCTCTGAAACATGAAAACAATTGGAATAAATTGGAGTAGAAGGAAGCAAAGAACATAGAGTAAAATCTAATTCATCAGATGAAAATATGGATAAATATGTTTATGTTCGCAGAACTTTTAATATTGAAGAATGAAAGACCCACTGGGAAAAAGATGAGGGGAAAATATGTCTGTTTTTATGACTTGTTGATATCTATGGGGTTTTTCCTTAAGCCTCAAAACAATTTACAACATTGCCAACAGCATTCAGTACATTCAGAACAGGATCATTTCACCCACAACTGAACTAGGGCCATGCTTGGGACAGCACTGAGAACAGCCTTCCAGCAGACATGCCAGGGAGTAATCCAGGGTCAGTGAGTGAAGTGGAGAGCAGGGCCATTTAAAGCAACACGGTTTATGTAAGTGTGATCTAATTGCTTCCACTGGAAATGGGTCATATTTGAGTCAAGAGAACCAGGAGCCTTAATGACCCCAGTGAAATCAGATTATGGCTTTTCTTTCCATCTCCTCAGAGACTATGGCCCTCTGATGAAATAATAATGCTTCGATTCATTATAATCTGTGAGGTTTCCCACTCCCTTCCTGCTTCCTTGTAGTTGACTTTTTTGTTGTTGTTTTTTTTGGTTTTTTCTTTTCAGTTAAACACATTAAACGGGATATATCATATGACAGACTGTGATAAATTGACTACTGGGAATAGGGAAAAAATATGGGATAAAGAAATAGGTCTTTCTCGCCTCTCACAGCTGTGATTCAGTTCTGA
This sequence comes from Delphinapterus leucas, assembly GCF_059928025.1. Taxonomy (NCBI): domain Eukaryota; kingdom Metazoa; phylum Chordata; class Mammalia; order Artiodactyla; family Monodontidae; genus Delphinapterus; species Delphinapterus leucas. Next base: position 74,581,164 of record NC_143131.1, on the reverse strand, counting down.
CTCAAAAGGAAGTGTGCCACCTACTGAATCACGGAAACCACTTCCTGTAGCTGTTTGGTTTATTCTAGAGGGGCATCAGGCCAAGTACTGCCCTGCCCTGACCCTTACTGGCTCTACAGAGCCCAGGCGTTTACAGCTTGAGGTGGTTTGGCCTCAGACTCTGAGAACACTGCATATTAAATTACAAGTGTTTCATTTCCTAGCAAGGAGTCTTCAGCAACATAAAAACGAACATGTGTTATTTGCAAACCAAGTGTGTCATTACTCAACCTGCATATCCTTACCACTTCATAGGGTATGTATTCTGGATGACCACTCTCAAGATCTGAATGTACACTAGCTCTGTTTTTCCTGAGGGCAACTTGAACAGTCTGTAGGGTGTCTTTACCCAGATGAAGTGGCAAGATTACCTTGCAATGAAGCAACACTAGACTTGTATTCATTCAATGTATTTTTGAGCACATGCTCATTGCCAGGTATTGTCCTGGGTAGGTGTAGAGGATACAGTGGCAAACAGTCCAGCTCCTGACCTCATGGTGCTGATACTCTATGCTCTACGGAATTTATACTCTCCCCTCTAGAGGCAGGGGCTGTGCTTTGTATACCATTAAAAGGAACATCAACTAAAGGAAAACTGTTGTTTCCTCTCTACCCACAGAACATTTCTGACAGCAAGATGTGTGGGTTTTTCCACACCAAGAAATTCTCCAATTCTTGGCAAATACTGAGTATCCTACTCTTTAACTCAATTCTGACACTAAATGCCTGGAGTTAGCACAGACCCTTCAGGTTAAGGGCTCAGTCCCATAAGACTAGCCTCAACTTCAAACAGCAAGTCCCAGTTATCACCTGTACTTATGACTAAGTGGCTCTAGCAAGCATTGCCACGATCCCCTCCTCAGGTTTGATAAGTTGCCAGAATGGCTCACAGAACTCAGAAAAAAACACATATGTTCACCAGTTTATTATAAAGGATACAACTCAGGAATAGCCAGATGGGAGAGTTACATGGGACAAGGTTGGAGCGGGGTGAAGGGGTGAGCAGTGGAGCTTGCATGTCCTCTCTGGACACATCACCCTGTTAGTACCTTGACTTGTTCACCAACCTAGTACCTCTCCAAACGCCTAGTTTAGGATATTTATGGAGACTCCATTATGTAGGCATGATTGATTAAATCCATCTCCAGCCCTCTCCCTGCCCTGGAGGTCAGGGGGTGGGGCTGAAAGTTCCAACCCTCTAATCACATGCTTGGATCCACTGGCAGCCAGCCCCCATTTTCCAAGCGTTACCTTATTATCATAAAATCAAGTATGGTTGAAAGGAGCTTACCATGAATAGCAAAAGATGTTCCTATCACCACGATCACTCAGGAAATTCCAAGAGTTTTAGGAGCTCTGTGCCAGAAACCAGGGATGAAGACCAAAATACATATTTCTTGTTATATCACAATCATGCAGTCTCAGCATCTAGCATTGGGCCTTACATGAAGGAGCCTCTTCAATACTTGTTTGTGGAATAAATATATGAAAGAAGAAAGAAAGAAAAAAAGAAATAAGGAAGGAAGAGAGGGAGGAGGGAAAAAATCATCTCACTATTATTTTTTGCTGTATTTGGAAGATGAAAGCATCAGTTAATTTTTTTTTTTCTTCTGTAATGAGAATTTCAAATAGACTACAGGTTTCTGCTCTTAGGTGGATCTGGAGATTCTATAGTGCCTCAGGACACTCGCAGCCTCTTAACCAGGGACCTTCTGGAATCGAGGAGGCCCATTCTGAGATTAGGTCAAAACTTAAAGTCCTGAGAATCCCCTCTGAGAGTAAAAGGCTCTTTGTTCTTCTCCTCAGAATGGGTCAGAATCCCTAATGGTAGAAAATCTATCATTTCTCTGATGGTCCATGCCCAACAGATGTGTCAAAGAATGGCTGCAAATCTGTGTAACATTAAGAAATAATTTACCCACTTCATAAAAGAGCTGTGAGAATTCAATGAAACAATGTTTAGAATGGTGCCTGGCACACAATAGGCTCCTTGTACACAGAAGCCATCACAACTGCAACTTCTCTTATTATCATTATGATCACTACTTCTACTACTATTACTTAGGTTGCCCGTATAAAGCCAGCAGTTTTTCTAGGGTATGACCAGTGGTCTTATGTTTAATGATAGAATTCTATGGTTCAGTGTGTCTCATCCTTTCTTTCTTTTTTTTGGCTTCACTGCACCAGGGATCGAACCCGTGCCCGCTGCAGTGAAATCACGGAGTCCTAATCACTGGATGGCCAGGGAGTTACCTCTCTCATCCTTTCTAAATCCATATTCTTCTTTGAACAATCATAAAAACTCAAAATTGACCTCCAGTTGAAAATCCCAGTCAAGAAGATATTGTCTGGGTTACTTACAATGTTCAATTTATGAGAGCAATATTTTTTCTCAAACATAAAATTATAATATTGAATTTTCCTAAATTAATGTAACTCAAATATAGTAGTGTTAAAAGATAAACAGAGGCATGTTAAAAAGATTTAAAGAATTTATTTGAGCAAAGATTGAACTAAATGGGGCAGTGCCAAACCAGAAATGGTTAGGAGCTCTCCACCAACAGGAGCCAGGGGAAAGAGTTTTATAGAAAAGAGGTGGAAGAAAGCAAGGAAATTATTGGCTATAGATTAAGTGGTTGCCTTATTTGGAAAAGCCTGGTTTGCTGTTTGTGACTGGGTGTCCTTAGGTTTTGATTTCTTAACCTTGAGACATTTACAGGCTTATGTTTTGGTTTGTTTACTAGGCTGCTAAAGCATTAGAACCATCTCAGACTAATGACCTCCTAATTTAATTAAGGTAGTTTGTTTTGCCCCTGCCCTACGGTCTATTCTCTGCACATTTGACCTAAAAGAAGAGGAAGGGAAAAAAAAGAAGCAAAAGAAAAAGAAGAGGAGGAGAAGTAAGAAAAGATACAAAGGGGGAAAAAAAACATCCCCAGCAAAAATACTGAAGAGAAAGGGAGGTATTATTGGAGTTTTCTTAAGTACTGCTGAGGCATTTGTACTGTACCTCACACCACAAAGTTAATGAATACCTTGTTGAAACCTTGAACAGTTTTTCTCAGAATTTCTCTTTCTATAGAAATCCCTTGAGGACACGGGGAGGTAGCAGGGTAAGCTGGAACGAAGTGAGAGAGTGGCATGGACTTATATATACTACCAAATGTAAAATAGGTAGCTAGTGGGAAGCAGCTACATAGCACAGGGAGATCAGCTCGGTGCTTTGTGACCACCTAGAGGGGTGGGATAGGGAGGGTGGGAGGGAGACACAAGAGAGAGGAGATATGGGGATATATGTATATGTATAGCTGATTCACTTTGTTATAAAGCAGAAACTAACACACCATTGTAAAGCAATTATACTACAATAAAGATGTTAAAAAAAAAAAAATCCCAACATCTCCCTTCATATAGGTTCTTCCTTACCTGGATGACAATTTTCTTCCCCTGTTTCCTCCAAATTATCCCAGTTTGCCCCTCTGTCTTCACAAAGATCAGTTTAACCTCCTCCCAGCCTCCCTGTCATGTCATTTGGCTCACAAAGGACAGGAAGTTAGATCCCAAGTGAAGTTTTCCCAAAATCGAGACATTCTAGTAGACAACAATTATTACAGCAATCATAGCAAGCAAATAAATTAGTTCACAAAAGAGTCTCAGAAGCCCAACAATAATTTAAACACTCATTCCCACGTACAGTTTTGCTACTGGTTTTGTTCTGTTCACAGGTGTATCCCAAGTGCCTATAAGAACACCTGGCATAAATATGTATTGAATAAATAAATTAGTTTGAGAGTTAACATTTGAAGTAAAACAAAATATCATTAGTTCACCTTTTCTATTTTTTTCTCTTAATGTGTGTGAGACAAGTTGTCACACATCCATCCATACGAAAGCATACAATTTTCTGTCATTAATTTTTTATTATGTCACTTTAGGTCAAATGTTACAGAAAATTATACTGAACTCTTGACCAATCTATCTATTGTTTCCATTGGAATATTGGCCCAGCTAAGAAATAACATCAAGGAAAAATTATTTTTTGGCAGAAAAATGTCCTCTCTAAACTCCTGTGTGTTTTGTTTTGATTTTTCCTTAGTGACTGGAGGTCAGTTTCAATCCACTAAAGCACAGATTCCAAATTTTCAATCTGGTTTTCTTGAGTACAGACCGAGGGCCAAGAATGAGGCAATGATACAACATCACTACCAAGGCAGACACAGACACAGAGTCCAGGGCATGTTCTGGTGACTTGCAAGCTTCTCCCCTCTGAAATTTACTCTCAAAATCATACACTTTAATTTCAAATGGATCTATTCTCTCTCTCTAGCCCATTCTTATGAAATTTTTTGTCTAATACCCTGGTCAGGGTATTCCAGACCTTAAAAGATATCATAATGGAATCATCTATTGACTAAAGATAGTGTGTCCTCTACTTATCTTTTCTTGCTTCCTTTTAAAACTTGGATTTTAACATGCTTGGGAGTGAATCAATGAATATAAATGTAAGTATTGAAGAAACAATTTTGTTTTAGCCCAATAAAAAAGGAACTTAAATTTTTTGGCAGCCCCAAAAGAATCACATGTTATTAAACATGTGATGTAGAGGAGGGGCAGGGCCCTAAAGGAAAGAGTGGCATGCCCGATAGCCAAAGGAACAGACGTCCCCTATAAGTAATATGAGTGCCAGGTTTGGATGAGAACCATCTCTGCTATGAGACTGGGGACAGTTCACTTAATATGAGCCTTAGTTTCTTCAGCTATGACTAAAGTATTGATATACTTGATTCATTGTATAACTCTCCTTACTAAAGTTAACTGTGTCTGTTGTTTCATGAGCTGTCAATTCTCAGAATAATCTTTTCCTGTTCCAGCCACATTCTCTATCATTGACAGAGATATTCACCTGGTTATTTTGGCTTCTCTAATCCTGCTGGTGAGAACACCTCCAAAGGAGCTTTTGGTCAGGAGTTGACCATGACATTTAAGGTCACTTGTACTCTTGGCAGAGAAAGAGAATTCGAAAGGAAACCAGGGTCCAACCACCAATAATAAACACTTTTTAAAATCTGGACCTAGTAACTTCCCTGATAATGATACTTAGCTCATATTTGTTATGTCCTTATTAAGGCCAAGTTTTTTTTTTTTTTTAATGCATCACCTCATTTAATTCTTATAGTAATCCTTTGAGATAGGGTATCAGGGTGTTTGACTATAAGTGACAGGAAAAAAAAAAAAAACAACCTCCAACTGACTTAAACAGTAAGGGCATTTGTTGGCTCACATAACTGGTAGTCTAAAGAGAGGGCAGCTTCGGGAATGGTTTATGGATCCAGTAGCTTCACATTGTCACTAGCTCCCCAGGTTCTATCTCTGTCCTGACATCCAGTGTTGGATTCCTCCTAACACCAATTCCCCTCTGTAGGATGGCCATCAACAGGAAACCTGGGGACTTCCCTGGTAGTCCAGTGATTAAGACTCTATGCTTCCAATGCAGGGGGCACTGGTTCGATCCCTGGTCAGGGAACTAAGATCCCACATGCCGGGACGTGTGGAAAACAAACAAAACAGAACAAAACAGGAAATCTGCTTCCTTATTTATATCTAGCAAACGTGAGGTAGTGCCCGCACAAACAATGAAAAAATTGCTTTCTCCTCCTCACGATCTGCCTAACTTTAGTCAGCTGCTTAGCTCTGAAACAGTAGCTATTGTGGATGGAAGTCAGGGGAAGGAGGAATATTATCGTATAATTAACTCATCTTCCTGAATCCAATTATCCTGATTGATTTGGACGATTTAGAATTTATTCCTGGAGGTGGGGAGAGTCTCTGAACCACATTGCCTAGTACACAATGGAAGAGGAATAGAGCAAATTTGGGGGAGCCAACTACAATGTGCATTACAAGTAAATACTGCTAATTCCCAATTTACAGATGAGAAAATTGAGACATAGAGGAGGAAGGTTAAGTAATTTGCCCAAGATCATAATTGAATCTTAAAAGTCTATCTCCATTCTAACAATTAAATTATCTTCCGTGTGCATTTCTTGAAAGCTTATGACGTATAGGAAGAATTAAGGGAAAGACCACAGCACTAGGCATCAAGAGATGAGATTACAATCTTGCCCTCCTCCCCCCACCCCATTACTAGCTATAACTTCTTTGAAAATGAGGATTATAAAACCTACTTACTGAAGTAGTAGCAAATATTCAAATAGAAACAATGCAGAAGAGTAGCATTACTTGGGAACTTGTTTGAAATGTAAATTCTCTGCCCTACGGGAGACCCACTTAATCAGAAGCTCTGGGGGTAGAGTCCAGCAAAAAAAACTTTAACAAGCTCTGCAGGTGATTCTGATGGTTGCTAAAATTTGAGAACTGCTGGTCTAACACATTGCCTGGTGCCTAAGCTTTTATTTCCCGTTATTGTTCCAAAGACAATGAGTATATTGACTTCTATCTCCAAAAGTTCACAATCTAGGGAAAGACAGAGTTCTTTATTAAGTTCTTTAATCAGGACCATACTGTTTGACAAATGTTCTAATACAGGTTTAATTTGCTTTTTTTAAAAATTTATTTTATTTTTTACATCTTTATTGGAGTATAATTGCTTTACAATGGTGTGTTAGTTTCTGCTTCGTAACATAGTGAATCAGTTATACATATACATATGTTCCCATATCTCTTCCCTCTTGCCTCTCCCTCCCTCCCACCCTCCCTATCCCAACCCTCTAGGTGGTCACAAAGCACCGAGCTGATCTCCCTGTGCTATGCAGCTGCTTCCCACTAGCTATCTATTTTACGTTTGGTAGTGTATATATGTCCATGCCTCTCTCTCGCTTTGTCACAGCTTACCCTTACCCCTCCCCATGTCCTCAAGTCCATTCTCTAGCAGGTCTGTGTCTTTATTCCTGTCTTACCCCTAGGTTCTTCATGACATTTTTTTTTCTTAAATTCCATATATATGTGTTAGCATACGGCATTTGTCTTTCTCTTTCTGACTTACTTCACTCTGTATGACAGACTCTAGGTCTATCCACCTCATTACAAATAGCTCAATTTCGTTTCTTTTTATGACTGAGTAATATTCCATTGTATATTAATTTGCTTTGAAAGCTCTTAAGGGGTTGAATTTATTTCTAACAAGATGAATCTTAGAAGACTGTATAGAATAGATAAGAAATGGAAAAGGGGAAAATAGCTGTGAACTAAAAGCAGCAGAGATAGTTAAACTTCTAGTAGTTACAGCAAAGTTCTATCTAGACAGTTAATTTAAAATACAGTTGACCCCTGAACAATGCGAGAGTGAGGGGCGCTGACCCTCTGTGCAAAGATCCAGGTATAACTTACATCTGGCCCTCTAGAAACTTAGTCCCGCATCCTCAGATTCAACCAATCCAGGATTGTGTAGTACTGTGGTGTTTATTATTGAAAAAATCCACACATAAGTGATCCCTCACAGTTCAAATCTGTGTTGTTCGAGGGTCAACTCTATAACAATGCAAACTATCAATCATAGTAGGGGAATAACAACCCATCAGAAGTCAGAAGATGAGGATTTTAGTCCTGATGTTACACTTAGCAGCTGGCCCTTAATGTGCTATTTCATAAAGAAGGAAAGAGGTTGGATCCTCGGTTCTTACCTAGGAGAAAATAAGGTGCGGACAGGGCATGTGTAGACGTAAAGATTCCACAGGGGAGTGTGGACACAGCCTGGTTAAGAAGCGCTAGACTCAATGGTCTCTAATCCGTGGCTGTGTATTAAAGAATTATTGAATATAAAGTTAATACGTTAAGGTAGAAGCATGTAAATGCCATTAAAAATCTATAAGCCAGACTCTGCTTTTTGTTGTTCCTGTTGTTTGCTTAACATCTCTGAAAGTGCTTTAGTACCTGAATACCCAATTAATCGAAGGGAAACATCGGTATTAGGTACCAACTAAAATGTCACCTTCCCTGCGTGGATCGCAAAGTCCTTGGCAATCACTTCCATACCAGGCTAGTGAGTATTGTTGTTCTCATTTTCCAGATGGATAAACAGAGGATAAAGGCCTTGTTATGTGTCACACATTTCATGCACCAAATGAAACACAATGGATATCAGTCTTCTCATCCCTTCAACAATAAAGAGCTGTTAAGCTCTTGTCGTCAACAAGAACTTCTGGAAAGATTACACTGGCTGAAAAGGCATATATATGGATGACATCCACAAATAGGAGGAAAATCAAGTTAAAGCTGAGTGTCTACTCTCACTGACTCAGCAAAAGAGACAGAAGAAATGTAAAGTTTTAGCAAAGAAAGGTCTGAAAGAAAATAAATATAGCTGATTATTAAGTGCTATTTTTACACAGTAAAACAAGGGCAAAATTACTCTTTAAGTAGTAATTCTTAACTCTTGATTAATTGAGTCATTCATTTATTCATTCAACAAATACTTATTGATTGCCTTTTACGTGCCAAGTACTAATCTCTGTATTGGAAATGTAACAATGACCAAAAGCCGATGATAATAATAATAATAACAGCTAATGAGCAAGTACTAATAATATATCAATAAATAATAATAATAGTTTGCTGAATAAAATGTCAGAACTCAGTATGAACTAACATTCTTTCGGGGGCTGCATCCGTTGACTATAAGACAGCTAATCTACTTTGAAATTCTCCAGGTTTAGGGCCCTCTATCAGAAGCAGCTGTTGTTGGGCCTGCCTCTTGCTGGTGATGCATCTACCAATGAGAACGGACTTATGCTCACTGTCCTTGGAGAGGCAACTGGAACTGAGTGTTGTGACTTTTTTTACTGTGATTTTTTAAAATTACTAGAACCAGCTCTTGTAACTTTACTTCTTTGTTTCCTACTTACTCAAATACTGGAAGAGATATATAAAATAAAAGCCATCTTAACATTGTTTTAGCACAAAACAACAGTGTCCTTTCAACTGTGCTTGAGATGGAATAAAGCACATGCATATTTGAGATTAACTTTTAAAAAAATTAATTAATTAATTAATTTTCTGCCGCACCGGGTCTTCATTGCTGCGCACGGGCTTTCTCTAGTTGCGGCGAGAGGGGGCTACTCTTCGTTGCGGTGCGCGGGCTCCTCATTGCAGTGGCTTCTCTTGTTGCGGAGCACGGGCTCTAGGCCCACGGGCTTCAGTAGTTGTGGCTCGCGGGCTCTAGAGCGCAGGCTCAGTAGTTGCAGCACACGGGCTTTGTTGCCTGCGGCATGTGGGATCTTTCCGGACCAAGGCTCGAACCTGTGTCACCTGCATTGGCAGGCAGATTCCTAACCACTGCCACCGGGGAAATCCTTTGAGATTAACTTTCAATGGTAAATTCATTCTATATATGGTTTTTAAGAGTAAATGCTTTGGGGGCTTTAAAAATCTCTTCATCTTTTTAAATGTCAGTTTACTCACACTGATGATACTTTCAGATGTTAGGAAATCTTTTGAGACAGAAAGTGGGAATAGAGTGATGCAATATTTCTGAGTGTCATGTAATTTCACAATTTGTTTTTCCATCTGTTTGGACTTCCAAAAAGGAAGATTCTCATACGTCAACAAGCTCGTGAATTGAAGCTTAAAATGCTATAAACAAAGCCCCAGAGTTTTAATTATATGAATATATATAATCATGTTCTTTAATGGGATGCTGGCTGGCATTAATGTTCAGTCTCCTGAGAAACATTAATTTTTCTCTGACAAATTTACTAGCTTGCTTCATCTGAACACATGAACCATAAACAATGCCTAACAAGAAAACTTTCTGTCTTCTCCAAGGTCAAAGTTGGAACAAGTAGAGGGAATTCAGTTTTCCTTACTTGACATTCTTCATCATTCTTGTAGTAAGTATTCTCATAAAGAATGCAAACCTCTTATAGTTAGTACAAAGATACAACAAATTTCCAGAGCTAATATATAAACTGATGAAATTGGAAATATGTAAAAAATGGTTATTAACTTCTTCCATTCCCAAAGTTTGAATTCTCTGCTCTCATCGTTGTGACAAAGCCAATGTAACTGTAAACAAGCAAACACATTCTTGTTTTCTCATGTTTTACTACTCCAAGCACCTATGAGAATTTTTGCTGGTACTTACGCTGTTAACCTACTCATGCTTTCCAAGGTTCTATGTGTTTTTCCAACCTCTGTTGAGCATTTCTTGTACAGTAGAGATGGCTCAGTGATAACAGGTAAGTGAGGAGGAAAGAAAAAAAAAATAAAGTTTCGAAATGGCATTAAGAATAGCAGCAATAAAACATAATTGCCTGGGAATCAGAGCCTTGGTGGCAGGTTGGTCAAATAAAATGCATCATATTTGTTTTGGAGTCAGGAGACGGTTGGAATTTGTTTCTATTGAGCATTTATTTGGTAAACTTTAGTCAAAGTTTCGTGACTCGATTTTCAAAATAAAGCAAAAAGAACATGAAGATATGAATTAATTTTTAAAAGTAAAGTTGCCAATTAAAGTGGCACAAATAGATTATATGGAAATAAAATGCAAATTAAGTGTATTATTGCCAGAACCAGAAACAAGGCTTTAAGAAATCTTCATTATTATAATTGCAGAATCCTTCACTGCATATTCTTTCAATATTCTTAGATTTTTCTCATCTTTACTATACCACATTGTATTAATGGGTACCACAACCATGTTTATTTAGTTTAGTTGAGCCACAGTCAACTTTTCCAAAGAGATTAAGAATTATCCTCCCATACAGCTGTGGCCTGATCACAGCATTTTAAGTCCCATGCATTTAACACTTCCATGTAAAAAAAAAAACACAAAAACACCACTACACTAGAATTGCAATGATGATATGATGAATCACATCAGTAGCAACTTATATGAAGTTTTAAACTTGTTAGAGCAGATATGGTAGTAAAAATAAAATTCCACCTCCCCTAAAACTCTTCTAGTCCCTAAGGCCGTCATTTTAAAATAAATGCCGTATGAATTTCTTCCACATCTTGCTAGTGTAAGAGTATTAATACACTTTACAAAGTGCATAACTCATTAGCAGGTAGTAACTCAAGCAAAGGAAGCAATCTGGCTGGATCAGTGATTTGTCAGCAAGACCTGAATCAAAGGAGGTTGGTCTCTAGTGTATCCTCTTGGTCCAGAAAGTGGGAGGCGGTGGTCCAATGAGCCAGGAATTGCCTGGCAGCATCAACATCCTGGCTGTTGCTCAGGGTAGGTTGCATTTTTTGGCTCTCACTCCTGAACTGGAAAGTTCAAGTGTGAAAACCAGGACTGAAGCTTCTTCTCTGCTGGAGCCAGGACACCCCCAGTTCAGCCAGAAGTTAGTTTGAGGGTGGAGTGGCCCAACATTCCAGGAGTGGCACATGTCAGCAGGAGGTGTGCCAGGGCTGTGTCCCAACTGCAGAGCTGGGCATGCCACACATCCTTCACTTCATTAATATACTGAATTTCTGGGCGACTGGGCAGAGATGCTGTTGAGACAGAGTCAAGATGTGACTTACGTGCTGAGTCTATTATCTCAGCCTTGGGAGGCATGTTTTGGAGAAGAGTCAGGCTGTAGCCTGTAGATTTCAGCCCACCTGTCTACATCATGTACCTGAAAGTTTCTCCTGGACCCTTTTGTTTCATCATTCTTAAGAGTAAAGCGTTCATGTTTCTCCCTTGCTCCTTTTGTATAACCAAATGCTTCTACAACAGCAGTTCCCAGAGCTGACTCTGCATTTGAAGGAAGGAAACATCTTCTAACCTCCCCCTCTGGCATGACCTATTCCCTTATAATGCTGGCACTGATGTTCTCTTTCGTAAAATATACATATTAAACCATTACTAGGGGACTTCCCTGGTGGCGCAATGGTTAAGAATCTGCCTGCCAATGCAGGGACACAGGTTTGATCCCTGGTCTGGGAAGATCCCACATGCCATGGAGCAACTAAGCCCATGAGCCACAACTACTGAGCCTGCGCTCTAGAGCCTACAAGCCACAACTACTGAGCCCACGTGCCACAACTTCTGAAGCCTGATGCCAAGAGAAGCCACCGCAACGAGAAGCCCGTGCACCGCAACAAAGAGTGGTCCCTTCTTGCCGCAACTAGAGAAAGCCCATGCGCAGCAACAAAGACCCAATGCAGCCAAAAATAATAATTAATTAATTAATTAATTAAAAAAAGACAATTATTGAATTGCGTTAATGGGTATAGTGGTGTTCATTGCATTATAAAAAAGATTACTAGACTGTACTTATGGGGAAAAAAATCAGAATAGCCCAGAGTATATAAATTGAAGGTAGAAGTCCACCTTTCTGCCCTTCTGTACCCCCCAGTGTCTTGGTGTTTTCCTAGACTTTTCTCTAAATACATGCAAATATATACATATGTGTGTGTGTATATGTATGTATATATATATATATATATATATATATACATATGTAGGTGATTCTATGAGTTTGTGATTTTGGGTGCTTATTTTTACAAAAATGGGCTCTCAATGTTCACTTTATCTGCTAAAATGTGTGTGGACAGCAGGTGGAAGAGACTCAGGTGCAATTTGCCTTCCTCCCCTCCCTCTCAGGCTTGCCCCATGAGCTGGTTCTGGGTGACCTCATGACAAAGGAGAGCTCTCTGGTGTAGCATCCAGGATCTGGCCGTGCAGCAGAGGTATGGCCAATGGCACAAAGAACATCTGGTTTTCAAATACAAGTCATGCAGCCAAGTGTCAGGTACTTGTGTTTCAGGGCCCGACACAGGCCAGCATTAGACCGACTTTAACCAGCCAGGAGGGAACATGCGAATGAATCCATGATATGTGATTCAGCTGAAAATGTCAATGATTTGAATGCAGTGAAATTGGAATGAAACTTCCCAGTGGCTAAAATTTTATGGCTCACTTTTGCACGGCTCTTAGCACAAAAGGCAATTACGATGTATGTGCAAAATGGTAGCCTGACTAGTTCTCACACACACAAATATAGTGCTTATCACACATCTTAACTGCTTTTCTGCTAAGGAAAGTGAAACCGCAGATCATAAAAGTGTGGCATCCTTCATTTAATTAACAGGTAACATATCCTGAATACTGTTGAAAAATGACTAAAAGACACACGTTTATAGGGAAAGTTGAGGTTAAGACACTTATGTCATAGAAGACAATTATAAAGTATTGTTCACACTCACAAAATACATATCTCTGTACAGAAACTTTATGAGTTACTATTTAGAGATAAAGTTTAAGGTTTTTAGTTTTTGCATTTCTCTTGTTTGCGCACATCGACCTGTAAGGGGAAAATATTGCCTCAGAAAGCAGGAAGATACAGACTAGAGTAAAAAAGTAAATTAAAGTACTCGGTAGCTTTTATGAATTTTCAGATAGATAGAATTATCTTGAAAGCCAACATTTATAAATAAATAAAGAATAAAGGGTGTTTTAAGTTCCATAAGGCTTAGAGCCTGAAGGAGCCAGAGCCCCACAGAGTTTCTATTTAAGACATAAAGTGGGTAAAATGGCTAGTGTCCTTATCATTAAGATAGGAGATAGGGCTTCCCTGGTGGCGCAGCGGTTGAGAGTCCACCTGCTGATGCAGGGGACATGGGGTCATGCTCCGGTCCGGGGAGATCCCACACGCCGCGGAGCGTGAGCCATGGCCCGTGAGCCATGGCCACTGAGCCTGCGCGTCCGGAGCCTGTGCTCCGCAACAGGAGAGGCCACAACAGTGAGAAGCCCGTGTACCGCAAAAAAAAAAAAAAAAAAAAGATAGGAGATATATGTTCCTCCAGCTTGAAGGGGTGAGAAATCCAAAGGGAGACCTAATTAGTGCCTAGGTCCCTGAGAGGGGGCAGTAGAAGCCACATACAGACTTAGGAAGACTGGAGATGGAGAATGTGGGAAATCTTGCCTCTATTTGTAGAGTATGCCCAGAGGAGACTCCAGACATTTCAGAGAACTGTCACATCCAGCAAGGCAACAGAGTGGATGAGGGAGGGTCTGGGTGGTCAGAACTGAGGCGAGTCTCACCCTGCATGGGGCAGGAAAGGACCCACCAGATCCCCCAGTTCTCAAGAGCACTGGGGTGGCTGAGAATAGCCAGGGGACCCAAAGGAGCCTGGGGTGGGATGAGGAGGATACAGAATGCTGGACATGACATCTGCAGTATATGGACTGTAAGCATTGGCAGCAGAGGCCAGCGGGGCCGAGCAGATTGGGTTCGCCGTCAACCAAGGCCAGCAGGAACAGACAATGATGGAAGACCAAGGGCCCCATTCCCGTCAGATGTCAGGATGATGTATATGCTTTACTCTCCTCTCTTCAATATCTCATCCCCAGAAAAGGGGATAGGAAAGATAGAGAAAGAGTAATCTTGAGTTCAGTGAGAATTACTCAATAGAAAATGAGTTTTGAATTAGCAAAATGTAGTTTTCCACTGGCAGTGGAAGTAGGGCTAGGCTAAGATTAATGATAGAGAAATAAAACTACATGCTGTTACCATGGCTGTTAGCCTTCAGCTCTAACCCTCCCTCTTCCTCCAGGGAAAAATGTAGGCTGTGGAGAAGCATTATCCTTGTCTTACAGGAAACCACCAGAAATGAAAAACAAGAGTCCACCAGAACTGGTTGAACCAAGTAGGCCCAAGATGGCAGAAGACCTGACCTCCAGTTGACCTTGACCTCAAAACAGACTCACTGTAATATATTAGCATGCCATACAACACACCCACCAGTGCCATGACAGTTAATTGCCATGGCAACAGCCAGAAGAGCCCTACAAGGACTGTTAAGTCATGAATATTTCTCTCTCTTTACTCAGTTCCCTCCCTATTACCTGGACCCTCCTATGTATATGGTGTCTCAGCCCAAGTGGGGTTGAGAAGTTGATTTGCAAACTAAGTCCTCCTTCTCCATTCTCTGGCCATTGAATAAAGCTTGTACTGTTTCAGTCTCAGCAACGGTTTCCTTATTGGCTGTGTGAATCTGAACAGAGAAAGAACCTTCCCAGCTGAGGCAGGGGGCTTCTGTCGGGCTAGGGCCCAAGGGGGGCGTCTATATGACCAATTCAGTAACAATGCTATACCTGAGTCTATGTTTGGAATTTCATGCCCAGTGAAATATATATGCCCAGTCATAATATCATAGACCCTGGTGGCAAACAAATAGCTGGATAACATTGGGCAAATTTTTTGATCCAAGATTCTGCTTCTGTAAAACTAGGAATAATAGCGTCTTCTAGGCTTATTGTGAGGATTAAATGAGATATAGATGTTACCCTAAGATCTGGCATATGGTAAGCCCAGAGTAAATGTTATTTGTCGTGATCGTGACAATAATTATCATTGTACATTTGCTCATTTTGACTGAATATGAACTTTTGATTGGTAGGATTTAATTACCTGTTGTACACATAGCATTGCACATCCAGCTACCAAGATTGTAAATGCTTAGAGGTGAAGGGACGTTCATGCACGTGTCTTTAGTGACAGTATGTAATGTGCACCCCCTTTTACATGTTGGTTTATTGTTTAATTCCGTGAGTTTGTTCTGAAGGAGGGATATGTGCCTCTAGATTTGGGGACATTTGAGGTAAAATTCCTTTTGAGCCAAGATAAAAATCTAAATTTTAAACAAGGAAAGTCTGTTTCCAGCTCCACCCCCCTCCCCACCCCCCCCCCCATCACTTAGGTGGAAGTACGGTGGGTGGCCCAAAGGTTCACATTTGGTTTCCTCTTTGCCAAACTCATCAGAGGCACAGTGCCCTTGAATTTCACCCCAGCACACACTTAAGAGCACTGCTTTGTTCTTGGCATCCTGAAGGCTCCTTTAGGACATTCAGTCATGTTGTGGTTTTATTAATGTATTGCCCTTATATAGTAATCAGGTATTTACTATACTTCAACATTTTTGATGTGGCAGCAATATCCATGCCTCTGGGCTTCCTTCTGATTTGAGAAACTTCACCGGACAAAGCATTCAAGATGCCTCACCACACCTCTGGCCTAAACACCCTACACCTCTTATTCAAGAGTGGGTGGGCAATCCTAGTTTCACCCCCTAAGGCTATCAAAGTACAAAGCCTGCAGGAATTGCCATGTCCTCAGGTAATAAAACAACAGCCGCAGGGGCCAGTAGTCTGTATTTGGCTTTGCTTGATCTCTGGGTGGCCTCAAAGCTTCCAATCTCTTGACTTAGTTAATTTATCTACAAAGGGAGGATAATGATATCATGCCAGTTTGCCTCAAAAGGGTATTATGTAAAACTAAAGATTGCACTGTAGCAGGACAAAGCACTATGCAAATGCTGTGATTATCATTAACCAGCACTGGTTAATGGTGAGTCCATTTGTTTACTGTTTACTACAGCCATTCCCTATATTAATGTAAAGTGTGGATAACAGCATTTTCAATGTGGGTCTCTAGATTTTATTCAAGATAGACATAGAGCTCATTTGGGCCTCTGAGTCTTTCTCCTAGATTCTGAAACAAAACAAAACCAACCTTTTCCATTAGAAAGGAGGTTCTGTCCCACAAAGTCTGAAGTTTAGAGGCAAAGGCTTGGCCATATGAAAGAGGACAAATGCAAGTGGCCAGATGTCAGCTGAATTAGGGCCTGCCCTCACACACAGATCTTTCATTTCATCTGATTATATTGTTGAAAAGAAAATATGTATATAGACTAACATCTGGGAAGTGCTTTAATAAGCGGAACTGTGCTTTCTGACAATTATTAATAAGAATAAACGTTCCTTGACATATACATATGTTATTCAAGCTACCCAGAAGTTCATCTTTAGAACTCATCTGGAAATGTTGGTGAATCATTCTCCAGTCGTACTTATAAATACACGTTATGTACACTTGTAGAAAAAACACACACAAAGTTGCAAATGATCATTTTTAACTCTAAGGGCAACTCTCTGACGTTTGAAGCCATGGGAGAGTCTGTTTTTTCACTATTACTTAAGTTTCCTCAGGGTCTGTCGAATTGCTGAGGAGACTCAAAACAAGCCCTGGTCTACTGGGATGAATGCCAGCTTTATGCTTTGGTCTGGCTGTGGAAAATCCCAGGGTAGCTCTAGGAATAACTTGGTTGGGACACGTGATTAGATCATCACCGTCATCATCCTTCTAATGTTGTTTCTTTCTCACAGAGGGCTCTCCAGAAGGTCTCTGTCACCTTAATGCTGCCCTCATTGACTTCAGACCTGAGAAACCAGAAGGCCTGAGATGCTGAGTGGGGCCCAGGCCTGCTTGGCTTCACAGAGCACCCAGCAAGGTCATTTCAGGGGACTTATTCAAAGGACAGAACGTGATCAAGGATAGACCTGTTAGGCCCTAGAATTCCTCTCTTACTTTGTTTCCTAAAGTAGGTTACAAATTCCTGCGTGGGGTGGGGGTGGGGGGTCCATGCTATTATTTTATGTATTTCCTGGGCTACACCCTGAGAGATTCTCCTTCCCTGAGGAAAAGTGGGTTCTGGGGTGATCCACATCATAGTTTGAACTTAGGGCAGGGAACCACGTTTATTTTTCCTTGGAGATAGAGAGGACATAAACGAGGTCATTCCTTGTCGATGTGATTAAGAGGGAATATAATTTATACTCTACTCTTCTCAACAAACTGCCCGCAGAGGCTGTCTCCTATACTGTAGTGATGACTGCCACCCCTCACACTCCAGGGTGTTCCCACAGTTACTTACTGGAATCTATCAGTTACTTGCCTTTTCATTGACTTGGACTTAGAACTGGTGAAGCATAGAGGTATTTTGTAAACTAGAAGATAAACTCATTTATTTATTCAACAAACACAATCGACTATGTTCATTGTTGAATTATATTCAATACCAGTATATTCATTGAAATAGGTTAAAACAACCCCCCCATTCTGAATACTCATTGATAAAATTGATACCTGAAGCATGTTATAAAGGAAAGAGAGCTGGTGTTGGAATCCAGGCCTACCTCTACCAGTTCTTCGATGTGAAGTTCTGAGTAAAATATCTAACTTTTCTCAGTCTCTATAAAAATGAAGAGTGTAGAAATGAGACGGCATAGCGTCGTGATGAAGATCTCAGCCTTTGCAGTTGGACAGGCCAGGATTCCAGTTCAAATATATTCTGCTGCTTATTACCTGAGTACTCTTGGGCAACTTACTTAAACTTCCTATTTCTTAGTTTCCCAGTCTGTGAAAATGAGAATAGTACCGTCTCACCTCACAAAGTTGCTTTTACAAGAATTAAGTAAAAGCATGTCTAAAGTGCTTACTTCAGTATCTGGCTCATAACAATAGACAGTAAACTATGGTTTAAAAAAAAGAAATCCTAAAAGAACTTTGGGGGTCACAAGGTGTAAACTCCTTCTTGTTTAAAATGAGAAATGGAGGCCCAGAAGTAAAGGATCCCACTTAAGGTGACTGAGCCCACATGTTTGTGATGTAGATTCCCAAACATTCTATGAGTTCTATGATCTGGACAGAGTACTATCTCTTTGTGACCTAATCTATTTACCAAATATATGGACTCTTAGACTGGGTGATCACCAAGTTTCCATCCATGTAAAAATGCCAGTGATTGCATTGCTATTGAGCCTCTCCTATGTTCAAAATATGCTGCTGATACTGTAGGTGCTATAATGGGTGTATGAGAATCTGTCTCTGGTCTTAAGAGTGTTTAAAGTTCAGTTGGAGAGACATTTATATAGACACTTATGAGACATGTAAACCTTTGGTATAGCCATATGACAAGGCCAAAGTTCAAGTGTCAAGCGGATTGGACATGGACAGCGAGATCCATTTGACCTGGCTGTTAGTGATGGCTTCATAGAGAAAATAGGACTTTACCTGTGCATGAATATTGAGCTGGATTTGAATACACAAATTCAAAGGGGAAAGGAGAGGAGAGGAGAAGGTATTATGTGCCTTGCAACTTTATGTGCCTGGACAAAAGTACAGAGGTAGAGACAAACACCATTAAGTGTGGGACATTCACTTAAGCGTTCACTTGGTCATTCCTTACGTGGAACTTAGTTCTCTAGTGGCAGTGGGAGTTTTCACAAGTGTGTATGTGTGTGTACGTATGAGCACACATTTCAGAACTCTCAACTTTAAATACTGGCGGGGAAACAACACCAAGAACTTGGTGACTCCCCAAGTGCTCAGTACCCAGAAAAGCAGAGGTCATCTTTGATTCCTCATGCTCCTGGCTCTCACTCTAATCTATCAGCTCATTCTGGCTCTCCTCCCTCCAGCATATATCTCAGATTCCTCCACTTCTCTCTATTTCCACTGCCCCAATATCAGCCTTCACTAGCCACTGTTGTACCAATGCTAAAGGAACCCCCATTCCATTCCTGCTCCCTGCGATGCATTTTCCACAGGGCAGTCTTCTGACAATGTAAATCACGTCACGGAACCCTCTGCTAAAACCTTTCAACCAGCTGCCAATTTTACTGAGCATATAATCTAGAATGTTTACTACGGCCTTCAAGGCTCTGCAGAATCTGGCCTCTCAAATCTAACGTCATGTTACTCATCCCCTCACTTGCAGTTCTTTGAACAAAGTGCTTTCAGGCTCAAGGTCTTTGTCTTTGTGATCCCTGTGCCCTCTGCCTGAGCTGTTATTCCCCCTGCTTTATGCAACCCTTCTTACCCTTCAAGCTTCAGCTTAAATGTCACCTCCTCTGAGAGTTCTTCTTTGATCTAACTATATAAATAATTTCCTTCTGGGATTCTAGATGGCAGCCTATGAATTTTCCTTTTTAGCACATCAATTTTTTGAGAATTTTTGATATTTACTGAATTTGTTAGTTTCTTAACTTTTAAAATGTTTGTTTTCCCTACCAGAACATAACCTCGACGATTAGGTCTTGTCTGTCTTGTTCATTTTTCAGTCTCCAGGATCTATGCTGAAGATTGCAGAGAATACTCAATGGATTAGCAAAAGGAAATAAATGGGAAACTATTATAGAGAGTAACTATCATAAAATGCAGTTGCTTTCGTGACCATGTTCACCTCTTGATTCTGTAAATGTGAGACTACAATCATGTACAAAACAGTTGCTTTATTTGGGAGGGAGGTAATTATAAAAGAAGTATTTATTTTATTATTTCAAGAGAATGACTATTACGTCTTATGGGTGGGGGGCTCAGAGCTGTTTGGAGATTGGCCGCTAACCTCCATTAATAGCTAAGCTCATTACTTTATACGTGGAAAGAACTAAATTTCTGTCTCTGCAAAATAATGAATAATCGCATGTCAAGGGAGTTGATCTATAATTTAAAGGGCAAATGTTATATTCTCTTTGCCTAGTGACTGCCATTCTACACTGCCAACTTGTTCTCTCTGAGGACAGAAGAAAAGGGCTCTTGCTTGGCTATTCTGCATCACCTTTCTGGCCAACTGATGACTGTAGGCATTCTCTTTCAGCTCTCCTTTCATAATCAAAGAACATCAAACACTCACCCAGCTGTTTTACAATCTTACCCAAATATCTTGCCTAAGGTCAGTTTGTGATGTATATTCCCAAAGCCTTTATTAGTTCTGTGATCTGGACAAAATACTACCTCTTTGTGACCTAATCTATAGTTTAATCAAGTTCAATAACAATGACAGCAGGATGCAAGCATTCATTTACTGAAGGAATTTGTTTTTAATGTGCCTAGCATTGTGCTAAATCTTTTACAGGCATCATCTCTTTTAATCCTGTCTAACAAGCCCATGAAATAGTGATTTTAATCTCCATTTCACAGAGAAGGAAACAGGTTTAGTGAAGCCAAGTAAGTAGCCCAAGTTCGCACTGTTATAACGTGAACTTGGGTTTCAAACTGAAGTTTGTATGACTCCATAAGTGCCAAGATAGTATCAATATTGATAAGGTAGTAAGAAAGAATCAGAACCATGCACAGTTTTTTAAACAAATGATGTACAGAGGATCCCCTACCTACAATGGTTCAAATTATGATTTTTTGACTTTACAATGGTGAGAAAGTGATACACATTCAGTAGAAATGGTACTTGGAATATTGATCTTTTCCCGAGCTCATGAGCTATGAGGTGTAGACTCCCCATGACAATGGCAGAGGCAGTGAGTAGTAACCCCCAGTGAGCCACACGATCACGAGGGTGAACAACCAACACACTTACGACCATTCTGTTCTTTGCCTTCAGTATTCAATACATTACATGAGATATTCACCACTTTATTATAAAATAGATTTTGCCCAACTGTAGGCTAATGTAAGTGTTCTGAGCATGTTTAAGGTAGGCTGGGCTGAACTATGACGTTCAGTAGGTTAGGTATCGTAAATGCATTTTTGATTTATGTTATTTTCAACTTACAATGGGTTTTTTGGGATGTAAGCGCATTGTAAGTTGAGGAAGATCTGTATATGCTTAGTTAAAATTTTAGATATTTTATATGAGAATAACATGCTTTTTTAAAAGCCTTGCACACAAGTATATCTCTGGTTATGAACAATTCAAGTATAATAGATCCTACTTCTGGTTGAAACTACTCATTTTGCTTTTCTGGGCTCTCATATCTTCATGTTTCCTTATTTTTTTTTCAGTTTGGTGGCTTTTCCCTCCTTTTAAAAAATTGGATAGTCATGCTTCTCTGTAACCTTGGTGAGTCAGTTCAACCTCTAATTACTTCAGTCTCCTTCCCTGCAGGAAAGGCTGTCAAAATACAAAAACACTCCAATGTTTTGCATCATCTTGCACGCACACAGGGATAAGGAGGGATATAATTCTCCCAAAGAAGCAAAACAACTGGCAACAGCTGGTACAACAACTTCTAAAGATCCAGTCTGACTCTGTCTTGAAAATCAGCCTCAAACTGCCCTTAAATAATAATTACCCCATCTGCATCAGGACTATCTCATTGACTAGCCACTCAATGACATAATACCTGCTATCAACTTTCAGCACAAATGCAATCACTGCCATATTTTGTAAGACCAACAAAGTATCATCTGTACCTCAGGACAGTGGGATACTATAGGATACACAAAGACATGGCTCCCCGTTCTTTGGTAACCTCACATAAAATCGCTACCAAACACGTCTCCAGTCTTCAAAATAATTTAGTTATTAGAAAGGTGATTGGACAAACCAGCAAAGATTTTTTTTCACTAACAAAAAGCAAATCAGAACAGAGTTAGTCTTTTTCTCCAGTTACCCAGCATTCAAAGCTCTAACTGTAGTCACATTGTAATAATTTTAGACCCCAAAGCAGTGTGACCATTTGATGCATAATTTTCAACACATGTTTTATTAATCCATTCTTCCTGAGCTTCATTTAAAATACTGGAAACTATAAAAAGATCAGTGTGTTACTCCCCTGCCAGGAAAAAAAAAAAAAAAAAGAAATGAAAAAAAACTAACAAACACGAAAAAAGCCAGAGCAACTGGAATCTCGGTCTTGAGGAAACACATGGGATTGAAGCATCCGCCGGAGCTCTGTCACCGACTGTCATCTGTGACTCTTCGGTGCTGAAGTCTAGATGTCACCAGGCTGGGACGAGAAGGCGTGCGTGCAGGCGAGTGAGTGTGTGACGGCGGGGGTCCGGGATGGGGACCTGGGGGCAAACGGCTCGGGGAGGGCTTTCCAGGAAGCCCGGAGCTCGGCTGCGCGAGCGGCTGCGCGTCGGGCTGGGGCGCCTTGGCCGGCACGTAGCGCCCGGCGTGACTCAGCGCTGACTCACCGCACCCGCTGCCGGTGGATTTCCCGGTCCGCGCGCTCAGCCACTTCTCGAAGACGCCTGCTCCCCCGTCCTTTCCTGCACGCGGACCAGTCCTGGCGCTTTCAACAGAGCGGGACAGATTTTTTATAGCTTTTGAATCCCGATCAAGCAGGGAATTAACTGGCTTTGTTGTCTTTGACTTTAAGAGTTCCATAGTCCACTGATCAAATTCTTTCAAAGGCTTGTTGGAACAAATCCCTAACGTCGTCCTTCCACAGTGACTTAGAGATGACCTCCACTCAGATTTTTGCTTCAGGCGCACCGAGCTCGCGTCTTATTTTGTCCCACATTTGGGGAGGTTATCTTTTCAATATGTCTGATAACTAGCCTTGGCTCAAACCCACAACTGTGGTGACGCAAATCAGGTTGGAACTTGGCATTATGTGTGGGCCTTGAGTGGCTTACTGTAAAAACCAGGGAACACTTCATAAAGACGTCCTTATCTGCCATCTCGCTTGTTGATTAGATGCCATGCTCATTTTCAGTCTGTCACTACCCTTTGCAAGGTCCTGGGATAGATTTAGATTGTTAACAGCCAGATTCTTGAGCAGTCATGTTCATTTCTTCCTCTGCAGGGTTCAGCACAGAGGGCAATAACAAGGCAGTATTTCTCCAGCTGTAGCCCACCGGCCACCTGTATGGAGAGTGCCAGCGGTACGTGGCCAAAAGGCATGTTCTTAGACCCCACTTCATGGCCAAAAGGCATGTTCTTAGACCCCACTTCAAAGTGCCGACTCAGAATGTTCTGGGCTGGGGCCTGGAAATCAGCCCATATGGAATTCCAATGTACACTTAGGTTTGTAAACTACTAGGCAGAGGATGAGGGTATGAGATATTATTCTGTGAAGACTAGGAGAAATCTTTATAATCAAGAACACTCTGTTCTAAAATTGATATTGAAGTTCTGATGCCAGGCAATCATATTTCTAAAATTAGTTTTATATATAATACTGTGTTTGCTTTAACTGTGTATTAATATAGGCAGATTTTTTTTTCTTTTTAATTAGAAATTCAGGTATAGAATAAAATGAAGTACCTATTGAGTAAATTTTCTTATTTCGGACCAGTATTTCCCAAACCTGACTTTGCAACAGAATTACCCACAGAGCCTTAAAACATTCTAATCCCTGGGCCAGACCCTAGGCCTAAAGAACCACTATCTGAAGGTGAAGTCCAAGAACAGGCAGTTTGAAAAGCTCTGAAAGTTAGTCTCTGTTCCTTTGCAAAAGGCGACTATTCCCAAATACAATAGAAATGTCATTAACTGGGCTTCCCTGGTGGCGCAGTGGTTGAGAGTCCGCCTGCTGATGCAGGGGACACGGGTTCGTGCCCCGGTCCGGGAAGATCCCACATGCTGCGGAGCGGCTGGGCCTGTGAGCCATGGCCGCTGAGCCTGCGCATCCAGAGCCTGTGCTCCGCAATGGGAGAGGCCACGACAGTAAGAGGCCCATGTACCACAAAAAAAAAAAAAAAAAAAAAAAAAAAAAGAAATTTCATTAACTGCAGGGTGGTTGGCCTGTGTTGTTCTATGGTGTTCACTCATCTCTCAGTCTGCACTGTTTGCTTTTTTTTTTTAATTATTATTTATTTATTTGGTTGCACTGGGTCTTAGTTGCGGCAGGCGGGCTCCTTAGTTGGGGCACGTGGGCTCCTCAGTTGTGGCAGGCAGCCTCCTTAGTTGTGGCATGCGAACTCTTAGTTGCAGCATGCATGTGGGATCTAGTTCCCTGACCAGGGATCAAACCTGGGCCCCCTGCATAGGGAGTGCAGAGTCTTATCTCCTGTGCCACCAGGGAAGTCCCCTGCACTGTTTGCTTTTGAAATTACCATTTAAAAAATAAAGTTAAAAGTGACCACATAAAATATCAACTTACTTTTATATTGGTAAATTCACTTCTTCAGAAAGCAAGTTTGAAATATTTGTATTCTAAATCTTTGGAGGGGAGCGGGTGGGGAGAATGGTAGATGATTGGAGAATAATCTGGGAGTTGATTTTGAAATTTTTCTTATTCTTTTTCTTTGGATATTCTATTTACTCATTTTCTTTTTGTCTCACTGGATAGGTTTTTCACTTCATCATTGTTAGCATTGGGTCAAAAAGCTTAGATCTGACACACACCTGACAGAGGCATCTCCATGCTGACTTTCTTATATAGCCTTGCTTCTCCAAGTGAGGTTTCTGGACCAGCAGCATGTACATTACCTGGGAACTTGTAAGAAATGCAGACTCTCAGGTCCCACCTAGAACTACTGACTTAGAATCAACACTTTAGTAAGATCCCCAAGCAATTTGTATGCATATTAAAATTTGGGAGGTGCTGTCTTACAGTAATGGTAAGAGTTATAATCTGGGGCTGGTGGAAGAAAAGAGAAGAGACAGAAGTGGGGTATATTTGTTTCCTAGGGCTGCTGTAACAAAGTACCATAAACTAAGTGGTTTATAACAATAGATATTTATTCTTCCACAGTTCTGGAGGCCAGAAGTCAAAATCAAGGTATCATCAGGGCCATGCTTTCCCTGAGACTGAGTAGAATCCTTCTTAGCTTCTAGATAGTCATGGTGGATCCTTGGTATTCCTTGGCTTATAGCTGCATCATTCCTATCTTTGGCCCTGTCATAACATGGCATTCTTCCTGTGTGTCTCTCTCTGTCTTTACATTTCTTCTTATAAGGATATCAGTCATATTGGATGATGGACCACCCTAATGAACTCATGCTAAATTGATTACATCTCCAAAGACTCTATTTCCAAATAAGGTCATACACAGGTATCAGGGGTTAGGGCTTCACCATATCTCTTTGGGGGACACAATTCAACCCACGACAGGAAGATGTGGAAATTCCATTTTCAATAAGTAGAAATGCATTATGTGAAAAATAACATTAAAAATAATTATTGTTTTAAAATAACCTGATCATATTTTATAAAATAATTATAAACTATTCTCTCCCATTGGCTGTTATTTCACACTTTTATCTTGTATTCTCTCAGCCGGATAATGAACTCTTTCCAAAACCAACTTTCTTTGCCACCCTTTCTACATGATGCTGAGTTCATAGTAAGAACTTAGTAGTTATTAATTATGATAATCAAGCTATGAGATACTATTGGACAAATATACAAAATCTCACATGTTTTAATCTATTAATGGTACAGGGTAAGAGAAAATTCTACCACAAAGATTAGTTTGACCATAAAAATTAAGCCCTAAAATAAAGGAAAAAAAATACTTACAGCTAAAATTATAACCACATTGATGGGCAAACTGAAAATACCTTAGGACCAGGGCAAGAAAATGAAGGGAATCCTTATAACCGCAGGAAAGGATACGAATAGGACCAGAGAGGCAGTTCCAAGAGAGTGACGTCTTTTTAAGAGCCCTTGACAGTTTGTAGTGGGCACCTGATTTTGTTTGCTCATCATGCATTTTCCCTCTTTCCTTTGAGAAAGCTCTCGTCATCCACTCCAACATTTTTGTGCCGGACTGTCAACCGCAGGGTTTCCCTTCCCCCTTCCTCCCAAGGCTAAAACACATGACTGTTTACTTTCTGTCCTGCACATCTGAATCTGGGTGAGTCTCAAAAATGTAGAAGTGGTTGAAGCTGAGTCATTTCAGTGGTAGTGCTCAAAGACACCAACCAGGTCTTTTTGTTTGTTCATTTCAGCACGGAGAATACCAGAGTAACCCTAGTCACAGTCTTCCCAAGTCCCAATTGTTTAACTCTTCCTTTTATTCTGAGAGCTACTCAGTATCTTTCCAAATATTAATTTATTTAAAAATGTAAAATTTCAATGTTTATTTTTAACTTACTCTTTTCAGTTCATTATTTTCTATTATTTCATTACAATTTATTACTATTTTTTAATGGGGCCAAGAGTTAGCTCCAGCTGGTTTCTATTGCTTACAACCAAAGGAACATAACTACCATGAATATATTGATGGGGAGACCACATATTGCCTACAGCCGCCATACTAAGACAACCTGAAATAGTCGTCTGCATTCATGATGAACAAAATATGCATTCTTGAAATGTAATGAAGCTCTTTTCAGCTTATTTCAGTTGATTTTTTCAGCTATCATTATTGTCCTGTGTTTCAAGCTGAATCATTCTTCCCTTCTGGACCATCCAAATTGCCAATGGGTGCAAAAGGGAGAATCACTCTTGTTATGCTACTTGTGGACACCAATAATCTTTATGTTGCCTCCAGCTCCTCACTGTGGTTTTCATATTTGCAGTATTAAGGAGATTAAAGAAGAGTACTCCAAAGTTTGTAATTAGAGCTCTTTACTGGGGGCTAACTGGCAAAATAGAAACAGAGTCCCTGTTATGCCAGATTAAATGTGATCTTTTCTTTGCAAGCTTCATATTGGCCAATACTAAATAAATGTGTGTCTTTTGAGTTCTACAGATGAAATTTTATTTCATCAAGGTACATCAGCTTCTCAGAATCCTTAAGTCTTTACTCTTACTAATCTCTCTCCCATCACATGCTTGTATCAATAGTTGCATGGTGGATATGGTTTCATTTGGCTGGAGTAGGGAGTTTATAGGGAGAATAAGCCACCAAGGTAGCTGTTTTGAAATTATAGTGAATCATGAATATCATGGAGAGGTACATAAACATAATTCTTTAATGGTTTTTGAGCAAGATAGTGACATTTATTGAGTACATATTATATGCCTAGAACTACATTATCCATTGATTTCCTGCTTATGATAGGTGGATTTCACGCTCTTACACCACCTATGACTTTATGTAAAATATTTAAGACTCAAAAAATTTTTTTTATCAATGACAGACAATATGAATATTTACTTTGTTAGAAGAGGGTATATGCTCCCCATTCTTTACCTTTCTCTTCTTTCTGTTAAATTCTGTCATCTGTATATTTCCTTTTATCTTATTGAGATTGATAACATTTATATACTTGTTCTGAGGTTTGTCTATAGATTTGACACAACTAAAAAAAATTCTTAAACAGCATTTTCATTATATTATGACTATATGACTAGTCACAGCAGAGAAAATAGTGTAGTATGATTACATATCCTTTTCTACAGTCTCTTGTTTTTCCTAAAGTTTCTTATTGTCTTGCCCTTTTATTTTTTTCTTCCATTATCTCCCATAATTTTTTTTAAAAATTGTCAAACATACTACCTGGTCTGTGGAAACCTCTTTTTCTAGGACATGTCCAGCCTCCGGTCCCCCTTCAGCCTCTGAACTGATTGCTCTCTAGGCCTGGTGCACAGCTATCCCTCTGAGACTCCTGTGCATTGTAGCAGTAGGTTACAGCCACTGTTTGCTGGATCTCATATCTTTGTTCCTTAACTTACTCCCTTCACTCTCAAATATCTTTTAAAGAGAGAATGCTTGGGAGATACATGTACTAATTCTTGCATATTTGAAAATGTTTCTATTCTGCCTTTACATCTAATTGATATTTAAGCTGGCTATAGAATTCTTGGTTGAAGATAACTTTTCTTCAAAAAGCTTGAGAGCACTACTTTATTTTCTTGTAATAATATTGCAGATGAGAAATCATATGAAAGCCAGAATCTCAATCCTTTTTTTCTCTTCTCCAACCTTTGAATCTCTTTTTATTCTTAACTTTCTGTAAGTTCATGGAGTTTGTAGGCATTTTCTCATTTATTCTATTTATCATTTAGTAAAAACTTTTAGTCTGAGGACTCATGGCTCCCTTCAGTTCTTTAAATACTTCCTGTTTCTATTTTCTCTGATGTTTCTTTATGAAACTGTTATTATTTAGATCTTGGATCTGGATGAACTCTCTATTTTTGTTATAACTTTCTTCTATCTTATGTTTTCTTGATTTTTTTCTATTTTCATGCATTTACTTAATTTTATCTTTTAATCCTTCCAATTATGTTTTCACTTTGGCAAATATACTTTTAGTTTCTGAGAACTTTTACTTAGTGTTTGATTGTTCTTTTATTATAACATCCTATCTGCTTGAATTTCTCTGACAAATTTATTAGAGTTTTTTTTTTTTAAGAGTTCTTTGTTCCCTGAATTATTTATGTTTACTTATGCTGGGTTTTCTATTGATGCATTTCTTTCATTTTGCAGGTTTTCTTCTAATGTCTAGGAATCGTTGATTGTGTTTTTGTATTATGAAAAGCACCAGAAATACATCAATTTAGGATACATAAGCCCCTAGGTCCTCAAATTCCAAAATTATCTTATTTTAGGGCATCGAGAATCCAGTTTGCTACTAGCTGTCATAGTTCTCCCAGGCAATGTTTGTTTTCAATGCCCCTAGATGAAAATCTTCAGTTTTTGCTTTTTGTTTTGGATTAGCACAAATGCCTGATGGTTACATGTTTTGAGCTAGATGGCTGGAAGTAGGGAAATGGGGAACATTGTTCATTCACTGTTGTTCACTGTTCTCCACAGGACTTTCACTTTCTCTCGATGTTTTTGTCCCACTTTTCACTGTTATCCTTTCTTACATCTCTCAGTCTCTAAGAAGAGAGACTGTTTGGGTGGTACAAATAGGCAGCCTTCTGCATTTTCCTAGAAACTCTCAAAAAGTACAGATTCCTGGGCTCGACCTAGGGATCCTGATTCAGCACATCTGGGATGGGTCTAGATATCTGTATTTTTTTAATACCTTCCCTGGCTCATGCACACATTCAGTTTCGGGCACTACCAAGAAGTTACTAGTTTCCTGAGGAGGATGTAACTATATAAGATAAAGCAGATGTAGGAGGCTCAGGACTGGGCGAATGACTGGGTACAGAAAGAACAAAGAGGAAGGAATCAAAACTGTCTACTAGGTTTTAAGCCTGAGTTGACTCCCAGAGTGATAGTGCCATTAGCATAAAAAGGAAAGTGATCAGAGGGGTAGGTTTTACTTTCTTCCTGATTTTTACATCCAGATATTGTACTAAGTGCCACTCCCACAAAATATTACTAAAGTGCTCTTTTTGTAGAAAGATTACTAATAAGAATGATGTTAGATACAATAGAATGATGAATAAATAGATGTGTAAATACATTTTCAGGCTGGAGAACTAGTATTTACATGCACAAACAAAACAATCTATTCACTTTAAACAACTTACAAAGGTAATTAAAAAGCATATATAGAGCATTCTAAAACTAAATGTGAGTAATCTACTGGTGGGAAGTTCCTGTTTTCCTTTCAATCAAGTGTCTTAATTTTGCAAATGTAAAAGAGCAACATTCAAATATACAATAACTCTTATACTTACTACATTTGAACACAAATGCAAAGAAAAAAAATCAACCAAAACCCACAACAGTATCTACAGCTATTTATGTCTTATATCCTTACTAAAATATTGCTATTCACACATTTCAATTTCTATTAATAGAACAGCCTGATGACTCATTTTGTACACTGACAGTCTAATGAGGATGTTTAGATATGTAATACCTATGATGACCATTAATAGCTCCTTCGCAATAAAACACATTTTTTGGGAAATAGTTCTAGGAAAATACTGATTTTTTTTCTTTTTAAAAATTCAGGTATAATTTACATGCAGTAATTTTTACCCTTTTTAGTGCACAGTTCTGTGAGATCTGACGAATGCATACAGACACACAGCCACCGTCACAGTCAAAATACAGAACAATTTCATTATTCCTCAAAGTCTCCTCCAACTCATTTAAAGTCAAGTCCTACCTTCCCCCAGCCTTCAGCAGTGAGTGATCTGTTTTTTCTACATATAGTTCAGGATTGGTGCCAGTGGAAAAAAGTAATCTGAAATACAGATCTCAGGCCTGACATGATGAAAATCTAATGCCACAGCTATTGTCTCTCACAACTGTCACTCATCATGTTTTAATTTCACAGTTTTGATTTAATCTTTTCTAAATACGGCACTAGATAAGTACAGAACAAGATAACAAGAATTCCCAGCAAAGGAGCCAGGTTGGTATTAGCACTATCCCCCTTTCGCCACCTCCCCAACCTTTTGGGTTTTATTCTTTGTGACATTGCATCTCCAGGACACTGCTTTGTATTTTCACAAGGACCAGAGCTTCTGTACTAGCTCAGAAGCTTAAAAGGAATCACAGCTTTGATTTCAGGGTGACTTCTTCACTTTTCTTATCATGCCAACTAGGATGCTTTTACCAGCCATCTTAAGTTGTAATGCACAGTGAAATTGTATTTGAAAAAAAGAATAAACATTTTCAATGATGTACCCTCAGATCCCCCCCTTTTCTAAGATATATAGTTAAAAATACTGTTTTCAGCCATGGATTATATTCTTTTTCTTCTCATGAAGCCTCCTTTAAAAAATAAACCCTATATTGAGTTAGAGTTTACATACAATAAAATGCACGCATACTGCGTGTACCATCTTGACAAATGTATATACTTGAGTAAACCATCACTACAAATAAGAGCATCTCCCCCCTCAAAGCCTTCCTAATACACTTTTCAGTCAATCCTACCTCCATTCCCAATCTCAGGCAATTGATCTGCATTCTAACATGATAGATTAGTTTTACTTTTTCCAGAATTTCCTACAAACAGCATGTATTCTTTTGGGTCTGGCTCATTTACTTAGCATAAATTTATGGAGATTTGTCAGTGTTGTTGCATGTATCTGTAACTTGTTCTTTCTTTTCCCCTCTGGGAAGTATTCCATTTTATGGATATACCATTTGTTTATCCATTTGCTTGTTGAGGGACATTTGGGTTGTATCCATTTGGGGGCTGTTATGAGTAGAGCCACTATGGACCTTTGTGTATAATTCTCTGTGTAATATTCCTTTTTCCTGGGCAAAGTTCTAAGAGCAAATGGCTGAGTTGTATGATTAGTACCCATTTAAGCTTTTAAGAAACTACAACCTGTTTTCTAGAGCGATTGCATCATTTTACATTCCCACAAGTAATATATGAGAATTCAAGTAGCTTCGTATCCTCAGCGCCACTTGGCTTTGTCAACTTTTTAAAATTTTAGCCATTCTAGTGGGTTTATAGAGCTGTCTCATTGTGATTTTAATTTGCAGTTTTCTGAAGACCAAGGACATCAAACAATTTTTTCATGTGCTTATTGGCCCTTTGGATAGCTTCTTTAATAAAATGTCTGTTCAAATCTTTTGCCGATATTGTTTTGGATTGTTATTTTCTTACTGAGTTGTGAAAGTTCTTCATATATTCGGAAAACCAGTCCTTTATCAGATATATGTATTACAGATATTTTTCCTACCTTTTGGCTTGTCATTTCATTTTTTTAATGGTGTCTTTCAAGGAGCAAAAGTTTTTAATTTTGAGAAAGTCCAATTTATCAATTTCATTCTTTTATGACTTGTATGCTTTATGCCCTAAGAAAGCATTGCCTATCCTAAGTTTGCCATGAACATTTATGCTTTACTCAAGAAGTTTTATGATTTTAGCTCTTATATTTAAGTCTCTGATCAATATCCAGTTTTATATATATATATATATATATATATTTTTTTTTTTTGGTATGCGGGCCTCTCACTGTTGTGGCCTCTCCCGTTGCGGAGCACAGGCTCCGGACGTGCAGGCCCAGCGGCCATGGCTCACTGGTCTAGCCACTCCGCGCCATGTGGGATCTTCCCGGACCGGGGCATGAACCCGCATCCCCCGCATCGGCAGGCGGACCTTCAACCACTGCACCACCAGGGAAGCCCTCCAGTTATATTTTTGTTTACGGTATAAAGTACGTGTTGAGGTTCATTTCAGGTAGTAGTTGATTAAAAGATAAACTTTGTTGAAAATCAATTAACAATATCGTTTGAGCCAATTTTTTAGAATTTACTGTTGATTATATTGAAATATATGTGTATGGAATGGAATCATGGAATCATATATACTGATTCCAGTAAAAGACTGCCTGAACTACTCTAGCTTTATAGTAAATGTTGAGATCAGTCAATAGAAGTCTTGAAATTTTATGCTTCTTTAACAAAAGTGTTTTCTAGGTTGTTTGCAACCTCATGTAAACTTAAAAATTGACTTTAAATTTCTACAAAAAGCCTGCTGAGCTATTGATTAAGATTGCATTAATTAATTTGAGGAGAATTTCCATCTTAACAATACTGAGTCTACTAATCTATGAATCCAGTATATCTTTCTATTTATCTAAGTCTTTTAAAACTTCTTTCATTAGTATCTTGAAATTTTTTTTTTTTTTTTTTTAGTATCTTGAAATTTTTAATGTACAGGTATTACACATATTTTGTTAATTTTATCCCTAAGTATTTCATGTTTTTCTGTGCTGTTGTGAATATAATTTTTCTTTAATTTCACTTCCAGAGGATAATGACTAGCATGTAGAAATGCAATTGCTTTTTTATATTGACCTTGTATTCTATAACTTTGCTAAATTCACTTGTCACAGTAGTTTATTTGTGGATTCCTTTTATTTTTCTATTTCTATAATCATGTTATTTGTGCGTAAGTACAGCGTTACTTCTTCTTTCCCAATCTTGTCTTTTACTTCTTTTCCTTGCCTATTGCAAAGGCTAGGCCCTCTAGTCAAGGTTGAATATATGTGGTGAAAGCAGACATCCTTGCATTTTTCCTAGTCTTTGTGGGGAAATACTCAGTATTTTAATATGAAGTATGATGTTACCTGTAGGTTTTTTATAGTTGCCCTTCATTAGACTGAGGATACTCCTTTTCTATTTGTTGAGAGTTTTACTATAAGTGGATATTGAATTTTGTCAAATGCCTTTTCGGCATCTACTGAAGTTATCACATGGTCCTTGGCCTATGGAACTTACATTCTAATGGAGAAAATCAGATTATAAACTTATAAATAAATATATAATATATTCATTGAGAATAAGTGCTATAGAGAGATGTAAAAAAGGCCTAGATGAAAAAAAAAAAAAAAGGCCTAGATGATACATTGTTATTTGCAGAAGATGGTAAAAAAAAAAATGCTTTCTAGACATTTGAGTGAGACCTGGAAGAAGTGAAGGAGAATACCATGAAAATATCTCGGGGAACAGCATTCAGATGGCAAAGAAAACAGCATGTACAAAAGAGCTTGGTGTGTTTGAGGAATATCAGGGAGGCCAAGGGGGCTGCAGTGGAGTAAGAGAGGAGAACAGGAAATGAGGTCAGAAAGGTAGGAAGCCCAGCTCATGAAGGGCTTTTAGGCGAATGAACTTTGGAATGAATGAAATAGGAAGTCATTGTAGGATTTTGAACATTAAAAAGATACAATGTGTCTTGTATTTTAGAAGGATCACTCTGATATGGGAAATAAATTATAGGAGGCAAGGGTTGATGTAGGTAGACCAGTTAGGAGGTTATTACAATTGCCCAGATGAAAGACTGGACCAGTATGGTAGCAGTGAAGCTGAAGAGAAGTAGTGGGGTTCTGGACATATTCTGAAGGCAGAGCTGACAATATACCCAATGGATTGGAAGTATTCTGTAAAGAGGAGCCAAACTCAGATCAATTTAATTCCAAACCTATACTTTCTCTAAGTATAGGAAAAAAATCTGTTTAAAGAAGAAAAAGGGAGAAAAAACCCACACAGTTGGTATGCTTAAAAACTGTAAGAAACTAAGTTGAAACTCATGGTCACTGGTGAATCCAAACCATTTTAATCACCCCAAATATTTTCAATCTAAATGGCTCATGGTGTCTGCCTAAAGTAAATTCAATGTTATGAAAAAATGTAATATACAGGTTGTATGTCGATTTGTGAATGCTTTAGAGTTCTGAGCATATAAAAATACTTTACTTAAAGTTTGGAAAATAACTAATAATAGAGTAAAATGAGAATCATAGCAATCCTACAAAATATGAGAAGAACAACTATTAGTCTTACTATTCTATAGGTTATAAATTTAAAAGCGAGATAAATATATGGCCAAATCTAATGAGTCAGAGACTAGGATCAGAGTCTACTGATTCGAATTCTAGCTCAGTTATACTCTTTGATCAATTGCTGACTCCTGCTCAGGGCTGCCTATCATTTCTGCCAATTTTAATGAAGGATATCAAATATCAATATCTTTAATACCCATGACATATGTCCTGAAACCTCAATAGATGACTATGAGAAGATTCTACATGTTAGCTCATTTAGTAAGATCCACAAAATGACAGCTCAGTGAAGTACAAAGAACTTGGACAAACCAATTTCTAGGAAAACTATGATCTGTATCAGTAACCCTAAGTATTTTAAAACATCTAATGCTACTATAATTGTGTAGATTTATTTTGCAATGGCAAAATATGTCCAAATATGTGTGTGTTGCAGGTAGTGGAGTGAGGGGGATGTTTAGAAATCCACACAGAAAGAACATTTGCAAACACATTTAAACAAAGCAGGGTTGAGAACTGTAATTTTTACTTCTTTGATGCTGAGCATGCATTTCCCCTAAAATAAAAAATTAAAATTAAAAAAGAGAGGGCTGTAGAATTTATCTGTACCAAAGCAATTGGGATGTGTGGATTCTTTTATTCCATTGTAAATATTTTGCATATGTTTAGAGCAAGCACCAGTAATTAGGCCATAATGGTAACTTGTCACTCTTAAACACAAGAGCTGTGTATATTTGGAAAGATTAAGGATAACTAGGTTAAGTAATTCTCAGAGCCTTTTTTATCAAAGCAAAGATGGCTAGCAAGACTCTTATTGTTTACTTGATATGATATAAACATATTTTATTAAATAGTACAGACTACATAGTTTAAAATTTTATAAAGAAAGATTTTTACCTAATTTTGGGGAAAATTAAAGGAGAACATTTCTTTCCAAGGCTGAATTTTTTTTTTTCTTGGCCACGCCACATAGCATGCGGGATCTTAGTTCCCCAAGCAGGGATTGAAACCGCGCATCCTGCAGTGGGAGCACAGTCTTAACCAATGGACCGTCAGGGAAGTCCCTAAGGCTGAAATTTTAACCTTCTTTATACTACCTAATAATGTGCCACATACAATTTGATACTTGATCATTTTTTTTCTGTAATCAATCGTGACTCATTACATCAATACACACACATATATTTTAGTATTAAAATGGATTTTCTTGGTTATTCCTTGAAACTATTCAGGAGGTAGTATTTCTATTTTACAGACAGAGGTATAAATATTTAAATGTGGTACAACAAGCTAAAAATCACACAAACAGTAGAATGAGTATCAGAACATGATTCACTAATTTCAGATTTACAGATCAGTGAGCCCCAAATATCTCTGTTTCTGGGCTGTTCTTTTGGCAAAGATGTTTGCTGAATCTGCTGATGGAGAGAGTACAAATGCACATTCTATACTGGTGTATATTGAGAGTGGAATAAATTGTTAGTGGGAAGGATCTCCTTTTCTAAATAAAATGCAGGCTTCTAAGAACAAGCAAAATTGGGATTCATGTAATTCTGGAATATCAGAATAGGCAGAATAAATAAAATAATAAATAAAATGATAAGCAAAGTTTCTTAGTGACTTTTCTAACCTTTGTGCTGATTTAACATCAAATTCATTTTGCTAAACAACTTTGGAAAACTTACTAACCAGTAGAAATGTGAATTATAGCTCTTCCTCAATGAAGTAACAAATTAACATTGCCCAGGTAGTAAATTTCAATAAAATCCATTTAAAATTGGAAAAGATAAGCCCTTTTGGAAACTGCTTATTCAGCCAACAAGGGCATTG
This sequence comes from Delphinapterus leucas, assembly GCF_059928025.1. Classification (NCBI taxonomy): domain Eukaryota; kingdom Metazoa; phylum Chordata; class Mammalia; order Artiodactyla; family Monodontidae; genus Delphinapterus; species Delphinapterus leucas. Next base: position 74,544,773 of record NC_143131.1, on the reverse strand, counting down.
AACATCTATTTTATGTCCATCAGTGGTTTAGAGTAATGAAGAAATATGAGAGATAAAATGAAATTGTTTTTGCCCTCAAAGGATCTATAATCTAGTTAGTTCTTAGTGACGATTTTGCTTCAGATTGGTAGATAAAAGCTTTAGGTGCTTCTTGATACCCTTCTTTAGAGAACCAAATTTTGTCAGAATCACAGGACTCCTTCAGACAATACCATGGAATAAATAAACAATATTGAAAACATTTCCTTCAAATGAGGTTCTTATTTTATTCAGTGAGTAAAGATTCCACATACCTGTTTGAAATATCTCAGTGTGGAAGAAGCCTTGACCAGCCAGGTGGCTTATGTGAACTTCTTCACCCTTAGAAAGAAAAAACATTGAGTAATATTGGTTCTGCTACCTGGTGCTGGCCAGGAACACATGAGACAATGTGCAATTGTACACCAAGGACTCCAATGTCATTAACAAAGAGATTCCCAAAACATCAAAGAGGCAAGCTTTTAAGTTTTAGGAAAACAGCTTAAAAATAAAATTTGACTAACTATACAATCTTATTGGACATTCTGCCCAATCATCTTTCCTAATCCCTACGTAGTCCAAAATGCTTCCTCTTGTTCTTTAGAAGGAAAAAAAATAATCATTTTTTGGTGCCAAACTTTTGGTAAAAATTACCTAGAGACTGGTAAAGGTTTAATCTGTTAGATCTCTTATATGTAATCCTGACTTATGATCATTATGCTGAATATCAATTGCACTTCAATAATCATTTATTGTCCAAGTTCGAGATACAATTCGCTGCGCTAGACATGGAAAGAAACACAAACATTAACCTATATTTGATGTCCAGATGCTTACCATCTAGCAGAGATAATCCCATAAATTCTATAAAGTTGAATTTATACTAAGATGTACCTGAAAACTGCACTTTTGAATATGTTGTCAAACTAAATAGACTAATATTACTTTTATCATTAAAAATTGAATGAGGACTGAAGGGAAAACAGTTTTTAGAGCTTGCTCATTGTTTATATGCCATAAAAAATTTATATATATGTTTAAGTATATATATATATATATATATATATATATATATATATACACACACAGATATTTTGGTGAAAACAGATTTGAAAATATTCTCTTATGTTTGTGAAACAATCTCCTATTGAATTCAAAATATGGAGGAAATTATGTATAGAATAAATCAGTTTTAGGGCTTCCCTGGTGGCACAGTGGTTGAGAATCTGCCTGCCAATGCAGGGGACACGGGTTCGAGCCCTGGTCTGGGAAGATGCCACATCCCGCGGAGCAACTGGGCCCATAAGCCACAATTACTGAGCCTGCGCGTCTGGAGCCTGTGCTCCGCAACAAGAGAGGCCGCGATAGTGAGAGGCCCGCGCATCACGATGAAGAGTGGCCCCCGCTTGCCACAACTAGAGAAAGCCCTCGCACAGAAACGAAGACCCAACACAGCCATAACATAACTAAATAAATTTTTAAAAAAGAATAAATCAGTTTTAGGACCTAGAAAATGAGAGGGGAACTTTTTCTGAGTCAATTTAAGAAATTCATAAACTGCTATAAAAGCTAATAATACTCAATAAAATTTTGGTGGCCAAATAGGAGTTTCCATGATTTGCCTAAATCTGCTCAATCTAAACCACTTAAAAGATATCTATCTTCAGATATTTTATATAAACCTAATACCTATAGTTTTAGGGTGCTTGCTATGAGAGCTAAAATGATGAAAAATTGAGATTAGACTTCTAGATAATGGACCAAATATATGTACTTGTGTTTGCTTCCTTTCTATAATATCATCAAAATGATAGACAGTGATTTAAAAAGAACAAACCATAAAAACAAAGAGGATGGAAAAGGAGTCAATACAAGAAAATTCTAGAAACTGAGAAGCAGACTCAGAAGTGGTAACTGCCTATTAAAACTTTAGAAAGCAACTGTGGGGAAAGTCAAGAAGCAAATTAATTTACATTTCAGATTTTCTGAGGGCTCAAAATTATTGACACTAGGTGATTTTGAACTGTGTTAAATGTGAGGCTATAAACAGGAGAATGAGTTGAATGTCAGTGGGATGCAGTTGGACACTTCCCCCCACAGAGCTCTCTCCCTATCTGTAAAATGGACCACTTGAGCATTCCTAATTAGTACAGAAGATCACAGGTTTATTCTAAAGAGGAGTTTTGAAAAGAAGGACACTAGGCAAAATCGAAGTTACTGGTACCTTGGTAAAAAGTAGAATTAAGTGAACTTTAACATATGGAATTCTAAGAACAACTATCTTGTCTTTTCACACTTGGTTCCTAGAATGCTCGCTTCCACCCACTACTTCCTAGGCCTAGGAATGGAAAAGTCACCTCTGGGGAATCTGATCAGCCCTAGGATCCTGACATCAGGGTTCCTTCAATGACATGAGCCACCCAAATCACCCACCAAAAGCAAAGCCCCCCTCAACATAATGCACCCAGAGGTGCTCAGAGCTTCCTATCAGCTTTCTAGTCCCTCCACTCTTAGAAAACCAGAGGTCACTCAATATTTGAGGGGAGCCTCTGTGTGAAGGACAAAGATGGAAACAATCAGATAAAAGCAGCATTGAAGAGATGAACATAGGCAAGGGAAGAAAACGAAAATACTGTCTTTCGAATCCCAGATCGACAAGAGGTAGTACGGTAGCCATAAATTAGAACAGGGTGACTGACTATCTATCATCTATCTATCTATCTATCTACCTTTCTATCTATCTATCTATCATCTATCTCATCTCTAAGGAGAACAAATAAAGAGCTCCTAAAAATTCAAATTATGAGAGTAGAAATTTAAAACAAAAATAATAAAAGGGTTGAAATATAAAGAGATAAGTTGAGGACATCTCTCTGAAAGTGGAGGAAAAAGACAATGAGAGGATAAGAAGGAAGAAAAGATTTTGAAATCAGAGGACTACAGACCATCCAGGAGGTCCAATATCTGAGTAACAGAAATTTAAGAAACAGAAGTAAGAGAAAATGGCTAGAAGAAAATAATCAAATAAGTAAATCAAGAACATTTTACAGAAATGAAAGATTTGAATTCCCCCATTAAAAGGGATTACCAAGTACGCACAACAAAGATTACTAAATCTTCCAGTGTTTTTTTTGGGGGGGGATGGGGGGTAATTTTTTGCCATATTCCAGTATAATGTGCTTATACTGCTGCTGCTTGATTTTGCAGCTTTAGATATTATCTATTGACTCCCTAACGTGATAGATGTAGATTTAGTGTTGTTTCACCGTTACCCCCTTAATCTGTCTCTCTCTTCTCATCCTCAAATCCACCTAATATAATTATATTGCAATTTTGGTTAAATCAATATTCAATATTTACATTATTATGACTATGTACAAGCTATTCACAGCTGATCCCTGTAGCATTTTATAATTTCTTTTCTTCTTTCCTGCGTAATTTTTTGTTTTCCTTAGAGTCGGTCTTTGTCTTGTTTCTTCATTTGTGAAATTGGGAAGTTTGCGGTTTGACCTACTTCAGATACAGAGATTCAGACATTGTCATTAAGAAATGATGTCACTCCTTTGATCTGCTCTGTTTTCTTCTGAGTTACCTTCGTTCTCAGGCAGGCAATCCCAGCAAACATACTCTAAGTAGCTCCAGACTTATATGCTAATGGTTTAGAAACCTCAGCAGATAAAGGGAGGTTTTTTTCTCAGTAGCTCCATTGAGGGAAGCAATCTCTTGCCCAAGAGGATGTGCTATTCTTTTTGTTTTCTTGAGTCAACACTTTAGCCAGCGGTGATGTCAGTTTTATCTGAGGCTCATGGATTGAGAATGAGCAGAGTCTGGTCAGACAAAGAAAAGATAATAGGCTTCGAAAAATTTTAATGCATTTTGTATTTGCATCTATAACTATAGTATAACTCAAACTCAAAAAAGTCTTAGGATTGCACAGGCCAGAAAAGACAAGAGTTCATTTAATATTTTCCTCTGATGTAATCAGGATCATAACCAAATTATTCCAGATTTACCACCAAAATTCACTAATATTAAGCTCTATAATTGATGCCTTCAGGTTAAGGAAGTACTATATAAGTTTTTGAGTTTAAACAGCATTATAATTTCAGAGTTTATTCAGGAATATTGCACTAATAGTCAAAGGGCAGAAATTACTATATAATTTAAAATTAAGACAATATGAATATGAATTTATGACAAATTTTAGTACTACCAACATGTTTATATGCAGTTTACTTGATCTTTTTTTTTTTTTTTTTTTTTTTTTTGCGTTATGTGGGCCTCTCACTGTTGTGGCCTCTCCCGTTGCGGAGCACAGGCTCCGGACGCGCAGGCTCAGCGGCCATGGCTCACGGGCCCAGCCGCTCTGTGGCACGTGGGATCTTCCCAGACCGGGGCACGAACCCGTGTCCCCTGCATCGGCAGGCGGACTCTCAACCACTGTGCCACCAGGGAAGCCCCTGCTTGATCTTTTAAATGTTGTATTTAATATTTTTAAATGTTGTATTTAATTGTTGTATTTTTTATGTTTTAAATGTTGTATTTAATATTATTTTTGATGAGTATTGTGACCTACACAACCTGTTATGAGGCAACTGTTGGCTATAGGAAATTCAGTATTTAGGCTATCCTACTGCTCTGTAAGACTTCAGCCAAACAATTCCTGTTTGGTAGAAATAACTGCAATTTTGGTTTCCAAGGAGGTAAGGCCATCTTCATTTATTCCCTCTTTTTTGGTAATATATTTTTTTAGCAAACCAAAAGTCCTTAGCTGTCCTTCAACTACCTTGCACTGTAAGAAGTAAAGAGTATTGATTGGGGAAAACCCCCAAAATTCCATGCTAACACAATTATTTCAAAAGTAATGAACAGCGCCCTAGTTCAGAGAGACCCTTTTAGTACTGATGTATACCAATCTTTAGTGTTGTCATATTCATATTTGTCTTAGTATTATTTTATTGTCTCTCTGCAATATGACTATGTTTACATCTAAACTTACAAGTCAAAATGCTCATTATGCATTTATTTAACAATGTTAGAGAACTATGACGACCACTTTTAGTTTGTGACAATACACAACTCTGCCATTTGCAAATAGTGATAATAACAATAGCTAACATTAATCCTCACAAAACCCCTACAAGTCAGACACTGTTATTATTCCCAGTATACTGATGAGGATACTGAAAAAGAGGACAGACACTTACTAAGAAATTTATGACTCAGTGGTTAGAGCCCAGCTAGTCTACACAAGGTAAAAACTGTACGAACATAATGACAGCATTGCATGGGTCATTGCCTGCCTATTTCCAGGGTAGAATATGGGAAGAAGAAAGACTCCGACATGAATTTTGAACGGTATATGCAAAAAGCCAAGCGTCAATAAGTTGATAGAAGAGGTCATGTTGTGGTTTGTAAGCGGAATAGACTACTCATTGAGTCCACTGCTTAGGATTACACCCATAAAAATGGCAAAGATAAGGTAGTACGGGTCAGAGCCCACCACGCAGAAGAGTCTTTTCATAACTCGGGACAGAGAGACCGTTCTTTTGGTGTGCTGTCACTCATTCTCTCACTCTTTCTCCACACCATCTCCCCTCCAAACCTTTATTCTTTGAAAAAGTTTTTTAAAATATTTTATCATAATATCTATTAAGGATACAAAAAGTACAGAGAATACCGTAACACACATACACATACCCATCATTCAACTCCATCAAGTTCGAACATTTTGCCTAACATTTTGTTTTAACATTAACATTACTTGTTCATTTTAAAAAATTATTCTTTTAAACTATGTGCTAGATTAGACAGTTTAAATAGTATATTTAAACTGACTTAAAGAGTAATATAATGAGAGTACTCGTGTACTCTCCACCAAGTCTAAAAGATAAAACATTACTCCTATCTTAGAAACCCCTGTGCTTCCCTCTCTAATGCTGATAGTTTGACAGAGTATAGAATTCTAGGTTGGAAAGAATTTTACCTCAGGATTTTGAAGGCACTGTTCCATTGCCTTCTGGCTTCCAGTGTTGCTGTTCAGACACCTGATGCCATTCTGATTCTTTATCCTTTGTATGTAACCTGCTTTTTGCTCTCTGTGGAAGCTCTTTGTCTGCAGTGTTTTGAAATTTCACAACACTGTCTCAGTGTGGGTTTATTTTTATCCATGTGCTGAGCACTCTTTGAACCCTTCCACTCTGGAAATTCATGAACTTCTGTTCCATGAAATGTTATTAGATTACTTTTTTGATGATTACCTATGTTCCCTGCTCTTAATTTAAATTTGGGATGCGATGGGCTGGTGTCCTAACTTTTTAAGCATTTTCTCTCATTTTTTTTTTTATCTCTTTGCCTTTTTGCTGTATTTTCTGGGACATTTTCTTAATTCTATCTTTAAGCCCTTCTAATTTCTTTCTATCATGTTTATAATTTCCAATGGCTCCTATGAGATAATAGAAAAATATATGTATTGGTCTCTGCCCCTGGTTCCTGGCACAGAGCTCCTAAAACCCTTGTAATTTCCTACGTGATAAGAGCACTAGGAGCATCTATTGTTCTAATGAGGTGACTCTAGGAAAGACAAAGCCATGATTAGAAGCTTTAGAGTTTTCAGCCCTGTCCCCCACTTCCCTAGAGAGGGCAAAGAGGCTGAAAATGGAGTTAATAATTGATCATGCCTACGTAAAGAAGCCTCCATAAAAATCCCAGTCGTAAGGGGTTCAGAGAACTTCTAGGTTGGTGAACACATCCACACCAGGAGGTAATGTACCCCAAACTCCATGGGAACAGAAGCTCCTGCTCTCGGACGCTCCCAGACCTCACCCTGTGTATCTCTTCGTATGGCTGTTCATCTGTATCCTTTATCATATCCTTTCATAAACTGGTAAACATAAGTTAGTGTTCCCCTGAGTTCAGTGAGCTGCTCTAGTGAAATGATCAAGCCTGAAGAGGGGGTCATGGGAACCTTCAATTTGTAGACAAACTGGACAGAAGTTGTGGGTAACCTGGGAACCTACTACTTGTGATTGGCATCTGAAGTGGGGTGGGAGCAGTCTTGTGGGACTGAGCCTTTAACATGTGGCATCTGACACTATCTCCAGGTACAATTAATTTAAAAAGTAGGACACCCAGCTGAAGTCATGGAGAATTGCTTGAAGTGGGGAAAAACCTCCATGCATTTGGTGACCAGAATGTCAGAAGTGAAGTGTTCTATGTGAGTAGTAAAGGAGAGACACAGAAGGGAAAAATGGGGTGATTTTTCTTATACAGTGCCTTTTCCTCATCTGTTCTTTCACTAAAGTCTCAGATGCTTTTATGGCTACACTATCTTATTTATTTCTCTGAATATATAAATAACTTGAAAAATATTTTTCTCCTTTTTGTGTGGTCTCTATTTTCTTGGAAATGTTTTCTGTTTCTTTGTTTTGGTGACTCTTTCTCACATTCTTCAGTATCTTATAGTGATCCTTGTCCTAAGAATGGGGCATTAAAAATGTGTTCAGAGTTCCATATTCATGTCTTGGACTTATTGACTGTGAGCTTATTTTAAGATGTTTTGGCTAAACAATTTTATTGGGGAATCTCTGACATCTTGCCTATCAGTGTTTTTATGAGAGCTGGAAGATTCCCCAGAAGAGATTCTTCCTTTCTCCTCCCTTGCCTGTAAAACCTGACTGCTAATGTTTCAGAGTCAGGAGGATGGTGGGGGATGGTGGTATCTCAATAGCCAGTTTGTAAACATTTCATTTAATCCCTCTGTTTTCAGGGTGGTAGCCAGTTCTGTCCTCAGCTGTGCCCTGAGCCCTCCAGTCTAGAAACACTCTGTTCTATCCTTTCCAGGGGATAAACCTCCAGTGTTCTGCTGGGGTAGGAAAACAACAACCCCCTGGCCACAAAGAGCTGCAAGGCTCTGGGTAGCTAGGTCATGCTTTTTTAGGCCTAACTTTACTCCCACTTCCAAAATGATTAGATACTAGCAATGCTGAGATATTAGTGAGTTTGGGGTATATACTGGATTGCTCTTTTTAGTTTCTCTACTGTCATTTTAGAGTAGGAAGCTTATTGAGTTCTGCTAAATTCATCTAGTTTTCTGAGTCCTATTTAGACTCCCCCCCCCTTTGTTTTTTTTGTTCTTGGTGTTCTGCAATTTAAATACAAGTTTAGGTGTAGATTTCATTTGTCTTGCTTGGGGTTCCTTATGTTCCTGAATGTGAAGATTTGTATCTTTTCTCAATCCTAGAATATTCTCATTTACATCTTTAAAAATTATCTTCTACTAACAGTTTTAATGTACACAAAGCTGTGCACAATTCTGGGCAATTTCTTTAAAGTAACAAGCTAGCCCACTAATTCACCCTTCAGCTGTGTCTATAAACTGCTTTAAACTGAATGTGGAGTTTCTATTTTAATTATTATATAATTTCTAGAATCTATTTAGTTCTTCTAAAAATAATTACTTTAAATGCATTAAACATGCTTATTATCTTATATTCTATAGCCTATAATACCAGCATCTTCAGCCTTTGCAGTTTTGATTCTGCTGTGGTGATGCCATTTTGTTTTCTTCTTCTTGTTTCTCCTGTTCAGAGTGGCCTCTTGTGTTATATGTTTTGAGATTTTTCATTTTGTACTCCTGTTCCTTGGAAATGTATCTGTAAGAACTCTTTGAGACCTGGATTTGAAACCCCTACATTTTCTTCTATCAGTGCTACCTGGGAACATTGTCAGCCTAGGACCACTTTGATGTAAATTTTTAGGTTGGGCATTTTGAGTGACACTGAGTATAAAGTTTGACCTAAACTCAGGTTGAGGGCTAGCTTGAGGTTAAATATTGTCAAGGAAGAATTCCCACCCTCATCCAGAGTTAAGATCAAGAGAGTCAAGTCTCTTTCTTTTTTTTTCCTTGTGGAGTGTTTTAATAATGACTTTTTACTTAGGTAATAGTAATGAGTGCTAATTATAGAAATTTGGACAGCCTAGAAAAACTAGAATAAAAAATTTACCCATAGACTTACCACATAAAGATAACATTGGTAATCATTGCTATCTTTCATTTGTCCCATTAATATTTATTTTTGTAATAAGTGTGCTTTAAATTTTTTTTTAATTTAATTTATTTATTTTAATTTATTTATTTATTTTATACAGCAGGTTAAGAGAGGCAAGTTTCTTTATTATTTTCTTTTTTCTTAGTTGTCTTATTGAGGGGAACAAATTTTAATTGTCGTTGGAGGAGTGTCTCATAAAAGAATTTCTATATTGAATGGATCCTATCTCTTGTAGTAAACCATTAAATCTGAAGTTCTAGACTCTTTAGAATTAGTAGATCACAGTCTGCCATGCACTGCCCCGCCCCACCCAAGAGCTGAGGAAATTAATAAACTTCCTGGTCTATATCACAGCCCTGTTCCATGGTTCATATTACTGTGAATCAGATCACATGAGTTATAAGGGAAGAAAGATGATCTCTAACCTTAACCAGCTTTATCTCAAAAAGAGATAAAAAACACATCTAAATGCATACACAAATATACAACAAACATATTTAAATTTAAGTATACAAGTATTATTAAGCATAAAGGAGGGAAAGACAGAGGTGACTGGTGGGGAAAGGAAATCTGTGACATGAGCTGAACATACAGAGGCAGCTGTGACAGTGTACCCAGCCTGGCTGTCTTCATTTACCCCTCAGCTGCATGCTGACAAAATATTCACTCCCTCTGTTTGGCAGCTGGAACATTTTTAGCAGTCTTGGAGTCCAGACATGCACACGTTTAGATCCTCAATTCTGTTCCTGATTGACAATCCCTAAAATGAAAATCTCTGGGAATTTGGTCATTTATGAGTCTAATGTCTTATCAGAAAGAATTAAAAAGCAAAGCATATTGGTCCTTTTTTCCAGCCGATGTTATTCAACTGCATTCTTCTATCACACAGCCTTGAGATTTTATGGTGCTAAGCATGGACTTTTCCATTAACTCTAATGTTAATCTCTTTCTCAATGACCTCAAATGGTGGGGAAGAGCATCACAATCTTTGGAGGCATAGTGGTGGAGTTAGCTACTTGTAGGGAAACAATTTTATCTATAGAGGAGTTGGATTATTAGAGGGAAAAAAGGGCATTTATTTTTTGTTTTTCTTCCTTTTGCCTGATACAAGTTAGCAGAGTAGCCCAAGTTTGTAGGTGTGGAACTCTCGACCACTGTACTTTACATGCCCCACAAAACCTCCCAATCTCTCTTCCCATTCTCCTTCCCAGTACACTTTTCCATCTTCCATTCCAATTCTAGCGTGTGCATATGACTTAATAAGCTGAGTCTGTAATTTCCATGAAAATACAAAAGGCCAAGTGTAACTAAGACACATGGCAAACAAGGTAAGAAGAATTCTACTCGACATCACACAAGAAAAAATATAATGTAAGAAGGGGGAACCCTCAAAACATCAACATTTAAGAAGGTAAAAGGAGAAAAGCATTCAAAGGAGATTTCATAATATACCCATAAAATCTGGGGGAAGGCTCTAGTAATAGGTTCTGAAATAAATGCTGTTTCCAACAAGTGTTATAAAATGCTTTGAATTTGTAGTTAAAAACAATCTGCACTTCAGTTCTAACTCATCACACATCACGAGTGTGTATGTGTGTAAATGGGAATAAAAATTCTAGAATCACTGGAGCAAACATTTCTAAAGTGAAAAGTATTAGTATTAAGCTCAGTCTCCTTTGAGATAAAACCAATAAGAGTTTTAAGCTAGTGATTTTGACAGGAAATTTTAGCTAGTTTGTGAGAAAAACACTTAAATTTTGGAGGGGTGATAGGCCAATAAAATTAAATGAAAAAAAATTTCCATTTTCAGATAATTTTGTAGGACATGTATAGATGGAAATTATCAGATGAATTAATGTCTGTCTAAAAATGTAATGGAAAACAAAAATACTGTGTTTTGGTCTACTTCCAAGTCATAGTTCAAGTAATTAGTAGTTGAAATAAAAATATCTCATATATTTCTACTAAGTGTGATACTGACTAACAAATATTTTCTGAACAGTTTCTTCACTTCCAGCTCAGCACAAGCAACATTCTGCATGTATGTGTTGCTTGTGTTTGCATGTTACTATCAGTGATACTTGTGCAAAGGCCACTGTCAGCTATATACTCTCTCCCAGGCATGCAGACAGACTGCAAATGGAAGGTCATGCATATCTGTGCAGTGACAAAAAACTGTGTGTTTGTGTGATTTCATGTGTAATTTATAAGCATGAGGTAGAACTTAACGTATTGTGTAATATTTCGAAAATTTAAAGTGTTGCTATTTCTAAATTCAGTTTGCTGGAATTGTCAAAATACTTGTTGTTGGAGGCTGTATAAAATTTCAAAATAGCTCATTTTGAGTTATCTTCAAGAAAAACACACTTTTCTCCTTCAACAATGAAAGTAACCCAACATCATTGTAATTAAATATTGTTATGTTTATAATACTTTTTATGTTAATCATGAGCTGGCCAGCTGATGGTGAACTGGCTAGTATTTCTGTGTGAGGATGCCAAGAACAAAATTTCATAAGGCCTTTACCTCTCAATGAAAAATAATAGTTTTTTTTTTTTATCAAGAATGTATTTGGGGGTATTTGAAGATCAGGAATTTGTAATTCAAATAAATCTTTGGTTCTTTCTTTTGAGATGTAAAATTATCATTAATAATCATTATTATTGATACTAAAAAAGACTGTATCTTGGACAGTTGTCTGGTTTATAAACTAGATACCAGATCCGAATATCTTATGCCCAACCTTCTCAACTACAACCCCCAAAGCTGCCTGAAAAAGTTAAACAAAAATTTTCACAGGTCAAATTCTGTGTACCTTCCAGTGCGATATAAAGAGGTGTGTTATGTCCATGGTGTGTTAGAGCTGGTGCAAACTGACTCTTGAGAACCAATGTGGGTGTCTTCTAACCCCACATTCAGTGACATCATACTGATAGTTTGAAATCAGCCCTGGCAAGAGGAGTTATACCACAAAAATGGGAAAACACTATAAATCCGGTCTTCTTACCCTGGAGTATCAGCTGTTAAACACTGACCTGCATATCACTATTCAGGGGGGAAAAAAGAAAAGAAAACATGGATGTGGTTTTAGTTGTAGGAAGGCAATGGAATTTGGAACTGGAGTTTAGAATGACTAGTCAGATTTAGAATTGGAATATATTCAAAATGTCATGTACTTGAAGAATATTTTCAGCATTGTGAGATCAATTAGTTTTGGAAAATTTGGAAGCAGCTACTCGGAATTTTAAGTTATGGGAAGTTCTGAGGAATCTAGTATGTTTGTAAATGGGATGTGCAATGTAATTAAATGAGTATCTTATCAAGCACCTTGGTTCTGGTCTGCTGCAGGTTATCCTGATTTGAAACAAAACTAGTCTTCCCTAGAACCTCAGCCAAACCTGATGTGGAGGACCAGAAGTCCTCCAAATGTAGGGTGTAGGTTGGTGTACACTGGAAAGTAAATGCATACTCATTGGCAGGGGCCAGGTAATTATATTCTTCACTTTGTAGAGCCAACAGAAGTCAGCTTTCACTTCAGAGCAATGAAAACAGACAAAGTTCTAAGATGTTATAATTTGACTCCAGTTGAGTTTCACAGTGGAAATTCACAAAGAAAGACTCATTCTTATAGTTATCATAGCTCAATTTCAATATGTAATTTGATTGATTATATATAAAATATAGAACCAGTTATTTTGAATATAATATGAACCCATAGGACATCCTAGCTATCAAAAATATTTATAAGTAATAAACAGATGTATATTCAAGTATGTGAAGCCACCGTGATTTCCAGATAATTAGGCCTATTCTTGTAATTACTGTTCTATTATTAATCACCATGCTGTATCTCCTTTCCTGGATTATTTTTTCTCCATGCACTTATCACACTACACAGTTTTCTGACTGTTCTTATACTATGTATTTCCATCCACTAGAATGTGCAGGCTTATGCAGGCAAGGGCCTTTTCTGTTTGCTCATTACTTTATTGCCACTGCTATGTTCTTTTACCAACTGGCACATGATAGATAATGAATATTTGCTGAATAAGTAGATGAAATAATTAACACAGAGATTGATGAAGAAATTTCAATGATTAAAAACTTTCAGGATTCTACTCTATTTGAGATTCCACAGCAACAATTAAAATCAGAAATAGAGAAGATACACAAATAAACCCAGCATAAAAATGTTGCTCACTTGCACCTAGCTTACTAAACACTGAAAGTATGTTTCAGATGTCACATCTCAACTTAGTACAAATAACTAAACTGGGTCTTTGTCGCTGCGTGTCAGGCTTTCTCTAGTTGCGGCAAACGGGCTACTCTTCGTTGCAGTGCGTGGGCTTCTCATTGAGGTGGCTTCTCTTGTTGCAGAACACGGGCTCTAGGCACGCAGGCTTCAGTAGTTGTGGCACACAGGCTCAGTAGTTGCAGCACGCGGGCCCCAGAGCGCGTGGGCTTCAGTAGTTGTGGTGCATGGGCTCAGTAGTTGCAGCTCGTGGACTCTAGAATGTGGGCTCAGTAGTTGTGGCGCACCGACTTAGTTGCCCCGCATCATGTGGGATCTTCCTGGACCAGGGATAGAACCCGTGTCCCCTGCATTGACAGGCGGATTCTTAACCACTGGACCACCAGGGAAGTCCTAATTAACCTTGTTTTAAAGAACAAACTCAGTCATCCCTAAAAGTCCCAGAGATCAGACACTTTGCAACAATGAAATGAAATGAGATGATTTTCCTGCCTTATGTTGGAGATCCATATTCTCATTGAGAGTTTTTTTAAAAAATATTTAAAGATGGTCTTAGGGAAATTTATTCCCATGTAGATATGCTGTCATTTTCAACAACTTTCCCTATTTACTTATTCTTACCATTATTATATTATAAAGGAAATGTGAAAAATCATTTTAGATCCACTGTAGAAACAGATTAAAATTGATAACTAACTAGCAGACATGGGTTGGATAGTGGGAAGATAGCCAACCCATATGAATTCAGATTATCCAGATTTACAAGATATGTAAATCCATTAGAAAATAGTCTATTTTTTTTCGCTTGGCTTTGATTATATAAAGCTAGTAGAAAAAAAAAAAGCCATACTTCTATCTCTTTCTTATATGATACTTAAAAAATTGAGTTATCTGTGTGTTTGTAGGGCTTAAATTGCTGAATGGTTAACAAAAAGTCTCCATCTGATAGTCTGTGAGTTCCTTGGAGGGCAACGGCTTTGTCATCCTTAACACCTAGCATGGATCTGAGACCATAATCAGTTCTCAATAAATATTTATGGAATGAACATTGCATAACTGATTTAATAATGAAGTATCTTTGCAACTAGGCCTATAACTTTGAATTCAGAGCTGGACCCGGTACTTTGGTCCCTACAACCCATTTTCTTCATGCATCTCACTTTATGCTTTGCTTGCCCTATGAGAGAAATGTAGAATCTGGAGCCAAAAAGGAAATAGAAATGTACAAAATAGCATTTTTAATACAGGAGTCCATGTGACCTTAAAGAAGAGTCCAAGCTCTATTGGCTGAAAAGTTTTCTGTGGGCAAAGCATTTTCCCAAGGTCAGGAGAGTTCAAAGAACACAGCAAACTTTGAGGAACATGCCAATGAATTTTGTAAAAGTTGTTTTTTGGTGTGTGTGAAGACACAGGGCTTGGCTGGTCATTCTGATCTCCAGATGGTCACAGGATGCAGCCAGTAATGACCATGGAACATCCTGAAACATTATTAGTTTTGTCAAGCAACATAGTCTCATTTGTTTGCTTGTAAGAGAGAATTTGTCAGAGATCTTGACTCTGTTCTTTATCATTCCTACCACCATACCAGGCTAAGTGACCATTGTTTTTCAGCTGGATTATTGTAATGACTTACTAAGTGGTTGCTTCTTTAATAATCTTGCTTCCCTGAAGTCTATTCACACTTTAGTCTTAGAGATCATTTTAAAACCTAATTTGGATCTTGTCACTAGACAAGAGACTGAAAAGTTTTGCCTCCCATTGCAGTTAAGATAGAATGCAAAAATTCTGCCATAACTTATAAGACCCTGCTTGATTAGGACCCTGCCTTCTTCAATTGTTTCTCCAGCCACTGTCCCTTTGACTCCAGGCACTTGGAGCTCTTGTGGTTCTTCCTTATCTTAAGGCTTTCCCCTGTGCTTTTCCCTCTCCCTGGAATATGCTTCTCTTTCACAATTTAGTGCTGCATCTACTATTCTAGACATCTCTTTAAGGGTCAGGAGGCAGTGGTTAGTTTTACTGGGCCAGGCTGGTAATGCTTCATGACAGAGTGATTCTCAAACTTGAAGATGAATAAGCTTTCCTAGTCAGACATGTGGGACAAAAGTGTAATTTCAGCAGAGGGAACAGAATAGATAAAATACAGATGGCAAGAAACCTTTTGACATAGAAATATCACTGACATTTGTTAAAATAAGAAAAATAGACTGAGGATTAAGTTTTGAGAGATAGAATGATCTCTGCTTTGGACGAGTTTGATTTATCTGAGACTGCAGGATAGAGATTGATAGAGATAGGCAACTGGGTATGTGGGGAAGATTATGGGATGGATATATAAAAAGCAGGGAAGGATATAGAGATCTAGGAGTTATCAGCACATATAATTTCCTAGGAAAATTTGTAGAGTAATAAAAAAGAAATGCCAACATTTAAATATCAGGCACCAGTAAAGAAGATAAAGAAGTGGTCAGAGAAATTGTCTCTGGAGACAAGGGAGATGAGGGTTTCAAAAAGGAATTGGTCCACTTCTTACCGCAGAAACATAGAAGATAATTTAATTAAGGTGAGGACTAAAAGGACCCAGGGATTTAGAAATAGGAAAGTCTTTGATGAGTTTTACCAGGAAAATATGAGAAACTGAGCCACACGGAAAGTAGCTGGAGATTGAGGAGGAACTGGGATATACAGAAGTGGAGCCAAAACAGAAACAGATTCAGACGTAGAAAACAATTTATGGTTACAAGAGAGGAAAGGGGTGGGTGGAGGGATAAATTAGGAGTTTGGGATTAACAGATATACACTACTATATATAAAATAAATAAACAACAAAGACCTACTGTATAGCACTGGGAGCTACTATATTCAATATCTTGTAAAAACCTATAATGGAAAAGAATCTGAAAAAGAATATATATATATATATATATATATATCTGAGTCACTTTGCTATACACCTTAAACTAACACAGCATTATAAATCAACTATACTTCAATTAAAAAAAAAAAAAAGAAATGTAGACAAAGATTGAAGACCATTCTTTTGTGGAGCTGGGCTGTGAAGGGTAGAGGAACAGGGCGGCCAGCTATGAAGTGGGTACAAAGTTGAGGAAGAGTGTTTTAATTATATTTTTTATAGTAGTGAGACTAAATCTGTTTTACAGGGGAAAGAAGTGTGATACTAAAATATAGTTTTTGAGGAAATAATTTATGAAACAAAATATTGCAAGAGAGAGTAGGGGATCTACTTTTTTTTTTGCACTACACGGGCCTCTCACTGTTGTGGCCTCTCCTGTTGCAGAGCACAGGCTCTGGACGCGCAGGCTCAGCCACCATGGCTCACGGGCCTAGCTGCTCCGTGGCATGTGGGATCTTCCCGGACTGGGGCACGAACCCGCGTCCCCTGCATCGGCAGGCGGACTCTCGACCACTGCGCCACCAGGGAAGCCCGGGGATCTACTTTTGAATCAAGAAGAATTACCTTTTAGTGCAGGAACAAACTCTTGAGATGGGAAAAAAGGTGAAATGAGTCATGGGCTCCTTACACATCTGTTAGCTGCAATTCTCCTCAGTGGGGTAGGAGATGTGGTCACTGCTAAGAGGCCAGAGCATGTGAAAGTAGCAACTTGATCTCAGTAACTTTACAGATATATCTCATGGTGCTAAGCCATAATGGTATTATATATAAATGGTTATGAGGACTTGACCCACACATAAAATAAAATATTCAAGGCTGTGACATTGCTGCAGACATGTCTCTCTTGGACCAGAAATAGGGATGCAAGGCCAGAGGAGGAGGTTCCAAGATCAAGGATGTGAAAGTAGCTGGGACAGAAGGTGAGATCCCCTCTGAATGTGAACATCAGACTGTCATAGAGACTGATTCTTTTTCGGTGTAGGCCTTGACACCACCTTCTTTTTGCCATTAGAGTGCATTTAGGAATCACTACAATTTGAGGCATTGTCTGATAATGCTTGACTGTACTCAAATTTGAACTTTTAAATGTTTTTAAACAACTGCTTAATTTGAGAGGAATGAGAAGTTTGGGGGGAGGGGTGATGTATGGAATTTTCTATCATCAAAATAAATAGCTAGGCAGTTCCTATTGTTCTCAATAGAAATAACAAGCAAAACACTTAAAAATATATATATATATTCATTCAATGTTTTTAGCATATGTTTGATAGGTACGTTTAGATTATAGCTGTGGATGATTCTTTTTTTGTGGCCTCTCCCGTTGCGGAGCACAGGCTCCGGACGCACAGGCCCAGCGGCCATGGCTCATGGGACCAGCCGCTCCGTGGCATGTGGGATCCCCCTGGATCGGGGCATGAACCCGTGTCCCCTGCATCGGCAGGCGGACTCCCAACCACTGCACCACCAGGGAAGCCCCGATTCTTTACTTCATGTATTTGTGAATATAATTATCTCCTACTTTTTAGTGGTACTAAAATTTTCTTCAGTGAAATATGATTTTCTATTCTCAGTTTTTGTTCTTTTGCCTTTTTGTTTTCTTGCCTCTAACTTTTTGCCTTGCCTGTGTTATCCTGCTGAGTTAATAGCCTCTGGACACCAAGTAAGCACTGGATAAATACCTGCTGATTCACTGACCCAAGTTCTGTGAGGATGCTTCGGTCACAGGGTCAAAGCAGGAAAATGATGTTGCCAATTTAAACCTAGCTTCCTGGTTGCTTCAAGCCACCCATTCTTGGCTAAGCAGGGTGTGTGAGCAAACTATCTTGCAGCATTGCTCATAGTGGCGGTGCTACTGCTG
Organism: Delphinapterus leucas; assembly: GCF_059928025.1. Classification (NCBI taxonomy): domain Eukaryota; kingdom Metazoa; phylum Chordata; class Mammalia; order Artiodactyla; family Monodontidae; genus Delphinapterus; species Delphinapterus leucas. The sequence goes on along the minus strand of NC_143131.1, from coordinate 74,526,684 downwards.
TTAGAATTTACTAAAGTACAGAAATCTCTAGCTGGGTTTTTTTTTTTGTCTCCAGCTGCTAATCTTAATTACACTCTCAACCTAAAAGTATCACAGATACATGCTATTTGGGTTTTTTTCCTTTTTTTTTTTTTTTTTTACTATAGCTTCATTACCAAAAACAAAAATTTTGGGGATGAGATGAGTGGGTTAAAGCTATAACCACAGGTTAAGAAATTGTTCAAGGCAACTATATTTGAACACCTATTTTTCTTTTTTAAAATTTGTTTTATTGAAGTATAGTTGATTTACCATGTGTTAATTTCTGCTGTACAGCAAAGTGATTCAGTTATACACACACACACACACACACACACATACATATATATAGTCTTTTCCATTATGGTTTATTACAGGATATTGAATATAGTTCCCTGTGCTCTACAGTAGGACCTTGTTGCTTATCCATTCTATATATAATAGTTTGCACCTGCTAACCCCAAACACCCAATTCACCCCTCCTCTACCTCCCCTCCCCTTTAGCAACCACAAGTCTGTTCTCTATGTCTGTCTGTTTCATAGGTAAATTCATTCATTTCACACCTATTTTTAATAGTCCCTTAAAAATAATTTTTAGGTGTTTCTATCATGAATAGTACACCAAGGGCTTTTCCTTTCTATGGATTTCTGATGAAGTCATGCTATGCATTACTCTGCAGTGTTATATTTTTAGCACAATGCTTGACTTAAAATGTTATTGATTTTTCCTAGAAAGTTTTCATTACTCTGTTTAACATGTAGTTTTTAAAACTTTGCCTGTTGTTTCATGTGCAAAATTTTTTTTTTTTGGACTATGCATGGCTTTTTAAAACCAATATCTGGAAGGCTAGATTTTCAATAGGAATATGTACGTTCCTATAATACAGTAGTATACAAGACAGGCTACATTCTTGCCCTGATCGAGTTTATCTTCCAGTGGGGGAGATACTTTAGGAAAACAAGTAAAATGATAAATAAACAATTTTAGGTGGGGATTAGCATTACAAAGAAGAATAGAACAGAGTGAGAGGATAAAATGATGGAGCATGAGTGAAAATGGGAGTTGCTGTTTTAGATGAGGTGGTCAGAGAAGATCTTTGTGAAGAGAAGATTTTACACGGAGACCAAGTGAGGAACTGAGACATTAGAGGGCCTGAGGAAGTTGACTCAAGCAGAGGGGAAGCAAGTGCACAGCCCATGAGATAGGACTGAACTGGGCATGGTGTGTTTAAGGAACATCGAGAGGGCCAGTGTGCCTGGTGCTAAGTCAGTGCAGGAGAAGCTGGTCACAGACAAGTTAGGATAATGTTGGCCTCCTTTAGTAACACTGAGAATTCTGGATTTTGTTCTTCATGTAAAAGTGGGGAGTCGTATTAGTGAGCTGGGGCTGCCATAACAACATACTACAAACTGGATGGCTTAAACAACAGAGATTTAGTTTCTGACAGATCTGGAAGTTTGAGTTCAGGGTGCCAGCATGGTTGCTTTCTGGTGAGGACTCTCTTCCTGGCTTGCAGACAGCCCCCTTCTCACTGTGTCCTCACATGGCCTTTCCTCCATATGTGCTTGCATGGGGGAGGGAGAGTCAGTATGTGAGCGAGCTCTGGTATCTCTTTCTTATTTTTCCAGCTTTATTGAGATATAATTGACATAAAACATTTTGTGGGTTCAAGGTGTACAACATGATGATTTGATGCACTTATATATTGCAAAATAATACCACAATTGGGTTAGTTAACACCTCCATCACATCACATAATTACCTTTTTTTTGTGGTGAGAACATTTAAGATCTCTCTTAGCAATTTTCAAGTGTATAATACAGTATTGTTAATTAGAGTCATTGTGTTATACGTTAGATTCCTAGAATTTATTCATTTTCTCATGGGAAGGTAGTAACATTTGACTAACATCACCCTGTTTTCCCCACCCCCACAGCCCCTGGCAACCACCATTCTACTCTCTGTTTAGGTGAGCTTGGCTTTTTCAGATTCCAGATATAAGTGCGATCATCTAGTATTTGTCTTTCTTTTTCTTGCTTATTTCACTTAGCATAATGCCTTCAAGTTCCATCCATGTTGTTGAAAATAGCAGGATTTCCTTCTTTCTCATAGCTGAATAATATTTCATTGTGTGTGCGTGTGTATATATATATATATATATATATATATAAAATCTTCTTTGTCCATCTGTTGATGAACATATAAGTTGTTTCCAGACCTTGGCTATTGTGAATAATGTTGCAGTGAACATGGGGGTGCAGATGTCTCTTCGAGATCATATTTTCATTTCTTTTGGATAAATACCCAGAAGTGGAATTGCTGGATCATTGTTGATAGCTCTATTTTCAATTTTCTGAGGAACCTCCACACTGTTTTCCATAGTGGCTGTACAAATTTACATTCCCACCAACAGTGCACAAGTGTTCCCTTTTCTTTACATCCTCACCAATACTTGTGATTTCTTGTCTTTTTGATAATGGCCATTCTAACAGATGTGAGGTGATATCTCACTGGGGTTTTGATTTGCATTTCCCCGATGATTTGTGATATTCAGCACCTCTTCATGTACCTATTGACCATTTATGTACCTTCTTTGGAAAAATATCTATTCAGATATTTTGCCCATTTTTTAATTGGATTGTTTGTTTTTTTGTTACTACATTATATGAGTTCGGTATATATTTTGGATACTAACCCCTTATCAAATAGATAATTTGCAAATATTTTCTCCCATTCTGTAGGTTGCTTTTTCATTCTGTTGATTATTTCTTTTGCTGTACAGAGCTTTTGGTCTGATGTAGATCCATTTATTTATTTTTGCTTTTGTTGCCTGTGATTTTGGTGTCATATCCAAAAAATCATTGCCAAGATGAATGTAAAGGAGCTTTCTTTTCCCATTTTCTTCTTCAGGTTTTACAATTTCTGGTCTTACATTTAAGTCTTTAATCCATTTTGAGTTAATATTTGTGAGTGGTGTAAGATGGAGTCCAATTGTATTCTTTTGCATTTGATTATCCAGTTTTCCCAACACCATTTGTTGAAAAGACTATCTTTTGCCCAATGAGTATTCTTGGCACTCTTGTCAAATATTAGTTGACGGTACATGCATGGGTTTATTTCTGGGCTCTTGATTCTATTCTATTGATCTCTGTGTCTATTTTAATGCCAGTACCACACTGTTTTGATTTCTATAGCATTGCAATATAGTTTGGGATCAGGAAGTGTGATGCCTCCAGCTTTGTTCTTTCCTAGGATGGCTTTGGCTATTTGGGATCTTTTGTGGTTCCATATAGGTTTTAGAATTATTTTTCCTATTTCTGTGAAAAATGACATTGAAATTTTGACAGGGATTGCATTGAATCTCTAGATGGCTTTGAGTAAACATTTTAACAATATTAATTCTTGAATTAATTAATATTAATTAATATTAATCCATGAATATGGGATATCTTTCCATTTGTTTGTGCGTTCTTCAAGTTCTTTCATCAAAGTCTTACAGTTTTTAGTGTACAGATCTTTTACCTCCTTGGTTAAACTTATTCCTAATTTTTTTTGTAAATGCTATTGTAAATGGAATTGTTTTATTTCATTTTCAGGTATTTTATTGTTAGTGATATCTCTTTTTATAAAGACACTAATCACATTGGAGCAGGGCCTCCATCCTTCTGACTTCATTTAAATTTAATTACCTTTTAGAGGCCCCATCTATGGTATGGCCATACTGTGTAAGGCTTTAGCATATGAATTTGGAGGTGGGGACACAAACATTCAGGCCATAACAGGAATAATATCTGACTTAACTTTTAAAAATATCACATTGGCTCCTGTGTGCTGAATAGACCACATGGGGGAAAGAGTGAAAACAGAAAGACTAGTTATAAGTCTAAGGCAATGGTCCAGGTAAGAGATGATAAAGGCTCTGAACAGTATGACAGTGGTGGAAATTGGGATGATATGTAGATTCAGATTATATTTTGAAAGCAGAGCTGTAGAAACTTGCTAGATGTGGGTGGATAAAACAATGAGAAGAAGCAAGGAAGAAAAAGATCATGGTTTGGGGCCTGAGCATGAGGGAGCATGGTGGTATCATAACCTAAGATAAACAGGACTAGGGGAGGAAAGGCAGAAAAATCAAGAGTTACATTTTAAACATGTTAAGATTGAGGTGCATATTAGACAGTCATTTGGTGACTTGGAATAAGCAGTTAGATGAATATTCAATTTGTGGAATGTTGATTCATAACCAACTTTCATAAAAGCATCTATTTCAGTAAGGTTACTTATTACTTAGTTATAAGCACTTGAAATTAACTGTTGTTGAATTAAGCAGTTATGGTAGCATATTGGGTACCTCACGGCATTATTAGGAGGGCTGAAGAACCAGAATTTGGCATAATTAATCAAGAAAATCTCCCCCAAACACCCAAAACCAGAATTGGCCCTGGGAAGAAAACTGCTAAATACATTTTAGGATGATATTGCCCCCAGCTGGGCTTGAACTACCAACATTTCAGTTTTCATACTGTCTGGAGACCAGCCAGCCTCCTGGTGGCCTGTTGAATATATTGGACTCCTTCCATAATGAAGAGCACAATTATTTGGGAATAAATGATTAGATGATTATTTTATGTTTGTATTTGCTTTTCCTGCCCATTCTGCCAGAATCGCCGTTCATATAGATTTAGTGTATGTATTCTCCATCATGAAACACCATACAACATAACTTCCAATCAAGAAACTTATGGTGAAAGAAGTAAGAAAATGGACTAGTGTTTACGGTATTACTGGCTTTACCATGTATTCCCATTATCCAGCAGCAGTTGACCTTACAGAATTTTGGAACAGCACAGGAAATACTCAGTTCTTATGTTAGCTTGGAAGTTGGGGTGCTAGTATATATGGTATACTATATACCATAGTATACATATGGTATGTGCTCTGAACCAGTAAACATTTATGGCACTGATGCTTCCACAGCCAGAATACATGAATCAGGTAAGCAAGGGGCAAAAGTGGAAGTGACACCTCCCACAAATTCACCTAATGGCTCATTCACAAAAATTTTGCATCCTATTCCAGTCCCTTTAGGCTCCATGGGTTTAGGGGTCTTAGTAGGCTAGGGGAGGCTGCTGCCATGAATCAAGTAAAGACTGGTTTAACTGAATTGGAAGCTGAGATTGCCACTTTTCTATTTCTGATTCTGAAACCACAGGATGAATAGTCAAAAAGAGGATTATGGTATGACAGGAATGATTGATCCTAGCTATAATGGAGAAACAGTGCTGTTATTACAAAATGGGACCACAAAGGTGTTAATGGAAACCCAGTGATCTTCTGAGGTGCCTTCTAATACTGCCATTTCCAGTGTTAAAAGTTAAAGGGGAGGGGGAAGGGTAAGCTGGGACGAAGTGAGAGAGTGGTATGGACATGTAAATGTAAAATAGATAGCTAGTGGGAAGCAGCCACATAGCACAGGGAGATCAGCTCAGGGCTTTGTGTCCACCTAGAGGGGTGGGATATGGGGAGGGTGGGAGGGAAACACAAGAGGGAGGAGATATGGGGATATATGTGTACATATGGCTGATTCACTTTGTTATAAAGCAGAAACTAACACACCATTGTACAGCAATTATACTTCAATAAAGATGTAAAGAAAAAAAAAAAAGTTAAAGGAAATCCACAACAACCCAATAGGGGAAAGATGGTCCAGGGGCCCCTTTTCTCAGGGATTAAGGTATAGGTAAACTCTTGGGTAGGGGCAAAAGAAACATGAAATTGATGATAGAGGAGGCAAGCCAACAACATAAATACAGCACCAACGATGAGTTGCAGAAATAAGGATTGCATCTACGCATATATTCTTTCAGGTGTGTATTTATATATCTTATCAGGTTTTCCTACATTTTCCCTCCATTTCTCCTGAGATTTATGTAGTGTATTTTACTGGTGGTTAGCTTAAATATTAGTAGATATTTTATAGAATATTGAGACAAGACCATGGCACAACTCCAGAAGAATTGGACATCTTCCAGAAAGCCTGGATTTCAATTTGGATAAGACTTCAGCTCGTTCCCTTTATATGGGGAAAAGTAGTTACTTTAGGCTAAGTGCAAGAGAAGGCGTAAATTGATGTTGGGCTGCAAAAGGTTTGACTTATAGAGGACATTTGTGATTCATTTGGCTATATAGCAACCAAGCTCCTTTCTATATTTGGGGAATTCTCCACTTAGGAGTATTAGAGTGGGGCAAAGAGTCTATTGCTATAGAAGCTGAAAATGTTAGATACTTAGCAATTTCCCTTAAAGATAGAACACTACTGTGAGACTTAAATTCATAGCTGGACTTTGACCAAGTAGTTAGTAATGCAAGAAACCAAGAATAGGAGTCTTTTTTCTGTGTGTTTGTGACCGTGGCAATGACAGCAATAATTTCCTTATGAAAAACAAGACTGAGATTTAGTTTGGAGGTTTTCCTTTGGATTCTTAGCCTGAAATTGGGCTCCCTAGCCCTCCCAGTGTGTCTGTAAACTAGTCAATGTCCTTTTAATAAATTCCTTTTCTACTTAACTCTAGCTGGAATTGTTAGAAATCAAGAGTCCCAACTAATATATCATCTGTTGAGGTACTTTCCAACATTTTGTCAACCTTATGAATCACTTTTTAAAAATACCTTCAAAACAACCCCTTTAAAAAAAATCTGTTTTAAAAAGTCAGTCATAGACCTCATATTTTAAAGTATTTTAATATTAAGCAAAATGCATTTATTAAGTCTGTGCAACTTTAGCTCAGATGAAATTACACCATTCATCAGTTTAAAAATCCTAAAAATAAGATATATGCCTTCATCACTACTTTTAGATTGAGGATCACCAGGTTGAGATAATGTACACACTATGCAACAAAGCCTCATTAGTTCAAATTAAACAGGAGGAAGGACTTTCCATGTCAATGTAAAAATACCAATTTTTAAAGTAATGAACTTTTATAATTTCCAAGTATTTACAATAAGTAACTACATCTAAATACCATCAAAGCATTACTAGAGATGATAGAAATCTACTAGAAATTACTAGAAATCTGCCAAGCTAGATTTATAGAATACATGACCATACAATCAAGTTTTGTTGGGTGGGACCTGTATTTTTCAGGATTCTTTCTGTTTCAAATAATAGAAACTCAATTCAACTGGCTTAAATTTTAAAAGGGAACGTGTTTGGCATACAGAACTGAAAAATCCAGTTAGTCTGGCTTCAGGCATCGCTGGATGTAGGGGCTAAACATCACTAGAACTCAAGTCTACTCTCCCCATTGTTGGGCTATACTTTCCTCTGTATTGGTTTCATTCCTGGGCAAGCCCTCCCCTACTGCTCGCAAGTTGGCTGCCAGAAGTTCTGGGCCTACATCATTTTCTTCCAGCAATCTTTTCAAAAAAAATTTCTTTTCCCCAATAGTTTTTTAAAAAGTCCTAGGTCTGATACAGATTTACCCAACATGATCCATGTGCCATTTTTGGCCAAGAATATGGAGGACACTGAATGCCTGTATTGGGATCACATTCCCATTGCTAGAACCCTAGGATGACTTCAGCTCTATCAAACCTCAAACCTCGTAGAAGTGGAGAAGTTGTTCAACGAAGAATATTGGGACGCTACTACCAGAAGAAGAAGGAATGGGATGCTGACCAGGCAGAAATAACAGCCATTTCACTAGAGGACCTTGGATTCTAAGAACCACCTGGAGCATCAGGCTCCTCTCTAACACCACTGACTGTTACTCAGCTTCCACTTGTACACTCCTTGTGTTGATACACCTTTTTTCTCATTTGGCAATCCATTCTGTTGCCAATAAGTGATAAAGTTCTTCCTTATAATGAATTAAAATTTGCTTCCTTGGACTTTAAAACCATCAATCTATCTACACTCTGCTCTCTGGAGTATAGCATTTGCCCCTTCCTACTTTAAAATGACGTTCTTGGGCTTCCCTGGTGGCACAGTGGTTGAGAATCTGCCTGCTAATGCAGGGGACACAGGTTCGAGCCCTGGTCTGGGAGGATCCCACATGCCGCGGAGCAACTAGGCCCGTGAGCCACAACTACTGAGCCTGCGCGTCTGGAGCCTGTGCTCTGCACCAAGAGAGGCCACAATAGTGAGAGGCCCACGCACTGTGATGAAGAGTGGCCCCCGCTTGCCACAACTAGAGAAAGCCCTCGCACAGAAATGAAGACCCAACACAGCAAAAATAAATAAAATAATTAATAAACTCCTACCCCCAACATCTAAAAAAAAAAAATGATGTTCTTTCAAGTGTAAGAGGTCAGATACGATGCAAATCATGCTTCCCACCCAGTATTGTTTCCTCAGCCATTTCTCAAATGACACATTTTCTACGACCTTCATTGTCTTGGACACTTTTCCTCAAGACATTTTCTTATTTCTCTATGTTCCTTTTACTAGGGTATCAAAAATATGCTCCTATAAAATAATACTTTGGGAAAGGATAAATGAAACAACAAGAAAACAAGATTACACCATGAAATACAGACTGTCATTTTGTTAAATGGGGCCCATCTTTCTACAAGCAGTCCAGTTGGGTTAGGATACCAATCCTTGGACTTAGACATAAAGTGGATGCAATAGGCCACTTTATATTTTGTCTTGACTAGAGTGACCATAGTCTGCATTGCCTAGGACAGCCCAGTTATGCCTTCTGGGGTAGTGTAATTATGATTGGTGCCCTTTTCACTTTCAGAATCTCATGTTGGTCACCCTAGTCTTGAAGCACTACCTATTACTGATGTGACAGGTTATTCCACAGGCACAGGTGCACTAGGCTGTGAGCTACTTGAGGGACTATGTTATATTTGACCTTGTATTCCTAGAGCTTAGCTCAGTTCCAGGATATAGTAGATATTTAAACACATGCTTATTGAATAAGGGGGTGGATAAATCTAATCATATTGTTTTTAGCTTAAACACAAAACTTTGCACTTGCCCTTAAAAATACACATATAACTGGCAGATGCATGCTTTAAAAGAAGTGATATGTTTTGATATGTTTAAGTGCTTAAAAATAGTTCGCTACGTATTTTTCAAAATAGCCTAAATATTTCATAGATAATGCCATAGAGAGTGAACAGTGGCCAAATAAGTGAAATTTAATTGGTAAAAACTTAACTACTAGAGTATCCATGTGCCCAGGACAGAGTTTCACAGATAGTAAATATTAAATAAATATTGCTGGAATCAAGACTAACTTCAAAAATATTTAACTATCACATGTATAGATTATGATGGTAAAGACTGAAAAAGTGAATTCAATAGATTTGGTTTTAGATATATATGAGCTTAGTTTAAAACAGTGCAGAAGTACAGAACTGGCAAAACATTGGTTAAAATAAAATGCTTAGAGAAAGTAGCAATGTAGACTGTCAGAATTGTCACTCAAAGAATGATAGAGACCACCTAGTTTAATCTACTGTTTTTGCAAAGGAGAAAACTTGATCACAAAGAATAGACTTCTTGTTCAAGGCCACGTGGTTAGTTTCTAGCAGAAATAGATAAAGAATGCAGGTTTTAAGCTGGAAAAGTACAGGGTTTTTACTTTCGTTTAATGGGATCTTCTGTGTTAATGGAGTTAAACAGGAAAATATTTTAGAAATCTCTATTATTTTGTATTTAAAGAAGGAATATTGATCAGCTGATTGATATTTCAATGATCTTACTTTCATGTATAGCTATAGGAGCATTCTAAATATAAAGGGGCCACACTCCAATCATGAGGTTTCCCTATAATACTTGTAGAGGGAATGCAGATTGAGTGAGCTATATGTAGGGTGACCAGATAATTTACCACCCAAATGGAAACATTTTTGAGAATGAGAGAGGGTGCTATCAATAATTATGCTTGAACAATAGGCATAAACCAGGACTGCCCTAGGTAAACCAGGATGTATTGTCACCATAGACAAATGTGTACTTGTTTCATAGTTAATTGCTTTTTATTACAGAGCTGTGGACAAGAATTCTGAAAATGGAAGTTGGGAGTAGGGGCTTTGTTGTATTTGCTGTATTAAGAATATACCTTAGGGCTTCCCCGGTGGCACAGTGGTAAAGAATCCGCCTGCCAGTGCAGAGGACACCGGTTCGAGCCCTGGTCCGGGAAGATCCCACATGCCGTGGAGCAACTAAGCCCGTGCGCCACAACTACTGAGCCTGTGCTCTAGAGCCCGCGAGCCACAACTACTGAGCCTGCGTGCTGCAACTACTGAAGCCCGCGCACCTAGAGTCCGTGCTCCGCAACAAGAGAAGCCACTGCAATGAGAAACCTGTGCTCCACAACAAACAGCAGCCCCTGCTCACCACAACTAGAGAAAGCCCACGCACAGCAACAAAGACCAAAAGTAAATAATAAATAAAATAATTAATTAATTTAAAAAAAGAATATACCTTAAATAATAAATGAGTTTCTGGATTTGGATTTAGTCCAAGCAAATTACACATCTAGAGTTACATATCCAGAAATTATACATCTGCTATATCATTTGGGAGCATCAAAGTTAGTAAATAACATGAATCATCTCTCAAATAGGTTGGGAAAATTACAAGTTCTTTTGAGACACCTCAACCCCTCTCCAATATCATTACTAATCACGAAAGCGATGCAAATGTTTTAATTTTGTTCTTAACTTGGGTCACATTCCATTGTGGGATGATGTAAGAGTTTTAACCAAGCATAGAATAGTAATGAGCAATTTGGGAGATCCAGTTCTAAAACCTGGCCTTTGGTCACACAACTAGCACTTAGAATCTAAAAACATGGAACCTTTTGATTTGCAAGGTTAATCGTACACCTGTTTACTTTTGGCATATTTTCTAAGAGGTTAAACTGTAAAAGCAAAGAGTAAGTTATGGTCCACTTGTCCAAGAAAAAAAATAAGCCTATGAGTCTTGTAGTATTTTTCCTAGCTCATTGAATTATACAAGCTTGGCCCTCATATCTCTCCTCTACAAGCAGTTGAGGGCCCTTGACTTTTGTCTGTAGCCCATGGTTTCCAGCTTGGCTACACATTAGAATTACCTGGAGGGCTTCTTAGAAATCCTGAGGCACAGGCCACACCTCAGGCCAATGAAATGATCAGCTCTGGTAGCAGAACCCAGGCACCAGTATTTTTAACACTACAGATAATTCCAGTGTGCAGGCAAAGTTGAGAAACACTACTGCAGACCCAGCTCCATCCCTAGCTCTGGAATCATTTAAGGGGTGATTTGAGGAGTGCTAGCACAGTGCTCTGAGGAGTCTGGAGAAGTCAAACTCAAGTTACAAAGCTAGTATGACTTACTAGTTCCAGTAACTGATTTCCTAGATTTGCAGGTGGAAGTAAGAAAAAGAGGGATAATTAGCTTTAGACTGTAGTAGGCTTTATTTTTAAACCTGGGATCAGAGACTTAAACTAGCTGTAAGGCTTTGGACATGTTACTTATTCTCATTGAGCCTCAGCTTCCCCATCTGTAAAATGGACCAATAACACCTGTTGCTGATCTGCTACAATTGCTTGCCTTGCTAATGAAACCAAACCTCTTCTCCTGTTTAACCTAGCTTTGGAAGCTTCTATTCCTAAAATATCTAGAGTCCTGTCTTGATCATCTGATATTCTAGGACTTAGCCTCTGCCTTCTTTGTATAGATGCTTTCTCAATGACTATCTCTCCTTGACACCAGCTTGATGTTCGGATTTTGCTACCTGCTGACAGATTATCCTGATCTTATTTTTCCATGCACATATACATTTGTGTGCTGCCCCTTCTAGATTTCTTGTTTCTGGGCTCGTGCCACTCAACCACTGGCACATTCCAGAACTACTTTCTGGATATCACTGATACCTGTTGCCTTTCAGTACACATATTTGGTACCAAGTTCCACCACCCAACTAGACTTCTTCTTAGTACCTCTGATTGGGCTATCACCACAAATACTGCCTCAATCTTAGGGAATATATTGGATTTATTCATTAAATCAGTATTTGTCGAGCATTTGCCAAATCAAATCACTTTGGCTCTGCACTCACAATTTACAGAATCGTGGGGGAAGATGGACAACAGAAGGTGTAATAAGTACAGGGACAGGGACAGTTGTAGGCCTCGATTATCCCTATATCCTCTTTTCTTATCAAAGCTTAACACTTTTACATTTGTTTATGTCACAAAATAGGATCACTGTTTAAAAAATTATTGTGGGGGGAGAATGGCAAGGAAAACGGTTATTGGCCATATTAAGTTATGTTGGATTCTCATGTTTTCCTCTACATGATTGGGATGATTTAGATTAATTTTTTTTGTTTTTGGCCGCACCATGCAGCATGCAGAACTTCCCTGACCAGGGATCGGACCTGCGCCCCCTGCAGTGCGATCACACCGTCTTAATCACTGGTCCACCAGGGGGAAGTCCAAGGATTAATTTTGTTTTGATAAATTTGCAAAGTTCATTTCCTACTCCTTGACATAGTGCAAGCACACACTCAATTCTAATTCTGGGATCATCTTCGTGAATGTAAAGCAAACTCCATACTTTTCCTTAGAAACAATTTAGTATGCGTGTGGATGAGGTATCCTTTGGCTCTCTAAAAACCAATCTGGCTTCATTTGTCAGTTTCTATAAAGACCTTACAGGTATGTGTGCAAACAGGTCTAAAAGAGAAAAGGAATTTGATGGCTTTTCCAGCAATAGACATTATGGAGCAATCAGCGAGAATGTTATCTAAGCTACCCTTTGACTATTTTCCCTTGACTGTGCTTATCAGTCCTGACTCCCCTCTGTGCCTTCTTAACTATCTTTCTTTATGTTTTCTGTGGCTGCCAGCAACTTTATATCACATAGCAGAGGAATGAAAATGACTGATTCTACCAGAGGCAATTGAGAAGTTGTATATGGCTCACAGGAGTGATGGTGATGATGAGACTGTTGTTATCTTAGTATTTTACAGAATTCAGAAGTGATTGGCTGCCTCCTGACCACGCTACTCATGACCATTTAACCTTGAAGTTGTCCAGTTTGCTTTGTGGTGATCAGGGCTGGCTTAGCAAAAATTACAAAGGAGAAAAAGGTTAGGTTTAGTAAATCTGTCTCCACTACTATATATCTAGTCTCCTTGTGTTGGTTTCCTAGGGTGCCCTCTGCTGGGCTCCAACCAGGAGTTCTAATTCTGGGCAATAGTCCATGAAACCCATGGCTCAACACTCATTAAAAACTTACCACTTTATGTCGTATGTCATCGGAATCTTAGTATTTGTTTTCCAAGCTGACAATTAATCCAGGTAAATTAACCCACGTCAATGAGTAATGTATTTTATTGTATAAATGGGAAAAAAAAACACAACACCCCTCCCAGATCACTTAAGTATACGTTTCCACAGTGACCTCATGGAGATAACACTTCTACTTAGAGTCTAATTTATTGGTGATTAATGGTGGGACTAGAGGCCAGGCATATGAAGAAGGCTATGTTCTGAGAAATCAAATTAAACTGTGCAGGTAGCTGTGCACTCCAGCTATCTATATGGCCAACCCTCACAGAGGTAATTTTTAATCTGCTAAGCAGGAAAAGATTGAACAACTTTGTTTACTTTTAATTTTTATGAAGAATATTTTGAGCTCTTTTAGAAGGTATTATCTAAATACTAATAATAGGTAAGTATGTGGCATTGTTTGGTGGATTAGTTTGTCCATAAAGATGTGTACAGGGTGTACATTCACTGGCATGACCTCTGTTGCCCTATGTACTTTCTTGTCTACTGAAATCAGTTGGGCAATCCCCGTCTGCAAGCACATTTCCCAAGAACCGGTTAGAGCCAGTCTTCATAAGAGGAACCTATTATGAAACCAGCTCCAGAGGATATTTACTTCGTTGAAGATCTATTGAAAGATACACTTGCCTGAAAATGAAATTGCTTTCTTTTGGCTCCCACCCAGCCCCTTGAAAACCAGAGAACCTTGGGGCTCAATTAGAATTAGATAGAGAGGGGAGATGACAGCTGGACTTGATGTGCTTTTTTAAACTTTCTCATTGTTTAAGCTGGTATTCTCATAACTGTTGAATGCATGTGTTTCATGAAGATCAGCTAAATCCATAACATATTATCAAATTAATAATGTGCCTGAGATTGGGAACCTGGAAAACATAGCTCAAATTTTTTGAAGGCTTACCTTTTTTTTAAAAGTTTAATGTGAAAGTTGTATCTTTCTCGTTAACCTATCCCTGTTTAAGACAAAAATAACGTGTAGGTTGCTTTCAGGTAAGTTATTAAATCTTCAGTTAAATAAATGTTCCAGTAAGAAACATCACTATTAACCTGTGGCTCCTATGATCTAAAATTGTGTATCCCCAGGGTTATACGTATTCAAATTTGAGAAGCACAGACTTAGAAGAATAGTGAGGGAGAGGATCTAGTCAGGGAAGAATGGGTATTAATGATTAGTCTGTTGGTAAGGAGGATTAGCCCTCTGCTGTGGATGACATTCACAGGGGAACAGTGGCTTTTGATGATAAGATCTAGTACATAGTTGTAGGAGACAGGGATGTTAAGAGTATCTAGATAGCACTGGAGTTGAAGAGACAATAAAGTCAAAATACAGTCATAAAGGTGGATGGGGAAGAGGCAGACATGTGATTAAACCAGTGCACATTTCCTAGATTCCTTATAGACCTACGGCAATTGCAGCTGTACGAAGTAAATGGCATGACAAATAAATAAAGGAGAAAATCCTGCATGTTAATTTTTGCATGATAGCATCTGAAATATTAAAGTACATAACTCTTTAATCTTCAAAGTGCTATATAGTTTTTGTCACTAGTGTTTTATATTTATTATCTGGAATATATTTGTTCCAGAAGTTAATTTGTCTATAGGTTTTTTGAAACTCAGAGCATGCTTTCCAATACAAAAAATCTTAACAGTGAGTTTTTCATGTTTTGTAAACACACTTTGATGCAAGTGATCTGAACAATACTGTGAGAAACACTGTTATAAAAGGTTGAAGACCCTTGTGATAAGGGCAGGAGACTGAGGACACTGGCTGAGAGCCCAAGACAGGGTTACCAGGGGGTGTAGAAATATATTAAGTCGACTGCCTTCCCTACTACGATATCCAACAAGAGTAGTTACTTTGGCAATTAGGCGAAAACTGATGGAACCATGGGTGGACACATGACCTAAGGTAAGTCAACCAGATACTTTAACTTAAGAGTTTGCAAATGGGGACAGATACACCAGTTAACCCCTGCTTGTTATCTGAAATGAAGAGATTTCCAGGGGCTACAAGGGGGCCAGTCATTTCAATGGAATGGACCAGCAGGGGGCCAGCATCCATGGAAAAAGAATGAGAGACACAGAGAGAGAGAAGAGATGAGGAAACATGCGTTGTGGGTGGGGAAGGAGAGGGAGAAAAAGCAGACAAGGGAGAGAGAAAAAGTGAAAACAAACAAACAAATAAAAAAAAATAGAGGGAGAGAGTTTTCCTTGAAACCTGTCAATTTGTTGCTGTAGATGCCAGTCCCTCCTGTGGTTTGGGTTTTCTATGAAATATCTTTTGTGTCCTTCCAGTTAATTCCTCTTTTTCACTTAAGCTAATTTCAATGTGCTCCTGATGATAGGACAACAAGGTTTTGGGAGAAGAGAAGACAAAATTGTATCTTATTCTCTCTGCTGCCTCCTCCATCTCACTTTTCTTTCTCCCTTTCCTCTTTCTCCAGCTCCTCGATTCTTTTGATGCTCTTCCTTTCCTACTATTAACATTCTTCTGTTCTCCCTTTCAAAGAGCAAGAGGACCTTCTTTCCTTTTCCCACCTCTGTTCTTCTCCAAGTATTGACTCTTTCTGCCCTAAATAGAAATAAATGGCCAGGATGGAGAGGAAAAGAGCAGAGGGACATTCCTAGGACCACTCGGGCACAAATGAGAAAGTGACTGCTTATACTAAAATATAATACGTGGAGTATATTTATTTAAAATAGCCCATTTGTTAAGTACACTGAATTTAAGAAGCAGCTTCAGGCTGGCTTGACAGTCTTTATATGTAGCAACTGAAAATGCTTGTTACTATCTTTGAAATTTAACCTTTTGTAATGTTTGACTTGAGGAAACACTTCTCTGGCTCAATCAGCTTCAGCGGCACTAACTGGTCTTTAAAAATCAGATGCTCTTCATTGAACTGAGAGAAAAGGAATTGCAGATGAGGAATAAAGGTCTAGATTTGTTATTAACCTGAAATATACTAGGTCATCTATAAGATTTATGACTTTAGATCATGAAAATCCTCACTATGCTGTGAGGGAGGGCTGAGCTAAAAATGCCCCAGTCACAATTCCCCTGGGTCTCAATTTTCTCATTTTATAAAGTGTGAAATCCTTTCTTCAAACAAAGCCACAAATAGGTACTTTGTGGATATGATGAAGATAGACTGCCCCAGGTCCAGTCGGGGTGGGTTGGGCTGACAAGGCCAGGACCCTCTTCCCCTGGCTCCCTTCCCAATGCCCCACCCCCCCATCTACCTCCAGTCCTTAGGACTCCCATGGACTCTGACGGTTCTGCTGAGCACACCTGGAAATTCCCCAGACCAGACAATCTCCACAATTGCTTCAAGCTCATTGATTCTACAATTCTATGAGGTCTTTAATGAAAACCCTACAGGAGAAAATATGTCTTTTGTTCCACTTAGTGTTTGTCAAGGCTCTCTGATGACTATGATGTTTATGATTTAAAGGACCAGATGATGTGGGAAATCAGGTTTTTATTTTTTTTGAAGCTGTTATTTTAATTGCTAGATATCAGTTAGTATATGTGTTTGTTGAAAAGAGAAGATTCCTCATGTATTTTCATTTAGATGGAACTTCAGGGGAATAAAATGTACTCATAAAGAACAGTTGACATTGACTTTCCAGTCAAAGCAAAGTACTCTACCTTGGTTTCCAAATATGTCTCTTCTAAGAGCTCAGTATCAGTTGTTGGGAAGGTAGTTGTTTTTTTTTTTTTTTTTGGTCATAGAATTATTTTATTTGTAGTTTTAAGATCCATAAGCATTAAAATAATACAAATTTTCTCTGATAATTCAAAATTATAAAATTTGAATAAGGGCTAAACTCACATTTTCTTGTATTGACTAGCCCTTTTCTTCTTAAATGCTTGAATTAATCCAAGCTACTGATCCATCATCAGAAATGATTCATTGTACTACATAAAAAAAAGAGTGCTTTATATCAGGTCTTCAGTATGTTTTATGCCTCTCTGACCAATTTGAAATTTGTATCAGACTTACAATGGGCATTTAGAGGTTTAATTAGTTCTGTTTCAAAGGAAGAAAGTAATCTGGGAAGGTTAATTCTTAGTATTGTTGTTGCAAGTGGGGCTTGTGCACTTGGTGTCAGGGTTGCCTTCCATCTCATCGTCCCTCTTCAGCTAGTAAGGTCCTTTGGAATCACAGTTTGCTCTTTAACAGAAAAGAGTCTAATCCAGATGGGGAGATTCTTTTTAAGTGTTATGTCAAGGTAAGGATAAATTGGGAGGCTAACACATCTGAACTCCACAAATATTACTGTTATCAGTTGAACTACGTCCTTCAAAAATTCATAGGATGAAGTCCTAAGACCCAGTACCTCAGAGTGTGACCTTATTTGGAGATAGGGTCATTGGCTGCAGATGTAATTAGTTAAGATGAGGTTATATTGGAGTAGGGTGGGTCTTGATCCAATATGACTGGTGTCCCTATTAAAAAGGGAAATCTGGACAAAGGCACGCAGGGAGAATGGCATGCTAAGATGAAGGCAGAGATCAGGGTGATATAGCAGAGGCCAAAGAATGCCAGCAAATCACCAGAGCTAGAGAAGAGGCATGGAACAGATTCTCCCTCACAGCCCTCAGAAGGAAGTGTTACCAAGGCTGTAGCCCCAGAATCATACTCCTGCCCCTCCCTCGAATAGAAACCAATCACTCTTATCTAAGTTTCAGAAGGAGGCTGCAAAGAGAAAAAAAAAAAAGGACTGGTTAGAACTAGCTAGGCCCAAGATGGAGGAAGATTTGACTTCCAGTAGACCTTGAGCTTCAGTGTAATATATTAGCATGCTGAATGACACACCCACCAGCACCTTGACAATTGACTGTTGCCATTACAACAACTGGAAAAGCCCATACAAGGACTGAAAAGGAGAGTTGCCATCAGTTCCAGGTCCAAACCACACCCCTGTTCTCATGAATATTCCTCCTACTCTTTCCAATTCTCTCTCTTTTACCTGGTCCCTCCTATGTATTTGGTGCCTCTACCTGAATTGGGTTGGGAAGTTGATTTGCAGTGAACAAGGTTCCACTTCTTCATTCTTTAGCCGTTGAATAAAGCTCATGCTGTTCTAGTCTCAACATCAGTTTTTTATTGGCTGTGTGAACCCGATTGGAAAAAGAACCTGCCTGGCCTATAAAGGGGGTCTTGGCCCAGGCTAGGACCCCAGCGTGGGTCTGGTTGACCAATCTGGTAACAGAAGCAATACTGCCAACATCTTAATCTCACACTTCTAACCTCCAGAACTGTGAGACAATTTTTTGTTTGCTCTCTTTAAGCCACTCACTTTGTATGGCAGTGCCAGCAAATGAATACAACTACCATCACTGTTAATTTTCTAGAGGGGATTTCTTTTTTTTTTTAATTTTATTTGTTTGTTTATTTATTTTTGGCTGTGTTGAGTCTTCGTTGCTGCACGCAGGCTTTCTCTAGTTGCAGCGAGCAGGGGCTACTCTTCGTTGCAGTGCGCGGGCTTCTCATTGCAGTGGCTTCTCTCATTGTGGAGAATGGGCTCTAGGTGCGTGGGCTTCAGTAGTTGCAGCACGTGGGCTCAGTAGTTGTGGCTCACAGGCTCTAGAGCACAGGCTCAGTAGTTGTGGCACACGAGCTTAGTTGCTCCGTGGCATGTGGGATCTTCCCGGGCCAGGGATCGAACCTGTGTCCCCTGCATTGGCAGGCGGGTTCTCAACCACTGCGCCACCGGGGGAGCCCCAGGGGGGATTTCTTAAATTTCATTTGAGTAACATTTTCATGACTTTTGCTATAGTAGTACGCATCACCGGTATTGTTTATTTTACATTTTCCTTAAAAAACATGTTTTGTTTTGGTTTTCTTTTTTAGGTAATTGGATAGAAGAAGACTTTTAAGTGGACTTGTGGTCTAAGTGTTCTTAAAAAACCATTAGAGGTACTGAGTTAAAATATGATAAATATGCTTTAAAATGCATAATTGACTTCTTAGGGAAATAAGAGAAATTTCCAGGATTCAAAAAGAACTTGTGAATCCATTCACTGTTTTCTATTTCCCCTGCATGCCTCTTTCAAGCCACCACCATCTTTCACTCTGGACCACTGTAAAAGATCCTATCTCCCCCAATGACTCTTGCTTCCTCCAAACCATTCTCCTAGTTGCAGCCAGAATGAGGTAAATTTTTAAAATTTAATTTTCAAAATACAAACACAATCAATTAACTTCCTCGTTTAAATCCTTTCTATGATCTGCCACAGCTATAAGGATAAAGACAAAAATCTTCTCATGCCCCCTGCCAACCCCTTTAGCATAGCCAGATTCTAGTTATACTGGTTATCTCTGCGTCTCCGAGCAAAGAGGTTCCTCTGCTTGAAACATACCCCACTTTGCTCTCTCCTGCCCCACCTTTCTTAATTAATTCCAGCTCATCCTTCAGAGCTCTGCTCAATGACACTTCATTTAAAGCCTTTCTCTGATCCTCCCAAACCAAGAGAGTCTCCGTGATTATATTCTATCAATTTTCTGTACTTCTTCCTAGCATGTCACAATTCCAATTAAACAAATAATTAAGGATTTCATTGTTTCATATATGTCTCTCCTTCTAAAATTTAAGCTCCATGAAGGGAGGGACTGTTTCTATCTTGTTCTGTATAATATTAACCTGTACCAAGCATGGTATCTTCCATAGGTGATTAAAAGTATGTTGAGTGAATGACCTATATGTACCCAAGCATAGAATTGATATTAATTTCTCTCCACCTCACTCCTTATATTCCACCCACTAAACATTAGCCTGTTACAGGTTTTCTTTTAGCCTTTCTTATAATGCCTACATAAAGAAGTTTTACTCCACACTCCCTGACAAAATTTCATCACTCTTCTGCAATTTGAAAGAAATATCCAGGGCGATATACTTCACATACTCCTAATTGTGACCAGGGACCTATTATATTAAGCTCTTATTATGAGTGAATATCAGTTGAAATATAGAAGTAAATTTAATTATTTAGGTTTTTCTCTGGCTAGTGGTTGTGGCTGATATAATTGCTTTTACCTTTACCTGAAGCAAGTGTGGTTGTAACTGAAATATTAATTTTTGCATTATAAACAGATTGTGTGTGTGTGTGTGTGTGTATGTGTGTGACCAGCTTCCCAATGTAGCAAAGCCTAATTTACTAAGGATTTCCTTTGCCTATAGTCCTCTTATTTTATCAATTCAGATATAAGACTTGAGATCTTTAAAACTGGAGATAATGGAAAAAAGAATCCTATAGAAACTGAATCTGAATGCCTGTAAAATTAGCTCTGGAATTAAATAAGCCATTCTCGTGTTTAACAATTACAATTAATGAAAAAGGCATTCTTTGGCATTTAAATAACCCATTTTCTCAATGTTATAGCTTTTTCTTTGAGAAAGTGAGAATCAAGTAACCTCTGTCTTGTGAGGTTGTTTGCAATTCAGCGTTCTTGGAGACTTTTTAAAAAAAATTTATTTGGTTGCACCGGGTCTTAGTCGAGGCTCATGGGCTCCTTAGTTGTGGCATGCGAACTCTTGGTTGTGGCATGCGTGTGGGATCTAGTTCCCTGACCCGGGATTGAACCCGGGCCCCCTGCACTGGGAGTGCAGAGTCTTAACCACTGGACCACCAGGTAAGTCCTCTTGGACACTCTTTCATGCTAAATTATTTGCCCACAAATTAGCATCAGCAGCCAGATGAGTGCAGAATTGTTTTTAATACATATGAGCTTAAGTGTATAAGATAGTCAACAAAGGGCCAGGCCCTGAATTTAAAGCTTTATATCCATCATCTCATCTTACTTTCACACAAACTATTTGCAAGGCAGTGGGTCATTTTAGTATACCCTCATTATCCTCATTTCCTGAAGCTTGGAGAGATTAAGTAACTTCCCCAATGTCACACATTTAGTATATGTTAGGTTCAGGAAGTAAACTCCGTTTATTTGATTCCAAAGCCCCATCTTTAAACCACTATGCTTTAGTGCTTTTACATGAAAAGCTCTATATTGCCTAGTATTCAGATACATAGGACTTATAACCATGACACTTTTAGATGAATTCAATTTTATACTTATTAGGATTACATTGTTTATGCCAGAACTGGGAGAAGAACTCAGGTGTCCTGATTTCCATACCAATTATTTTCCCATTAGATTACGCTTCTTCCAATTATACAGCTTATCCATGTACATCTTAGTTGAGACATAAACTAGAGCAATATTACTGGGCTCTATGCTTAAAGAGGTTATATATACCAAAAAGAATTCCTGAGTTAAAGTTTGATGTCTTTGTCTTATATATTTAATTGTCATTCACATGGTTAACAGGAGGCTGATTTTTTTTTTTTTTTTTTTTTTTTTTTTTGCGGTACGCGGGCCTCTCACTGTTGTGGCCTCTCCCGTTGCGGAGCACAGGCTCCGGACGCGCAGGCTCAGCGGCCATGGCCCACGGGCCCAGCCGCTCTGCGGCATGTGGGATCCTCCCGGACCGGGGCACAAACCCGTGTCCCCCGCATCGGCAGGCGGACTCTCAACCACTGCGCCACCAGGGAAGCCCAGGAGGCTGATTTTTAAAAGTGCTCCTGTCTAAAACCCTGACCATGATCTTGAAAAAAGACATCTTCCGCGACTAAGATCTCAACCTCAGAACTTTAGACCAACCAAAGTATCAGCACTCTCTTCATTTTTTCCTCCTCTCTCTCATGCAAGCGACAAAACTGCTAGTGAGAAGAAAATCACACAGAAATTCTACCCTAGTTCATTATGCCTAACTTTTCTGCTCTTATTGCACACGGTAGAAGCAAGCAGAAAAAAGAATCATTATACAGCACCAACAGAGTGAATTCCTATTCCAGATTTTATTTTTTAATCTGAAAACTTACTTCTTTTTCTACAATTAAAAAAAAGATAAGTATGTCCCTACCTGGCATTTCCAAAGATCCACAGATCAGATGTTACTTGAGATTTATATATCATGACCTTCTTTCAGCAAATCTCATATAACCTGCACATTTTAAAAATTACCAAAGGTATTATCTCTTGTTAGAAATCCTAGTTATACCTCCCAAACTCTTCAACAACCAAGAAACAAAGCTTGGTGGTGGAATGATTAAGTATAATATTTGAAGTACTTTTATTAGACTGATAACTTTTAGGAACACAATGAATTTTTTTCTTGGGCTATTTTATTCCATGAATAACAATCCAGAACTTTTCATTGTTCCACAGATACCTATTTTCCAATTGCTTAGTAATCTCTTCTTGTTCTTCTCTGAATCTTTCCAGATTCTCCATGGGCTTCTATTTATGGATTATTGTACTTGTTTGCTCAGGGCTGAGAACTGGAAGCTCTATTACCTTCCAATCACTCACCCATTCAACTTCTACTGTCAGGCTTATGACAGGCACTGGTGATAGAGATAAAAAGCAGTGTCTAACTCCAGCAGAGACTGGATGACTGTTACTCAAGTCATTTGCTCTTCTTCCAGGGTGCACAGCTAGACCACTTTTCCCAGCCCCTCTAATTAGGTGTGGCCATGCGCCCAAGCCCAGTGGCTTGTGGGCACTAGTCAAGTGTGATGCTAGCAGGCCTGATCCGTAGCACTTCCTTCCCCTTTCTCAAAGTAAATATGTATTGAAACTGGATGAGCCACAAGATAGAACTTAAGACCCTGACTCCTGCTTGGAGAAGAGCCACCTGACAATCAGCAACATCTGTTTTGGACTTCGTATGGGCAAGAAATAAACGTCTATTGCATTAAACTTCTTAGATGTAAGAGTTTATCTCCTACAATAACTAGCCATGCCCTAATTAATACACTGCACCCAAAACCAAACAGGATGATAGATTAAAAAAAACCCACTATATAGTACAGTGCTCTGATAGTGGTAAAACATGCTCTGATCCAAGAACAGAGGATGGCCTGGGGAGTCAGGGGTAGAGGAGATAACATCTGAACTGAATTTTGAAGGCTGAGTAAATGTCAGGCAAGCTAAGTATGGAAGGAGTGTTCAAGACAGACTTGTATGTACAAAGTCCCCCAGGCAAGAAAGAGTAATGTCAAAGGACTAAAAGACATTTGGGATGGGTTAAATGCTGACTTACTTTAAGGAGAATGGTGAGACAGGAGCCTAGAAGGGTAAAGTGGAGCTAGCTAATGAGAGAGGAATAGACATCTGACAGGCAAAGAACAGGTGGGAAGACAACATTCTGGGCAGAAAAAACAGAAAGTACAAAGCCCAGAGTTACTAAAGAGCATAGTGATCTCTAGAGATTTAAACACAAATTAGCAGAGATGGAGTGAGGTAGGAGTGGGAAATAAGGTCGGTAAGAAATTGAGACGGGAGTGGAAGATAAGACCATCTAAGGAGTTTTCAGCAGGGAAGTAATGGAACTTATGTTCACCTTACAAATATTCCTCTGGCAGGGAGTCATGTGGAAAACACTGGTGTTCGGGAAGACTTTCAATATGGCGGTGTTTGTTTTTTTTTTATTCCCCCTATCAAAAATGTTATTGAGATGAGCTTTCCCATTGAATTTTACCTTATTTGATAAGAAATAATAGTTTTGGTGCTCGTGGATCACCATGGGGATCATCATGCACTGGATTAGGAAAGATTGGAAGTGAGGGGACAATTTAGGAGGCTACCAGTATTGTTCAGAACTCTGGTGGTGAGAGTCTGAGCTCAGGTGGAGTCAAAGGAAAGAGAGAAGAGAAGAACTTGAGATGCAGATTAAACAACTTAAGGAGGGACCTTAGGTGGAAGCAAGTATCGAAGATGACTTAAGTTCTCGATTTTGAATGAACAGGGAGATGGCAATGCTATTCACCCAAGAAGGGCCTAAGACATAGGAAAAGAAAAATTGGAGGGACAGAACATTTGATTTTTGGAAAACTGATCCTGAGGTATCCAAGGGGAAATGTTGAGCTTTTATTTGGAAAGAAATACAGGCTCAGGCTCGCAAAGATCAGGGAAGTGGGGAATAAATTGCAGAGGGTCATCAGTATATAGAAGTCCCCGTAGAAGCCTGCATGAAAGCAAGAGAGATTGTCCACGGTGAGCAGAAAGAAAGGAGGGCCAAATATGGAGGCTTAGGAGCCACTTACATTTCAGCACCCAACTAAATAAAAGGAGAGACTAAAGGAGAAGGAGGAAAGCAGCTGTGAAGCAAGCCTTCGAGTTCAGAGTAAGGCTGTCATGGCAAGCCGTCAGGCGCTTGAAATGCCACAACAGGAAGGACCAGAGGCTTCCATGCTTACTAATACAAAGCCCTTGGAGACCTTTTGGGGAAAAAATTTATTAGAATGGAGGAAAGCCAATTATGGTGACTGAGAGGGAAGTATAGATATGGAAGCATCAGATATCACTATTCTTTCTAGAAATTTTGCAAAATGGCTGGAGATTGAAAGCAATCTATGATAAAGATGAAAAAGCCTGGGGATAAGGGGCAAACTCTTAAATGAGCCATGAGGTACATGTGAGGCCTCTTTGCATTACTCAGAATCATTCTGGCAGCTTCCAGTACTTTGGCTCTGAAATGAAAACATTTCTCGTGAAGGTTCTACAGAGAAAGTCCCTTCTGCACTAACCATTCTGTGCTCTTCAGAGCCAGGGGGACCTCTGGCATAAAACTGAAAGAGGGGAGACGTCACCACAGACAGAGCTGTAAACTCAACATATGCATTAAATGTTGATTTACTGGATATACCTGACTCATCTGAAAAGAAGCATAACATCAAAAGTTTGCAGTGAAATTAGCTTAGTGAGGCAAAATTAATGTTGAAAGGATTGTTTTAGAGGCTATAGCACAGTGTTTTGTTGTTGTTGCTGTTTTGTTGTTTTGGTTTTCTTTAATTCTCTGAAATCCCAAAAGACGTGTATCTGAAGTACAAACCAAATGCATTTTATTTGCTTTTTTAACTTGTGAATTAATGGCAGAGAATAGAAGCCATTTCTCATGAAAACAATTCTTTTTTAGACTATCTGTGGATCCATGTTGCTTCATTCCTACTTTTCAACTGGTTCTCTAAGAATTTTTTATTATAATTCATAATTTAAAGAAAATAAAATATTTTGTATTTCAATGCCACTAATTTTGTGTCATTTTAGTCAAGTCAATAAAAAAAAACCCTTTTCTCTTTTCTTTCTACTTCTCTAACGCTTATAATAACTTACTGCTACTTACCTGCTGTGCTAGACAGTTGATAAGATAGTTTTATTCTAGTTTTGAATGCTACATAGAACAGAGGTGACAAATCTAGAGTCACAGAAGTCAAGTTTGAGTCCCAGCTCTACCTTACACTAAATGTGCATAGCTTCCCTATCTGTACCATAGGAAGAATAAATACATGTCCTTTTTGGACGATTGTGAGACATGTGTGAAAAAGGTCCATACAAATATAGACTTCTAAGAAACTAGTGGGATAGTATCCTTATTAAACAGGAAATAACATCATTTCTACAGATAATATCTATTTCATTAGGTAAACAGCAAAAATCACCCAGCAAAGAGAAGTGAGCTTTAAGAAAATGTCCTTTGAAGTTTGCCACAGGGATTGCTGCTATCTGGGCAAATGTAAGGAAAGTAAGATTTGGACAAATAGTCTCTATCCTTCAGTGAAATATTGACGCCGTTGAGAATTTAAAGCCCAAAGATAGAAAATGGACACACTGACCCAAAATTAAGTGTCTTTGTGGCTTGGCATTTTGTATCTTTATGTGGATATATTTTACATAAACAAAAATTTAACTTTCAGTTTGCCTTTATTTCTTCTTTTTTCATATAAATTTAACACTTGACTCAATTACACCAGCTGCCCTAGAGCTCATTTAAACTTTGATCTTTAAACAGTGTATATGCTTCCTCTCACCTATTTTTTATCTACTTATTATCTGTTTCTTCTTTTGCTGCCTGGAATACTATGTTTTTATTTTCTCAGAAGGCAATGCAACATCTGTGCTGTAAGCAACCTGATATATATTGTAGAGTCTTAATGAACATTTTTTGATTGGTTTTATTTGCTCTGTTAGAAATGTTCACATTTGACTCAGTTAAATAATGATTCTGATTATTATAATAAAAAATAAGAATAGTACATAGGGCATCTCTCCAGGTTTATATGTTTAGGGACAAACTTTTCTTGAACTAAAGTGAGCTCATACTGACACACACTCTCAATATTGGGCTTTCCTGAACTTGTTTCGTTTTTTGTTTTATTTGGGACTGTACCTTAGACTATACCTGAAGATTCCTCAGATAAGTCCAACCCACATTGGCCTTCCCATACTTTGAAATTTTTCCTAAGAACCATTGTTATCTGTTTTATCTGTTAATTGTTTTATCCTTGTCTCTCACATAATCTCACTGAACATAGCTTTTTCTTTTTTCTTTTTTTTTGGGTGTTTCCCACAACTTTCACCTCACTGTTTTGTACATATTGTCAGTAATACATAACGTGCTTAACCGTAAGCATTTAACTGTTTTCCTGCCCACTAGTGCAAGCCTTAAGATTACTACTACTTGATGAGAATGGCCAAACTACAAGGTACGGAGCCTGGATACTAATTCCATGAGGCAGCCAGAAGACTATTTCAGTCAGGATTACCAATGCTGGCAGGTTTAACACAGACTCCTAAAATCTCAGTGGTTTAATACAACGAAGAATTTCTCCCTCACTTTCTGGTCTGATACAGATCTGGTGGCTTCCACCATTGTAGTTTCACAATTGTACCAGTGCCTCCAAAGGGGAAGGCAGGGAAGAGCTGGAGGGATGGGGATATTAAGGAGCCAGGCCT